>NC_084621.1:19300330-19540330 GCF_033978795.1 Nerophis ophidion
AACTATTACTTTTTGTTTTGTTGTATACACTAAACTAATACTTTTTGCTTTGTTGTATACACTAAACTACTACTTTTTGTTTTGTTGTATACACTAAACTAGTACTTTTTGCTTTGTTGTATACACTAAACTAATACTTTTTGTTTTGTTGTATACACTAAACTACTACTTTTTGTTTTGTTGTATACACTAAACTACTACTTTTTGTTTTGTTGTATACACTAAACTACTACTTTTTGTTTTGTTGTATACACTAAACTACTACTTTTTACTTTGTTGTATACACTAAACTACTACTTTTTGTTTTGTTGTATACACTAAACTACTACTTTTTGTTTTGTTGTATACACTAAACTAATACTTTTTGCTTTGTTGTATACACTAAACTACTACTTTTTGTTTTGTTGTATACACTAAACTACTACTTTTTGTTTTGTTGTATACACTAAACTAAAACTTTTTTGTTTTGTTGTATACACTAAACTAATACTTTTTGCTTTGTTGTATACACTAAACTACTACTTTTTGTTTTGTTGTATACACTAAACTACTACTTTTTGTTTTGTTGTATACACTAAACTACTACTTTTGGTTTTGTTGTATACACTAAACTAAAACTTTTTTGTTTTGTTGTATACACTAAACTAGTACTTTTTGCTTTGTTGTATACACTAAACTATTACTTTTTGTTTTGTTGTATACACTAAACTAATACTTTTTGCTTTGTTGTATACACTAAACTACTACTTTTTGTTTTGTTGTATACACTAAACTAGTACTTTTTGCTTTGTTGTATACACTAAACTAATACTTTTTGTTTTGTTGTATACACTAAACTACTACTTTTTGTTTTGTTGTATACACTAAACTACTACTTTTTGTTTTGTTGTATACACTAAACTACTACTTTTTGTTTTGTTGTATACACTAAACTACTACTTTTTACTTTGTTGTATACACTAAACTACTACTTTTTGTTTTGTTGTATACACTAAACTACTACTTTTTGTTTTGTTGTATACACTAAACTAAAACTTTTTTGTTTTGTTGTATACACTAAACTAGTACTTTTTGCTTTGTTGTATACACTAAACTATTACTTTTTGTTTTGTTGTATACACTAAACTAATACTTTTTGCTTTGTTGTATACACTAAACTACTACTTTTTGTTTTGTTGTATACACTAAACTACTACTTTTTGTTTTGTTGTATACACTAAACTACTACTTTTGGTTTTGTTGTATACACTAAACTAAAACTTTTTTGTTTTGTTGTATACACTAAACTAGTACTTTTTGCTTTGTTGTATACACTAAACTATTACTTTTTGTTTTGTTGTATACACTAAACTAATACTTTTTGCTTTGTTGTATACACTAAACTACTACTTTTTGTTTTGTTGTATACACTAAACTAGTACTTTTTGCTTTGTTGTATACACTAAACTAATACTTTTTGTTTTGTTGTATACACTAAACTACTACTTTTTGTTTTGTTGTATACACTAAACTACTACTTTTTGTTTTGTTGTATACACTAAACTACTACTTTTTGTTTTGTTGTATACACTAAACTACTACTTTTTACTTTGTTGTATACACTAAACTACTACTTTTTGTTTTGTTGTATACACTAAACTACTACTTTTTGTTTTGTTGTATACACTAAACTAATACTTTTTGCTTTGTTGTATACACTAAACTACTACTTTTTGTTTTGTTGTATACACTAAACTACTACTTTTTGTTTTGTTGTATACACTAAACTAATACTTTTTGCTTTGTTGTATACACTAAACTACTACTTTTTGTTTTGTTGTATACACTAAACTAATACTTTTTGTTTAGTTGTATACACTAAACTACTACTTTTGTTTTGTTGTATACACTAAACTAATACTTTTTGCTTTGTTGTATACACTAAACTAATACTTTTTGTTTTGTTGTATACACTAAACTACTACTTTTTGTTTTGTTGTATACACTAAACTACTACTTTTTGTTTTGTTGTATACACTAAACTAAAACTTTTTTGTTTTGTTGTATACACTAATCTAATACTTTTTACTTTGTTGTATACACTAAACTACTACTTTTTGCTTTGTTGTATACACTAAACTACTACTTTTCGCTTTGTTGTATACACTAAACTAATACTTTTTGCTTTGTTGTATACACTAAACTACTACTTTTTGTTTTGTTGTATACACTAAACTACTACTTTTTGTTTTGTTGTATACACTAAACTACTACTTTTTGTTTTGTTGTATACACTAAACTAATACTTTTTGCTTTGTTGTATACACTAAACTAATACTTTTTGCTTTGTTGTATACACTAAACTACTACTTTTTGTTTTGTTGTATACACTAAACTACTACTTTTTGTTTTGTTGTATACACTAAACTACTACTTTTTGTTTTGTTGTATACACTAAACTACTACTTTTTGTTTTGTTGTATACACTAAACTACTACTTTTTACTTTGTTGTATACACTAAACTACTACGTTTTGTTTTGTTGTATACACTAAACTACTACTTTTTGTTTTGTTGTATACACTAAATTAAAACTTTTTTGTTTTGTTGTATACACTAAACTAATACTTTTTACTTTGTTGTATACACTAAACTACTACTTTTCGCTTTGTTGTATACACTAAACTAATACTTTTTGTTTTGTTGTATACACTAAACTAATACTTTTTGCTTTGTTGTATACACTAAACTACTACTTTTTGTTTTGTTGTATACACTAAACTACTACTTTTTGTTTTGTTGTATACACTAAACTAAAACTTTTTTGTTTTGTTGTATACACTAAACTAGTACTTTTTGCTTTGTTGTATACACTAAACTATTACTTTTTGTTTTGTTGTATACACTAAACTAATACTTTTTGCTTTGTTGTATACACTAAAGTACTACTTTTTGTTTTGTTGTATACACTAAACTACTACTTTTTGTTTTGTTGTATACACTAAACTACTACTTTTTGTTTTGTTGTATACACTAAACTAAAACTTTTTTGTTTTGTTGTATACACTAAACTAGTACTTTTTGCTTTGTTGTATACACTAAACTATTACTTTTTGTTTTGTTGTATACACTAAACTAATACTTTTTGCTTTGTTGTATACACTAAACTACTACTTTTTGTTTTGTTGTATACACTAAACTACTACTTTTTGTTTTGTTGTATACACTAAACTAGTACTTTTTGCTTTGTTGTATACACTAAACTAATACTTTTTGTTTTGTTGTATACACTGAACTACTACCTTTTGTTTTGTTGTATACACTAAACTACTACTTTTTGTTTTGTTGTATACACTAAACTAAAACTTTTTTGTTTTGTTGTATACACTAAACTAATACTTTTTACTTTGTTGTATACACTAAACTACTACTTTTTGCTTTGTTGTATACACTAAACTACTACTTTTCGCTTTGTTGTATACACTAAACTACTACTTTTTGTTTTGTTGTATACACTAAACTAATACTTTTTGCTTTGTTGTATACACTAAACTACTACTTTTTGTTTTGTTGTATACACTAAACTAATACTTTTTGCTTTGTTGTATACACTAAACTACTACTTTTTGTTTTGTTGTATACACTAAACTAATACTTTTTGTTTAGTTGTATACACTAAACTACTACTTTTTGTTTTGTTGTATACACTAAACTAATACTTTTTGCTTTGTTGTATACACTAAACTAATACTTTTTGTTTTGTTGTATACACTAAACTACTACTTTTTGTTTTGTTGTATACACTAAACTACTACTTTTTGTTTTGTTGTATACACTAAACTAAAACTTTTTTGTTTTGTTGTATACACTAATCTAATACTTTTTACTTTGTTGTATACACTAAACTACTACTTTTTGCTTTGTTGTATACACTAAACTACTACTTTTTGCTTTGTTGTATACACTAAACTAATACTTTTTGCTTTGTTGTATACACTAAACTACTACTTTTTGTTTTGTTGTATACACTAAACTACTACTTTTTGTTTTGTTGTATACACTAAACTACTACTTTTTGTTTTGTTGTATACACTAAACTAATACTTTTTGCTTTGTTGTATACACTAAACTACTACTTTTTGTTTTGTTGTATACACTAAACTACTACTTTTTGTTTTGTTGTATACACTAAACTACTACTTTTTGTTTGGTTGTATACACTAAACTAAAACTTTTTTGTTTTGTTGTATACACTAAACTAATACTTTTTACTTTGTTGTATACACTAAACTACTACTTTTTGCTTTGTTGTATACACTAAACTACTACTTTTCGCTTTGTTGTATACACTAAACTAATACTTTTTGTTTTGTTGTACACACTAAACTAATACTTTTTGCTTTGTTGTATACACTAAACTACTACTTTTTGTTTTGTTGTATACACTAAACTACTACTTTTTGTTTTGTTGTATACACTAAACTACTACTTTTTGTTTTGTTGTCTACACTAAACTAATACTTTTTGTTTTGTTGTATACACTAAACTAATACTTTTTGTTTTGTTGTATACACTAAACTACTACTTTTTGTTTAGTTGTATACACTAAACTAATACTTTTTGCTTTGTTGTATACACTAAACTAATACTTTTTGTTTTGTTGTATACACTAAACTAATACTTATTGTTTTGTTGTATACATTAAACTAATACTTTTTGCTTTGTTGTATACACTAAACTACTATTTTTTGCTTTGTTGTATACACTAAACTACTACTTTTTGCTTTGCTGTATACACTAAGCTACTACTTTTTGCTTTGTTGTATACACTAAACTACTACTTTTTGTTTTGTTGTATACACTAAGCTACTACTTTTTGCTTTGTTGTATACACTAAACTACTACTTTTTGCTTTGCTGTATATACTAAACTACTACTTTTTGCTTTGTTCTATACACTAAACTACTACTTTTTGTTTTGTTGTATACACTAAACTACTACTTTTTGCTTTGATTTATACACTAAACTCCTACTTTTTGCTTTGTTGTATACACTAAACTACTACTTTTTGCTTTGTTGTATACACTAAACTACTATTTTTTGCTTTGTTGTATATACTAAACTACTACTTTTTGCTTGTTTGTATACACTTAACTACTACTTTTTGCTTTGTTGTATACACTAAACCACTACTTTTTGCTTTGCTGTATACACTAAACTACTACTTTTTTCTTTGTTGTATACACTAAACTACTACTTTTTGCTTGGTTGTATATACTAGACTACAACTTTTTGCTTTGCTGTATACACTAAACTACTAATTTTTGCTTTGTTGTATACACTAAACTATTACTTTTTGCTTTGTTGTATACACTAAACTACTACTTTTTGCTTGGCTGTATATACTAAACTACTACTTTTTGCTTTGTTCTATACACTAAACTACTACTTTTTGCTTTGTTGTATATACTAAACTACTACTTTTTGCTTGGTTGTATACACTAAACTACTACTTTTTGCTTTGTTCTATACACTAAACTACTACTTTTTGCTTTGCTGTATACACTAAACTACTACTTTTTGCTTTGATTCATACACTAAACTACTACTTTTTGCTTTGTTGTTTATACTAAACTACTACTTAATGCTTGGTTGTATACACTTAACTACTACTTTTTGCTTTGTTGTATACACTAAACTACTACTTTTTGCTTTGTTGTATACACTAAACTACTACTTTTTGTTTTGTTGTATACACTAAACTACTACTTTTTGCTTGGTTGTATACACTAAACTACTACTTTTTGTTTTGTTGTATACACTAAACTACTACTTTTTGTTTTGTTGTATACACTAAACTACTACTTTTTGCTTGGTTGTATACACTAAACTACTACTTTTTGCTTGGTTGTATACACTAAACTACTACTTTTTGCTTTGTTGTATACACTAAACTACTACTTTTTGTTTTGTTGTATACACTAAACTACTACTTTTTGCTTGGTTGTATACACTAAACTACTACTTTTTGCTTGGTTGTATACACTAAACTACTACTTTTTGCTTTGTTCTATACACTAAACTACTACTTTTTGCTTTGCTGTATACACTAAACTACTACTTTTTGCTTTGATTCATACACTAAACTACTACTTTTTGCTTTGTTGTTTATACTAAACTACTACTTAATGCTTGGTTGTATACACTTAACTACTACTTTTTGCTTTGTTGTATACACTAAACTACTACTTTTTGCTTTGTTGTATACACTAAACTACTACTTTTTGTTTTGTTGTATACACTAAACTACTACTTTTTGCTTGGTTGTATACACTAAACTACTACTTTTTGCTTTGTTCTATACACTAAACTACTACTTTTTGCTTTGCTGTATACACTAAACTACTACTTTTTGCTTTGATTCATACACTAAACTACTACTTTTTGCTTTGTTGTTTATACTAAACTACTACTTAATGCTTGGTTGTATACACTTAACTACTACTTTTTGCTTTGTTGTATACACTAAACTACTACTTTTTGCTTTGTTGTATACACTAAACTACTACTTTTTGTTTTGTTGTATACACTAAACTACTACTTTTTGCTTGGTTGTATACACTAAACTACTACTTTTTGTTTTGTTGTATACACTAAACTACTACTTTTTGTTTTGTTGTATACACTAAACTACTACTTTTTGCTTGGTTGTATACACTAAACTACTACTTTTTGCTTGGTTGTATACACTAAACTACTACTTTTTGCTTTGTTGTATACACTAAGCTACTACTTTTTGCTTGGTTGTATACACTAAACTACTACTTTTTGTTTTGTTGTATACACTAAACTACTACTTTTTGCTTTGTTGTATACACTAAACTACTACTTTTTGTTTTGTTGTATACACTAAACTACTACTTTTTGTTTTGTTGTATACACTAAACTACTACTTCTTGCTTGGTTGTATACACTAAACTACTACTTTTTGCTTTGTTGTATACACTAAACTACTACTTTTTGCTTTGTTGTATACACTAAACTACTACTTTTTGCTTTGTTGTATACACTAAACTACTACTTTTTGCTTTGTTCTATACACTAAACTACTACTTTTTGCTTTGTATACACTAAACTACTACTTTTTGCTTTGTTGTATACACTAAACTACTGCTTTTTGTTTTGTTGTATACACTAAACTACTACTTTTTGCTTTCTTCTATACACTAAATCACTATTTTTTGCTTTGTTCTATACACCAAACTACTACTTTTTGCTTTGTTGTATATACTAAATTACTACTTTTTTGTTTTGCTGTATACCGTTACACTAAATTACTACTTTTTGGTTTGTTCTATATACTAAACTACTACTTTTTGGTTTGCTGTATACAATAAATTACTACTTTTTTGGTTTGTTGGTAAATTACCTATACTACTTTTTTGGTTTGTTGTATATACTAGAATACTACTTATTTGGTTTGGTGTATATACTTAGATACTATTTGGTGTTATACTAAATTACTACTTTTTTGTTTTATGTATATACTAAATTTCTACTTTTTTGGTTTGTTCTATATACAAAATTACTACTTTTTAAGTTAATTTTGTATACTAAGATACAACTTTTTGGTCAGGTGTGTATACGATATTACTACTTTTTTGTATATACGAAGTAACTACTTTTTTGGTTTGTATATACTAAATTGCTACTTTTTTGGTTTATTTTATAGACTAAGTTACAACTTTTTTGGTTTGGTGTATATACAAAGTTACTACTATTTTGGTTTGGTGATATACTAAATTACTACTTTTGTTTGTATATACGAAGTTACTACTTTTTTGGTTTGTTGTATGTACTAACTTACTACTTTTTAATGTTTTTGTACATACTAAATTACTACTTTATTGGTGTGTTGTATATACTAAGTTACTACTTTTTGGGTTTGGTGTATATACTAAAATACTACTTTTTGGGTTTGTCGTATACATTAAGTTAATACTTTTTTGGTTTGTTGTATACATTAAGTTAATACTTTTTTGGTTTGTTGTATACATTAAGTTAATACTTTTTTGGTTTGTTGTATATTCTTAGTTACTACTTTTTTGGTTTGTTGTATATACTAAAATACTACTTTTGTGGTTTGTTTTATATACTAAAATACTACTTTTTGGGTTTGTTGTATACATTAGGTTAATACTTTTCTGGTTTGTTGTATATACTTAGTTACTACTTTTTTGGTTTGTTGTATATACTAAAATACTACTTTTTGGTTTTGTTGTATATACTAGAATACTACTTATTTGGTTTGTTTTATATACTAAGATACTACTTTTTTTGTATAGTGTATATACTAAAATACTATTTTTTGGTTAATTGTATATACTAAGTTTCTACTTTTTTGGTTTATTTTATATACTAAAGTACTACTTTTTTTGTTTTGTTGTGTACACTAAATGAGTATTTTCCTGAGTGGGGGTGAGGTGGACTTCCTACCGCAGCTGGGCGTCTCCCCCGATGCAGGCGGGACTCTTGAGCTTGGAGTCCAGGTTGTAGAACTGACCGTGGACTTGGCGCACGGCCAGCCAGTGGCGCCGCCGCACGGGGAAGAAGACGGGTCCCAGGGAGACGCGAGACGGGACGTTGAGGATGAAGCCCTGGACTTTGGCGATGTGCAGGCTGTCCACCGTCCTGCGGGGTGAGGGGGCGAAGGTCAGAGGTCGCACGCCGCTCTTTTTTCTAATAGTCTCACGTCCAAGATGGCCAACACCGACCTGCGCTTGTCCCACCACACGGCCGCCAGGTCTCTGCTCTGCAGCGCCGCCATGATGACGTTGACGTCGTAGTTTCCTGTGCCCAGCATGGACCTGTGAGGGTTGACCACGCACTGGGGTGCCAGCCTGCAAGCACAACTCTCTTTACTACCTGTGCTCGCTTCTGTCACTACCTCTGCTACCTTCACTTACAATCTCTGCTCGCTTCTGTCACTACCTCTGCTACCTTCACATACAACCTGTGCTCGCTTCTGTCACTACGTCTTCTACCTTTATTTACAACCTCTGCTCGCTTCTGTCACTACGTTTGCTACCTTTATTTACAACCTGTGCTCGCTTCTGTCACTACGTCTTCTACCTTTATTTACAACCTCTGCTCGCTTCTGTCACTACGTTTGCTACCTTTATTTACAACCTGTGTTCGCTTCTGTCACTACGTCTTCTACCTTTATTTACAACCTGTGCTCGCTTCTGTCACTACGTCTTCTACCTTTATTTACAACCTCTGCTCGCTTCTGTCACTACGTTTGCTACCTTTATTTACAACCTGTGTTCGCTTCTGTCACTACCTCTGCTACCTTCACATACAACCTGTGCTCGCTTCTGTCACCACGTCTGCTACCTTTATTTACAACCTGTGTTCCACTTCTGTCACTACGTCTGCTACCTTTATTTACAACCTGTGCTCGCTTCTGTCACTACCTCTGCTACCTTCACATACAACTTGTGCTCGCTTCTGTCACCACGTCTGCTACCTTTATTTACAACCTGTGTTCCACTTCTGTCACTACGTCTGCTACCTTTATTAACAACCTGTGTTTGCTTCTGTCACTACATCTGCTACCTTCACATACAACCTGTGCTCGCTTCTGTCACCACGTCTGCTACCTTTATTTACAACCTGTGTTCCACTTCTGTCACTACCTTTGCTACCTTCACATACAACCTGTGCTCGCTTCTGTCACTACCTTTGCTACCTTCACATACAACCTGTGCTCGCTTCTGTCACTACCTTTGCTACCTTCACATACAACCTGTGCTCGCTTCTGTCACTACGTCTTCTACCTTTATTTACAACCTGTGCTCGCTTCTGTCACTACTTCTGCTACCTTCACATACAACCTGTGCTCGCTTCTGTCACTACGCCTTTTACCTTTATTTACAACCTCTGCTCGCTTCTGTCATTACGTTTGCTACCTTTATTTACAACCTGTGTTCGCTTCTGTCACCACGTCTTCTACCTTTATTTACAACCTGTGCTCGCTTCTGTCACTACGTCTTCTACCTTTATTTACAACCTCTGCTCGCTTCTGTCACTACCTCTGCTACCTTCACATACAACCTGTGCTCGCTTCTGTCACCACATCTGCTACCTTTATTTACAACCTGTGTTCGCTTCTGTCACTACCTCTGCTACCTTCACATACAACCTGTGCTCGCTTCTGTCACCACGTCTGCTACCTTTATTTACAACCTGTGCTTGCTTCTGTCACTACGTCTGCTACCTTTATTTACAACCTGTGCTCGCTTCTGTCACTACGTCTGCTACCTTTATTTACAACCTGTGCTTGCTTCTGTCACTACATCTGCTACCTTCACATACAACCTGTGCTCGCTTCTGTCACCACGTCTGCTACCTTTATTTACAACCTGTGTTCCACTTCTGTCACTACCTTTGCTACCTTCACATACAACCTGTGCTCGCTTCTGTCACTACCTTTGCTACCTTCACATACAACCTGGGCTCGCTTCTGTCACTACGTCTTCTACCTTTATTTACAACCTGTGCTTGCTTCTGTCACTACTTCTGCTACCTTCACATACAACCTGTGCTCGCTTCTGTCACTACGTCTTCTACCTTTATTTACAACCTCTGCTCGCTTCTGTCACTACGTTTGCTACCTTTATTTACAACCTGTGTTCGCTTCTGTCACTACCTCTGCTACCTTCACATACAACCTGTGCTCGCTTCTGTCACCACGTCTGCTACCTTTATTTACAACCTGTGTTCCACTTCTGTCACTACGTCTGCTACCTTTATTTACAACCTGTGCTCGCTTCTGTCACTACCTCTGCTACCTTCACATACAACTTGTGCTCGCTTCTGTCACCACGTCTGCTACCTTTATTTACAACCTGTGTTCCACTTCTGTCACTACGTCTGCTACCTTTATTTACAACCTGTGCTTGCTTCTGTCACTACATCTGCTACCTTCCCATACAACCTGTGCTCGCTTCTGTCACCACGTCTGCTACCTTTATTTACAACCTGTGTTCCACTTCTGTCACTACCTTTGCTACCTTCACATACAACCTGTGCTCGCTTCTGTCACTACCTTTGCTACCTTCACATACAACCTGTGCTCGCTTCTGTCACTACGTCTTCTACCTTTATTTACAACCTGTGCTTGCTTCTGTCACTACATCTGCTACCTTCACATACAACCTGTGCTCGCTTCTGTCACCACGTTTGCTACCTTTATTTACAACCTGTGCTCGCTTCTGTCACTACCTCTGCTACCTTCACATACAACCTGTGCTCGCTTCTGTCACCACGTCTGCTACCTTTATTTACAACCTGTGTTCCACTTCTGTCACTACCTTTGCTACCTTCACATACAACCTGTGCTCGCTTCTGTCACTACCTTTGCTACCTTCACATACAACCTGTGCTCGCTTCTGTCACTACGTCTGCTACCTTTATTAACAACCTGTGCTCGCTTCTGTCACTACCTTTGCTACCTTCACATACAACCTGTGCTCGCTTCTGTCACTACCTTTGCTACCTTCACATACAACCTGTGCTCGCTTCTGTCACTACGTCTTCTACCTTTATTTACAACCTGTGCTTGCTTCTGTCACTACGTCTGCTACCTTTATTTACAACCTGTGCTCGCTTCTGTCACTACCTCTGCTACCTTCACATACAACTTGTGCTCGCTTCTGTCACCACGTCTGCTACCTTTATTTACAACCTGTGTTCCACTTCTGTCACTACGTCTGCTACCTTTATTTACAACCTGTGCTTGCTTCTGTCACTACATCTGCTACCTTCCCATACAACCTGTGCTCGCTTCTGTCACCACGTCTGCTACCTTTATTTACAACCTGTGTTCCACTTCTGTCACTACCTCTGCTACCTTCACATACAACCTGTGCTCGCTTCTGTCACTACGTCTTCTACCTTTATTTACAACCTCTGCTCGCTTCTGTCACTACGTTTGCTACCTTTATTTACAACCTGTGTTCGCTTCTGTCACTACGTCTTCTACCTTTATTTACAACCTGTGCTCGCTTCTGTCACTACGTCTTCTACCTTTATTTACAACCTCTGCTCGCTTCTGTCACTACGTTTGCTACCTTTATTTACAACCTGTGTTCGCTTCTGTCACTACGTCTTCTACCTTTATTTACAACCTGTGCTCGCTTCTGTCACTACGTCTTCTACCTTTATTTACAACCTCTGCTCGCTTCTGTCACTACGTTTGCTACCTTTATTTACAACCTGTGTTCGCTTCTGTCACTACCTCTGCTACCTTCACATACAACCTGTGCTCGCTTCTGTCACCACGTCTGCTACCTTTATTTACAACCTGTGTTCCACTTCTGTCACTACGTCTGCTACCTTTATTTACAACCTGTGCTCGCTTCTGTCACTACCTCTGCTACCTTCACATACAACTTGTGCTCGCTTCTGTCACCACGTCTGCTACCTTTATTTACAACCTGTGTTCCACTTCTGTCACTACGTCTGCTACCTTTATTAACAACCTGTGTTTGCTTCTGTCACTACATCTGCTACCTTCACCTACAACCTGTGCTCGCTTCTGTCACCACGTCTGCTACCTTTATTTACAACCTGTGTTCCACTTCTGTCACTACCTTTGCTACCTTCACATACAACCTGTGCTCGCTTCTGTCACTACCTTTGCTACCTTCACATACAACCTGTGCTCGCTTCTGTCACTACCTTTGCTACCTTCACATACAACCTGTGCTCGCTTCTGTCACTACGTCTTCTACCTTTATTTACAACCTGTGCTCGCTTCTGTCACTACTTCTGCTACCTTCACATACAACCTGTGCTCGCTTCTGTCACTACGCCTTTTACCTTTATTTACAACCTCTGCTCGCTTCTGTCATTACGTTTGCTACCTTTATTTACAACCTGTGTTCGCTTCTGTCACCACGTCTTCTACCTTTATTTACAACCTGTGCTCGCTTCTGTCACTACGTCTTCTACCTTTATTTACAACCTCTGCTCGCTTCTGTCACTACCTCTGCTACCTTCACATACAACCTGTGCTCGCTTCTGTCACCACGTCTGCTACCTTTATTTACAACCTGTGTTCGCTTCTGTCACTACCTCTGCTACCTTCACATACAACCTGTGCTCGCTTCTGTCACCACGTCTGCTACCTTTATTTACAACCTGTGCTTGCTTCTGTCACTACGTCTGCTACCTTTATTTACAACCTGTGCTCGCTTCTGTCACTACGTCTGCTACCTTTATTTACAACCTGTGCTTGCTTCTGTCACTACATCTGCTACCTTCACATACAACCTGTGCTCGCTTCTGTCACCACGTCTGCTACCTTTATTTACAACCTGTGTTCCACTTCTGTCACTACCTTTGCTACCTTCACATACAACCTGTGCTCGCTTCTGTCACTACCTTTGCTACCTTCACATACAACCTGGGCTCGCTTCTGTCACTACGTCTTCTACCTTTATTTACAACCTGTGCTTGCTTCTGTCACTACTTCTGCTACCTTCACATACAACCTGTGCTCGCTTCTGTCACTACGTCTTCTACCTTTATTTACAACCTCTGCTCGCTTCTGTCACTACGTTTGCTACCTTTATTTACAACCTGTGTTCGCTTCTGTCACTACCTCTGCTACCTTCACATACAACCTGTGCTCGCTTCTGTCACCACGTCTGCTACCTTTATTTACAACCTGTGTTCCACTTCTGTCACTACGTCTGCTACCTTTATTTACAACCTGTGCTCGCTTCTGTCACTACCTCTGCTACCTTCACATACAACTTGTGCTCGCTTCTGTCACCACGTCTGCTACCTTTATTTACAACCTGTGTTCCACTTCTGTCACTACGTCTGCTACCTTTATTTACAACCTGTGCTTGCTTCTGTCACTACATCTGCTACCTTCCCATACAACCTGTGCTCGCTTCTGTCACCACGTCTGCTACCTTTATTTACAACCTGTGTTCCACTTCTGTCACTACCTTTGCTACCTTCACATACAACCTGTGCTCGCTTCTGTCACTACCTTTGCTACCTTCACATACAACCTGTGCTCGCTTCTGTCACTACGTCTTCTACCTTTATTTACAACCTGTGCTTGCTTCTGTCACTACATCTGCTACCTTCACATACAACCTGTGCTCGCTTCTGTCACCACGTTTGCTACCTTTATTTACAACCTGTGCTCGCTTCTGTCACTACCTCTGCTACCTTCACATACAACCTGTGCTCGCTTCTGTCACCACGTCTGCTACCTTTATTTACAACCTGTGTTCCACTTCTGTCACTACCTTTGCTACCTTCACATACAACCTGTGCTCGCTTCTGTCACTACCTTTGCTACCTTCACATACAACCTGTGCTCGCTTCTGTCACTACGTCTGCTACCTTTATTAACAACCTGTGCTCACTTCTGTCACTACCTTTGCTACCTTCACATACAACCTGTGCTCGCTTCTGTCACTACGTCTTCTACCTATATTTACAACCAGTGCTTGCTTCTGTCACTACTTCTGCTACCTTCACATACAACCTGTGCTCGCTTCTGTCACTACGCCTTCTACCTTTATTTACAACCTCTGCTCGCTTCTGTCATTACGTTTTCTACCTTTATTTACAACCTGTGTTCGCTTCTGTCACTACCTCTGCTACCTTCACATACAACCTGTGCTCGCTTCTGTCACCACGTCTGCTACCTTTATTTACAACCTGTGTTCCACTTCTGTCACTACGTCTGCTACCTTTATTTACAACCTGTGCTCGCTTCTGTCACTACCTCTGCTACCTTCACATACAACTTGTGCTCGCTTCTGTCACCACGTCTGCTACCTTTATTTACAACCTGTGTTCCACTTCTGTCACTACGTCTGCTACCTTTATTTACAACCTGTGCTTGCTTCTGTCACTACATCTGCTACCTTCCCATACAACCTGTGCTCGCTTCTGTCACCACGTCTGCTACCTTTATTTACAACCTGTGTTCCACTTCTGTCACTACCTTTGCTACCTTCACATACAACCTGTGCTCGCTTCTGTCACTACCTTTGCTACCTTCACATACAACCTGTGCTCGCTTCTGTCACTACGTCTTCTACCTTTATTTACAACCTGTGCTTGCTTCTGTCACTACATCTGCTACCTTCACATACAACCTGTGCTCGCTTCTGTCACCACGTTTGCTACCTTTATTCACAACCTGTGCTCGCTTCTGTCAGTACCTCTGCTACCTTCACATACAACCTGTGCTCGCTTCTGTCACCACGTCTGCTACCTTTATTTACAACCTGTGTTCCACTTCTGTCACTACCTTTGCTACCTTCACATACAACCTGTGCTCGCTTCTGTCACTACCTTTGCTACCTTCACATACAACCTGTGCTCGCTTCTGTCACTACGTCTGCTACCTTTATTAACAACCTGTGCTCGCTTCTGTCACTACCTTTGCTACCTTCACATACAACCTGTGCTCGCTTCTGTCACTACGTCTTCTACCTATATTTACAACCAGTGCTTGCTTCTGTCACTACTTTTGCTACCTTCACATACAACCTGTGCTCGCTTCTGTCACTACGCCTTCTACCTTTATTTACAACCTCTGCTCGCTTCTGTCATTACGTTTGCTACCTTTATTTACAACCTGTGTTCGCTTCTGTCACCACGTCTTCTACCTTTATTTACAACCTGTGCTCGCTTCTGTCACTACGTCTTCTACCTTTATTTACAACCTCTGCTCGCTTCTGTCACTACGTTTGCTACCTTTATTTACAACCTGTGTTCGCTTCTGTCACTACCTCTGCTACCTTCACATACAACCTGTGCTCGCTTCTGTCACCACGTCTGCTACCTTTATTTACAACCTGTGTTCCACTTCTGTCACTACGTTTGCTACCTTTATTTACAACCTGTGCTCGCTTCTGTCACTACGTCTGCTACCTTTATTTACAACCTGTGCTTGCTTCTGTCACTACATCTGCTACCTTCACATACAACCTGTGCTCGCTTCTGTCACCACGTCTGCTACCTTTATTTACAACCTGTGTTCCACTTCTGTCACTACCTTTGCTACCTTCACATACAACCTGTGCTCGCTTCTGTCACTACCTTTGCTACCTTCACATACAACCTGTGCTCGCTTCTGTCACTACGTCTTCTACCTTTATTTACAACCTGTGCTCGCTTCTGTCACTACGTCTTCTACCTTTATTTACAACCTCTGCTCGCTTCTGTCACTACCTCTGCTACCTTCACATACAACCTGTGCTCGCTTCTGTCACTACCTCTGCTACCTTCACATACAACCTGTGCTCGCTTCTGTCACCACGTCTGCTACCTTTATTTACAACCTGTGTTCCACTTCTGTCACTACGTCTGCTACCTTTATTTACAACCTGTGCTTGCTTCTGTGACTACTTCTGCTACCTTTATTTACGTGTCCTCACTTTTGTCGTTACTTCTGCTACCTTCCTTCACAACCCGTGCTCGCTTCTGTCACTATGTCTGCTAACTTTATTTACAACCCGTGCTCGCTTCTGTCACTACATCTGCTACCTTTATTTACAACCTGTGCTCGCTTCTGTCACTACGTCTGCTACTTTTATGTACAACCTGTGCTCGCTTCTGTCACTACTTCTGCTACCTTCATTTACAACCTGTGCTCACTTCTGTCACTACTTCTGCTACCTTCATTTACAACCTGTGCTCACTTCTGTCACTACGTCTGCTACCTTTATTTACAACCTGTGCTCGCTTCTGTCACTATGTCTGCTACCTTTATTTACAACCTGTGCTCGCTTCTGTCACATGTGCTAGCTTTATTTACAACTAAGTTATTACTTCTTTGGTTTGTTGTATATACTGAGTTACTACTTTTTTGGTTGCTGTATATACTAAGTTCCAACTTTTTTGGCTTGTTGTATATACTAAATTACTACTTTTGTGGTTTGTTGTGTATGCTAAGTTACTACTTTTTTTGTTTGTATATACTAAGATACTACTTTTTTGGTTTGTTGTACATACCAAGTTGCAACTTCTTTGGTTTGTTGTGTATACTAAATTACTAGTTTTTTGGTTTGCTGTATATAAAAAGTTATTACTTCTTTGGTTTGTTGTTTATACTAAATTAGTAGTTTTTTGGTTTGCTGTATATAAAAAGTTATTACTTCTTTGGTTTGTTGTTTGTACTAAATTACTACTTTTTTGGTTTGTTGTATATACAAAATTACTACTTTTTTGGTTTGCTCTATATACAAAGTTACTACTTTGGTTTTGTTGTTTATAGTAAATTACTACTTTTTTACTACTTTGGTTTGTTGTTTATACTAAATTACTACTTTTTTGGTTTGCTCTATATCAATCAATCAATCAATCAATGTTTACTTATATAGCCCTAAATCACTAGTGTCTCAAAGGGCTGCACAAACCACCACGACATCCTCGGTAGGCCCACATAAGGGCAAGGAAAACTCACACCCAGTGGGACATCGGTGACAATAATGACCCAGTGGGACGTCTGTGCAATAATGACCCAGTGGGACGTCGGTGACAATAATGACTATGAGAACCTTAGAGAGGAGGAAAGCAATGGATGTCGAGCGGGTCTAACATGATACTGTGAAAGTTCAATCCATAATGGATCCAACACAGTCGCAAGAGTCCAGTCCAAAGCGGATCCAACACAGCAGCGAGAGTCCCGTTCACAGCGGAGCCAGCAGGAAACCATCCCAAGCGGAGGCGGATAAGCAGCGCAGAGATGTCCCCAGTCGATACACAGGCAAGCAGTACATGGCCACCGGATCGGACCGGACCCTCTCCACAATCGAGAGTGGGACATAGGAGAAAAAGAAAAGAAACGGCATATCAACTGGTCTAAAAAGGGAGTCTATTTAAAAGTTACTACTTTTTTGGGTTTGTTGTATATACGAAGTAGCAACTTTTTTGGTTTGTTGTATATACTAAATTACTACTTTTTTGGTTTGTAGTTTATACTAAGTTACTACTTTTTTGGTTTGTTGTATATACTAAATTACAACTTTTTTGGTTTGAAGTATATACTAAATTACTACTTTTTTGGTTCGTTGTATGTACAAAGTTGCAACTTTTTTGGTTTGTTGTATATACTAAGTTGCAACTTTTTTGGTTTGTTGTATATACTAAATTACTACTTTTTTGGTTTGTTGAATATACTAAATTACTAAGTTTTTTGGCTTGTTGTCTATACAAAGTAAAACTTATTTGATTTGTTGTATATACTAACATACTACTTTTTTGGTTTGTTGTATATTTAGTTACTACTTTTTTGTTTTGTTATATATACTAAATTACTACTTTTTTGGCTTGTTGTATATACTAAAATACTACTTCATTGTTTTGTTGTATATACTTACTGTAGTTACGACTTTTTTTGGCTTGGTGTATATACTAAATTACTACTTTTTTTGTTTGTTGTGTATACCAAGTTACAAATTTTTTGGGTGTTTGTTGTATATACTAAATTACTACTTTTTGGTTTGTAGTTTATACTAAATTAAAACTTTTTTGGTTTGCTGTATATATTAAATTACTACTTCTTTGGTTTGTAGTTTATACTGAGTTACTACCTTTTTGGTTTGTTGTATATACTAAATTACAACTTTTTTGGCTTGTTGTTTATACTAAATTACTACTTTTTTGGTTTGGAGTATATACTAAATTACAACTTTTTTAGTTTGTTGTATATACTAAGTTGCAACTTTTTTGGTTTGTTGTATATACTAAGTTGCAACTTTTTTGGTTTGTTGTCTATACTAAAATACTACTTCATTGTTTTGTTGTATACACTTACTTTTTTGGCTTGGTGTATATACTAAATTACTACTTTTTTGGCTTGCTGGATAGTTGCAACTTTTTTGGCTTGTTGTACGTAATAAGTTGCAACTTGTTTGGCTTGTTGTATATACTAAATCACTACTTTTTTGGTTTGTTGTATATACTAAGTTACTACTTTTTTGGGTGTTTGCTGTATATACTAAATTACTACTTTTTTGGCTTGTTGTATATACTAAGTTACTACTTTTTTGGTTTGTTGTATATACTAAATCACTACTTTTTTGGTTTGTTGTATATACTAAGTTACTACTTTTTTGGGTGTTTGCTGTATATACTAAATTACTACTTTTTTGGCTTGTTGTATATACTAAGCTACTACTTTTTTGGTTTGTTGTAAATACTAAGTTACTAGTTTTTTGGTTTGTTGTATATACTAAGTTACTACTTGTTTGTTTTTTTATGTAAACTAAATTACTACTTTATTGGTTTGTTGTATATACTAAAATACTACTTCATTTTTTGTTGTATATACTCACCGTAGTTACTACTTTTTTGGCTTGGTGTATATACTAAATTACTACTTTTTTGGTTTGTTGTATATACTTAATTACTACTTTTTTGGCTTCTTGTATATACTAAGTTGCAACTTTTTTGGCTTACTGTATAGTTGCAACTTTTTTGGCTTGTACGTAATAAGTTGCAACTTTTTGGGTTTGTTGTATATACTAAATTAATACTTTTTTGTTTGTTGTATATACTAAGTTACTACTTTTTTGGGTGTTTGTTGTATATACTAAATTACTACTTTTTTGGCTTGTTGTATATACAAAATTACTACTTTTTTGGCTTGTTGTATATACTAAGTTACTACTTTTTTGGTTTGTTGTATATACTAAATTACTACTTTTTTGGTTTGTTGCATATACTAAGTTACTACTTTTTTGGTTTGTTGTATATACTAAGTTACTACTTTTTTGGCTTGTTGTATATACTAAGTTACTACTTTTTTGGGTGTTTGTTGTATATACTAAATTACTACTTTTTTGGCTTGTTGTATATACTAAGTTACTACTTTTTTGGTTTGTCGTATATACTAAGTTACTACTTTTTTGGTTTGTTGTATATACTAAGTTACTACTTTTTTGGCTTGTTGTATATACAAAGTTACTACTTTTTTGGTTTGTCGTATATACTAAGTTACTACTTTTTTGGTTTGTTGAATATACTAAATTACTACTTTTTTTGTTTGTTGTATATACTAAGTTACTACTTTTTTGGTTTGTCGTATATACTAAGTTACTACTTTTTTGGTTTGTTGTATATACTAAATTACTACTTTTTTGGTTTGTTGTATATACTTAATTACTACTTTTTTGGCTTCTTGTATATACTAAGTTGCAACTTTTTTGGCTTGCTGTATAGTTGCAACTTTTTTGGCTTGTACGTAATAAGTTGCAACTTTTTGGGTTTGTTGTATATACTAAATTAATACTTTTTTGTTTGTTGTATATACTAAGTTACTACTTTTTTGGGTGTTTGTTGTATATACTAAATTACTACTTTTTTGGCTTGTTGTATATACTAAATTACTACTTTTTTGGCTTGTTGTATATACTAAGTTACTACTTTTTTGGTTTGTTGTATATACTAAATTACTACTTTTTTTGTTTGTTGTATATACTAAGTTACTACTTTTTTGGGTGTTTGTTGTATATACTAAATTACTACTTTTTTGGCTTGTTGTATATACTAAATTACTACTTTTTTGGTTTGTTGTATATACTAAGTTACTACTTTTTTGGCTTGTTATATATACTAAGTTACTACTTTTTTGGTTTGTCGTATATACTAAGTTACTACTTTTTTGGCTTGTTGTATATACTAAGTTACTACTTTTTTGGTTTGTCGTATATACTAAGTTACTACTTTTTTGCTTTGTTGTATATACTAAATTACTACTTTTTTGGTTTGTTGCATATACTAAGTTACTACTTTTTTGGTTTGTTGTATATACTAAATTACTACTTTTTTTGTATGTTGTATCTACTAAGTTAATACTTTTTTGGGTGTTTGTTGTATATACTAAGTTACAACTTTTTTGGTTTGTTGCGTATACTAAGTTACTACTTTTTTGGTTTGTTGCATATACTAAATTACTACTTTTTTTGTTTGTTGTATCTACTAAGTTACTACTTTTTTGGGTGTTTGTTGTATATACTAAATTACTACTTTTTTGGTTTGTTGCATATACTAAGTTACAACTTTTTTGGTTTGTTGTATTTACTAAATTACTACTTTTTTGGTTTGTTGTAAGTTGCAACTTTTTTGGCTTGCTGTATGTACTAAGTTGCAACTTTTTTGGTTTGTTGTATATACTAAGTTACTACTTTTGTTTTTTTTGTACATACTAAGTTGCAACTTTTTGGGCTTGTTGTATATACTAAATTAATACTTTTTTGTTTGTTGTATATACTAAGTTACTACTTTTTTGGGTGTTTGTTGTACATACTAAATTACTACTTTTTTGGCTTGTTGTATATACTAAATTACTACTTTTTGGCTTGTTGTATATACAAAGTTACTACTTTTTTGGTTTGTTGTATATACTAAATTACTACTTTTTTGGTTTGTTGCATATACTAAGTTACTACTTTTTTGGTTTGTTGTATATACTAAATTACTACTTTTTTTGTATGTTGTATCTACTAAGTTAATACTTTTTTGGGTGTTTGTTGTATATACTAAGTTACAACTTTTTTGGTTTGTTGCGTATACTAAGTTACTACTTTTTTGGTTTGTTGCATATACTAAATTACTACTTTTTTTGTTTGTTGTATCTACTAAGTTACTACTTTTTTGGGTGTTTGTTGTATATACTAAATTACTACTTTTTTGGTTTGTTGCATATACTAAGTTACAACTTTTTTGGTTTGTTGTATTTACTAAATTACTACTTTTTTGGTTTGTTGTAAGTTGCAACTTTTTGGGCTTGCTGTATGTACTAAGTTGCAACTTTTTTGGTTTGTTGTATATACTAAGTTACTACTTTTGGTTTTTTTTGTACATACTAAGTTGCAACTTTTTGGGCTTGTTGTATATACTAAATTAATACTTTTTTGTTTGTTGTATATACTAAGTTACTACTTTTTTGGGTGTTTGTTGTACATACTAAATTACTACTTTTTTGGCTTGTTGTATATACTAAATTACTACTTTTTGGCTTGTTGTATATACAAAGTTACTACTTTTTTGGTTTGTTGTATATACTAAATTACTACTTTTTTGGTTTGTTGCATATACTAAGTTACTACTTTTTTGGTTTGTTGCATATACTAAGTTACTACTTTTTTTGTTTGTTGTATCTACTAAGTTACTACTTTTTTGGGTGTTTGTTGTATATACTAAGTTACAACTTTTTGGGTTTGTTGCATATACTAAGTTACTACTTTTTTGGTTTGTTGTATATACTAAATTACTACTTTTTTGTTTGTTGTATCTACTAAGTTACTACTTTTTTGGGTGTTTGTTGTATATACTAAATTACTACTTTTTTGGCTTGTTGTATATACTAAATTACTACTTTTTTTGTCTGTTGTATATACTAAATTACTACTTTTTTGGTTTGTTGTAAGTTGCAACTTTTTTGGCTTGCTGTATGTACTAAGTTGCAACTTTTTTGGTTTGTTGTATATACTAAATTACTACTTTTTTGGCTTGTTGTATATACTAAATTACTACTTTTTTTGTTTGTTGTATTTACTAAATTACTACTGTTTTGGTTTGTTGTAAGTTGCAACTTTTTTGGCTTGCTGTATGTACTAAGTTGCAACTTTTTTGCTTTGTTGTATATACTAAATTACTACTTTTTTGGTTTGTTGCATATACTAAGTTACAACTTTTTTTGGTTTGTTGTATTTACTAAATTACTACTTTTTTGGTTTGTGGTAAGTTGCAACTTTTTTGGCTTGCTGTATGTACTAAGTTGCAACTTTTTTGGTCTGTTGTATATACTAAGTTACTACTTTTGTTTTTTTTGTACATACTAAGTTGCAACTTTTTGGGTTTGTTGTATACACAAAATTACTACTTTTTTGGTTGTTGAAAATGACAGTGCGCGACCATGACGTCATCAAAGGAGTACAAGTGTTTGTGACGTACACACACACACATACATACACAGTGCGGAGAGTCCTGGAACTCCACACCTTGGCCCGCGTGTGTGTGTGTGTGTGTGTGTGTGTGTGTGTGCGTGTGTGTGTGTGCACCGGAGGCCTATAAGCGCAGAGATAAGTATGCGTGCATTGTCACTCACCGCCGGCAGATGTCGTCCGCCGCCTCCTTGGTGAAGACGCGCTCCTGCAGCACGTTGTTGAGAGCGTGAATGGCGCACAGCTCCAAGCGCTGCTTCTCGTGGAACACAAGCTCGCCGGCGCTCATCGTAAAGTCGCTGTTGGACGCCGCGGGGAAACAACAAAAGCGCGAAAACTTCAAAGTCAAAAGCCCGGGAAAGACATCAGCCTCCGGCTAGCTAGCTTAGCTGCGGCTAACACACGCGGGCTAGCGGCCGCTTCGAAACGCCTGGAACCGCTTTAGGTCGATAGCCCTCCTGTGTTGTTGTTGCTTGTTGTTCGGGAGAAGGGGACGAGCGGCTGATGAAGCGATTTTCATCCGAACAAACGCGATTTGTGACGCTTGGCCGCGGCATCCAGAAACAGGAAGTACTCTGTTGTTGTTGTTGTGAGGCCACGCCCCTTTAAGCGTTCACTCCCCCAAAAATATTGTCTCATTTAAAATGCAAACACAATTTTTTTTTAAACAATTAAAGCTATCAGATATTAATTTTGGAATATTACACGAATGCCGATGTGCGTTTACATACATAGTGCAGTTGTCACCAAACTTTTTGAAACCAAGAGCTACTTCTTGGGGACTGATTAATGCGAAGGGCTACCAGTTTGATACACACTTAAATAAATTGCCAGAAATAGCCAATTTGCTCAATTTACCTTTAATAAATAAATCTATATATTTATATATATAAAAAACGGGTATTTCTGTCTGTCATTCCGTCGTACATTTTTTTTTCCTTTTACGGAAGTTTTTTTGTAGAGAATAAATGATGAAAAAACACTTAATTGAATGATTTAAAAGAGGACAAGACAGGAAAAAAATGAACATAAAATTTTGAAACATAGTTTATCTTCAATTTCGACTCTTTAAAATTCAGCCGAAAAAAAGAAGAGAAAAAATAGCTAATTCGAATCTTTTTGAAAAAAAAAAAAAAAAAAATTTATGGAACATAATTAGTAATTTTTCCTGATTAAGATTCATTTTTGGAATTTTGGTGACATGTTTTAAATAGGTTAAAATCCAATCTGCACTTTGTTAGAATACATAACAAATTGGACCGAGCTATTTTTCTAACAAAGACAAATCATTATTTCTTCTATATTTTCCAGAACCAAAATTTTAAAAGAAATTCAGAAGACTTTGAAATAAGATTCAAATTTGGTTATACAGATTTTCCAGATTTGCGAGAATATTTTTGGGGAATTTTAATCATAATAAGTTTGAAGAAATATTTCACAAATATTCTTCGTTGAAAAAACAGAAGCTAAAATGAAGAACTAAATTAAAATTTTTCATCATTCTTTACAATAAAAAAATTACATTTACTTGAACATTGATTTAAATTGTCCGAAAAGAAGAGGAAGGAATTTAAAAGGTAAAAAGGTAGATGTGTTTACAAATCCTAAAATCATTTTTAAGGTTGTATTTTTTCTCTAAAATTGTCTTTCTGAAAGTTATAAGAAGCTAAGTAAAAAAAATAAATGAATTTATTCAAACAAGTGAAGACAGAGTCTTTTAAATATTTTCTTGGATTTTCAAATTCTATTGGAGTTTTGTCTCTCTTAGAATTAAAAATGTCGAGCAAAGCGAGACCAGCTTGCTAGTAAATAAAATACAATTTAAAAAATAGAGGCAGCTCACTGGTAAGTGCTGCTTTTTGAGCTATTTTTAGAACAGGCCAGCGGGCGACTCATCTGGTCCTTACGGGCGACCTGGTGCCCGCGGGCACCTCGTTGGTGACCCCTGCTATAGTGCTTAATACTTTGAACAAACTTTAGTTTTTTTATGATACATTTAGTCAAATTAAATAACATGTTACTCAAAATGTTGATGTAATGTTCGAGTTGATATTTATTCACTTCATTAACGTGTTGTGGCGCTTGGCCGCAGCATCCAGAAACAGGAAGTACTCTTGTTGTTGTTGTGAGGCCACGCCCATACAAGCGTTCACTCCCCAAAAAATATTGTCTCATTTAAAATGCAATTTGTATATTTTTTTAAAACAAATCAATCAGATATTAATTTAGTAATATTACACGAACGCCGATGTGCGTTAACATACATTTAGATAAGTTGTGTTTTCGTCGGTCCTGGAGCGCTCCTTAGGCTTAATACAGGGGTGTCCAAACTTTTTCCACTGAGGGCCACGCACTGAAAAATCAAAGCAAGCGGGGGCCCATTTTGATATGTTTTTATTTCAAAAACCATGTGTAAAAATATACATTTAGGCCTCCACTCAGGCTTGATCCCAGGGAACCCAAAGGATTTTGGTCAAAATAAATATTTAAAATGTGTCATTATTTTATATTATTGTTATTCAAGATTTAAATTTCTATATCAACATTAGGTCTATCTGTCAATATAAAGTTTTTAAAGATTTAAGTTGTATGCCCTTTATGTCAAAGAAAACGCTGTTTTATTATGGGGAAAAAACATAAAATATGCAATAGTTTCCCCCAATAGAATTTAAAAGTGGAGTATTAGCGATTATAGAATAATTGGGGCCTTAAAAATGTCAACACATAACACCATTGATTTCAATTTGTTAATATTTTATTAGCAATGACACACACACACAAAAAAATTGCACTAAAATATTTGGGGATCCAAAAGGGTCCTGCTCATTAAAAATAAAAACACTTTTTTTTTGCTGTTTACTTTAAACACAATCGTTTTAATATCAACTTCAGATCCATCTGTCAATTATAACTTTTATTGTTGTTTATGTTTTTTGTTTGTTTTTATTAGGGCCTTCCTTAGAAAAAAACAACAACTTTGTTTTTCATAAGGCAAACACAAAATATACAACATTTTCCTCCAAAAATATCTCAAAGTGGAATATTTAATGTGACATTGATTTTGATTAATTATTTTTATCTAAAGAAAATAACAGCCTGCATGGCAGCTTTGTGTTATTAGAGTAAACAATGCAACATTTTCTTGTCGATTTTCACCTGTTTACTCTTTTAAACCACTTTTTCTGTTTTTTATTTTTTTAATCGTATTTTTAGAATGTGCTTAGGGCCGTTAAAAAATTACCTGCGGGCCGCAAATGGCCTCCGGGCCGCACTTTGGACACCCCTGCTTAATAGTTTGAACAAACTTTAGTCTTTTTTTTTTTTTATACATTTAGATAGCGAGTCAAATTAAATAACATTTTACTCAAAATTTTGATGTAATGTTCGAGTTGATGTTTATTTACTTCATTAACGTGTTGTCCAGAAACAGGAAATACTCTGTTGTTGTTGTGAGGCCACGCCCATTTCTGCATTCACTAAAAATAATATCCTTCTATCCATTTCCTACCGCTTGTTCCCTTTGGGGTCGCGGGGGGCGCTGGTGCCTATCTCAGCTACAATCGGGCGGAAGGCGGGGTACACCCTGGACAAGTCGCCACCTCATCAAAAGGCTGAAAATAATATATATCGGCTTATTCAAAATGTAACGACTATATAACAGGAAGTACTCTGTTGTTGTTGTTGTGAGGCCACGCCCATTTAAGCTGAAAAAAATATATATCGGCTTATTCAAAATGTAACGACTATATTTGTTAAAACAATTAAAGCATTCTGATGTTAATAATATTACACGAACGCCAATGTGCGTTTACATACATTTAGACATCGCGTCAAATGAAATAAAAATATTAATAAAAATGTTGATGTAATGTTCGAGTTTATGTTTAGTTCATTAAATAGGAAGTACCGTATTTCCTTGAATTGCTGCAGGGTATATAGTATGCGCCTGCCTTGAATTACTGCCAGGTCAAACCCGCTTCCCAAAATAATTAGCGCATGCTTAGTATTACCGCCTGGTCAAACTCGTGACGTCAAGAGTGACACTTCCCCTGTCAGCATTTTCAAAATGGAGGAGGCTGATTTCAATACCGGTAATTTAAAATCGCATAAAGGGAAGAAGATTAAGAGCTATTCAGTAGGATTTAAAGTCCAAGCTTGCATCACACTCAAATTTTTACTGCATACCTTTGGTAAGTGCCGGAGTGAAAAGAGGTTTCAAAATAATTTCCGCATGCTTACTTTTACTGCATGCCTTTGGTAAGCGCAGGAGTGAGAAGAGGTTTTGAAATAATTAGCGCCCTGGCGGCAATTCAAGGAAATACGGTACTCTGTTTTTGTTATTGTTGTTGTGAGGCCACACCCATTTTAAGCATTCACTCAAAAAAAAAAAAAAATCGGCTTATTTAAAATGTAACGACTACATTTCTTAAAACAAATAAAGCAGACTAAATTTGTTCAAATAATTAAAGCAATCTGATGTTAGTTTAATAATATTACACTAACGGCAATGTGCGTTTACATACATTTAAAGACGCGTTTTCGTCGGTCCTGCAGCGCTCTCTAGTGCTTAATAGTTTGAAGGAACCGAGTTTTTTCTGATACATTTAGACATCGAGTCAAATGAAATAAAAATATTAATTAAAATTTTAATGTAATGTTCGAGTTTATGTTGAGTTCATCAAATAGGAAGTACTCTGTTGTTGTTGTGAGGCCACGGCCATTTAAGCATTCGGAGGGGGGGGGGGGGGGGATATATCGGCTCATTTAAAATGAAATGACTATATTTCCTAAAAAAAATAAAGCAATTAGAAATGAGTTTAATAATATTACACGAACGCCAATGTGCGTATACATACATTTAGATTAGACGCGTTTTCGTCAGTCCTGCAGCGCTCTCTAGTGCTTAATAGTTTAAAGGAACCAAGTTTTTTTCTGATACATTTAGACATCTAGTCAAATGAAATAAAAATATTAATTAAAATTTTAAAGTAATGTTCGAGTTTATGTTGAGTTCATTAAATAGGAAGTACTCTGTTGTTGTTGTTGTTGTTGTTGTTGTTGTGAGGCCACGCCCATTTAAGTATTCACGGGGGAGATATAAATCGGCTCATTTAAAATTAAATGACTATATTTCCTAAAAAAAATAAAGCAATCAGATATTAGTTTAATAATATTACACGAACGCCAATGTGCGTTTACATACATTTAAATAAGACGCGTTTTCGTCAGTCCTGCAGCGCTCTCTAGTGCTGAATAGTTTGAAGGAACCGAATTTTTTTTTGGGATAGATTTAGACATCGAGTCAAATGAAATAAAATATTAATTAAAATGTTGATGTAATGTTCGAGTTTATGTTTAGTTAATTAACGTTGCTGTTTTTTTTGTATATTTGTATTTTTCATATTAAATATATTTTCCTCTGTGTATTTTTTTTGAATTATTCATCCCAGTTACCTTACTTTTAATCCCTAATTTGTTCTCAGTTTTGTAATTATTTTTCTGCAGTTTTATTTTTTTTAAACTGACCAATAGCCAAGAAGCGACGGTCAACGCTGGTTGGGCGCGGGTTGATGACGCACACACGCATCGCTGTCGTGATTGGTGCGATTCAAACAAGGCGGCACGCTGATTGGTCAGGGCCGCCCGGACAGCAATGGTCGGTTAAGCCAGCAACATATTTGTGTTCCTGTGACAAGGAACAGCGAAGGAAAAAAAAACTGAAGAAGTTTCCGTAAAATATATTTATAAATATTTGTATTTTATATAAGTATTTTTTTTATTTTAACTGCACACCTCGTCGTGTATTTTAACCCCCCCGCTGCCTGAGAAGAAGTCATTCTGAAGATGGTAAGATGTTTGCTAGCTAGAGATGCTATTAGCTCCTTTCCGTCGCCAAACATCGCGCCTTTTTGCTCCATTTAAGTCAAATAAGCAACATTCATGGCGTCACTTTTAGGTTTTTATTTACTTTCTAATCATTTCGATAAGAAGAAAAAGCGTAAATCCGTCTTTGTCCTCGTTTGAGCGTGGCTACCGCGACGGTGAATTTAAACCCCCAGTCAGACATTATTCTACTTTTCTTACTTAGTTACTTGTTTTATTCCTGCTAAGTTTTTTTTCTTCTATTAACTGAGTGTTATTATTTTGTTTAAAACGACTTTCTGACATTGCAGTCATTGGTGTGAGTACCAAGTCTCCTGAGCGATCACTTTTACGCATATTCCAAATGCATTGATAAAGAATTAAGTCGACAATTTTCCTGGGACAAGCGGTAGGAAATGGATGGTTGGATGGACAATACAAATGTCATGATTGTCTTAGTTTGCGTCACATTCCCCAATATTTTAAGTGTTGCTGTTGTAGTCACAATGCCAATGTGAGCAAATGTGTATAATGCGCAATCTTTTTGCAAATTGCTTCCAGCTATATATTTGAATACTGTGTGCTGCAAATTTTGGAAATTACAATCTTTTTGACAAATAACGCACAATCGAAGTTGCTTGCAAATTGGAGCTAAGGCAGGGAATATTCTGACGTCTTCCCACACGAAAGTAAAATGTATACTTTATGTACAAGTCCGGTAAGTTGTCGACATTTTACGTGAGTTTTATTCTTGAATTTTTGCCTTCGTTGTACTTCAAGTCCGGTAAGTTGTCGACATTTTACGTGAGTGTTATTCTTGAATTTTTGCCTTTGTTTTTACTATAAATTAGCAAAATGCGGTTACGCATTTTCATAATTGTGCCAATTGGTATTGTGCTTACAACATTGCCCAAATGTAATAGTAAGTAAGTAAAGGCCTTTTGAAATGAGATTTTCTTATTCAAACGGGGATAGCAGGTCCATTCTATGTGTCATACTTGATAATTTCGCGATATTGCCATATTTCTGCTGAAAGGGTTTAGTAGAGAACATCGATGATAAAGTTTGCAACTTTTGGCCGCTAATAAAAAAGCCTTGCCTGTACCGGAAGTAGCAGACAATGTGCGCGTGACGTCATGGGTTGTGGAGCTCCTCACATCTGAACATTGTTAACAATCATGGCCACCAGCAGCTAGGGCAATTCGGACCGAGAAAGCGACAATTTCCCCATTAATTTGAGCGAGGATGAAAGATTCGTGGATGAGGATAGTGAGAGTGAAGGACTAGAGAAAAAAAAGTTATCAAAAAAAAGGCGACCGCAGTGAGAGCGATTCAGATGTTATTAATAATAATAATAATGGATTAGATTTATATCGCACTTTTCTATTGTTAGATACTCAAAGCGCTCACAGAGAAGTGGGAACTCATTCATTCACACCTGGTGGTGGTAAGCTACTTCTGTAGGTAGACTGACGGAAGGGTGGCTGCCAGTTTGCGCCTACGGCCCCTCCGACCACCACCTATCATTCATTCACCAGTGTGAGCGGCACCAGGGGCAAAGGTGAAGTGTCCTGCCCAAGGACACAACGGCAGCGGTTTGGATGTCAAAAGGTGGGAAGCGAACGTGCAACCCTCAGGTTTCTGGCACGGCTGCTCTACCCACTACGCCATGCCACCCGACACATTTACTACGATAATTCTGGAAAATCCCTTATCTGCTTATTGTGTTACTACTGTTTTAGTGAGATTATATGGTACCTGAAAGTCGGAGGGGTGTGGCCACGGGTGTGGGAGGAGATAAGAGAGTCCGCAAGCTCCGCTCATGTCTACGGTAAGAGCCGACTTATTAGCACAATTTTCCCACCGAAACCTGCCGTTTGACATTTGGCGGGAACTATTTTCGCTTGACCGCTCTGTTCCATAGTAAAGCTTCACCTTCAGGAATTTTAAACCAGGAAACACCGGCTGTGTTTGTGTTGCTAAAGGCAGCTGCAATAAACCGCTTCCCACCTACAGCTTTCTTCTTTGACGTTTCCATTATTAATTGAAAAAATTGCAAAAGATTCAGCAACACAGATGTCCAGAATACTGTGTAATCATGCGATTAAAGCAGACTACTTATAGCTTGGATCGGGCTGGAAAATAATGTCCGCTACAACCCGAGACGTCAAACGCACGCGTCATCATTCCGCGACATTTTCAACACGAAATTTCGCGGGAAATTTAAAAGTGCAATTTAGTAAACTAAAAAGGCCGTATTGGCATGTGTTGCAATGTTAATATTTCATCATTAATATATAAACTATCAGACTGCGTGGTCGGTAGTAGTGGGTTTCAGTAGGCTTTAAACCCCCAGTTGGACATTATTCTTCTTTTCTGACTTAGTTACTCTTTTTATTCTTGATATATTTTTTTTTTCTATTACCTGAGTGTCATTAATTTGTTTAAAACGACTTTCTGACCTCGTAGCCATTTGCGTGAGTACCAGGTCTCCCGAGCGATCACTTTTAGTGATCCCAAGTGCAGGACTAATAGGCTCAAGAACTCCTTTGTCCCACACACAATTAGACTGTACAACTCCTCTCTGGGATGGGGGACGGGGGGTACTAGGATGACAGGGGATGCAAAACAATAACTGTGCAATACGTTTTCATAACATGGTCACTACTGCCTACTTTGTCTTGTTATATTCTTATTTTACTTTTATATTGTTATTCCCATTGTTTTTATTCTTTTTTTTATATTTCTCTATTTTGTTTCCTTTTAAACCCACATTATTTACTATTTACTTTTTTTTTAATTGATCTCAACTCTGTGCACTGCTGCTGGAATTTTAATTTTCCTGAAGGAATCATTAAAATACTATCTATCTATCTATCTATCTATCTATCTATCTATCTATCTATCTATCTATCTATCTATCTATCCATCTATCCGTCTATAAATGATAAATGATAAATGGGTTGTACTTGTATAGCGCTTTTCTACCTTCAAGGTACTCAAAGCGCTTTGACACTACTTCCACATTTACCCATTCACATCTATCTATCTATCTATCTATCTATCTATCTATCTATCTATCTATCTATCTATCTATCTATCTATCTATCTATCTGTCCATCCATCCATTCATTCATCTATCTTTTACGCATATTCCAAATGCATTGATAAAGACTTAAGTCAACAATTTTCCTGGGACAAGCAGTAGAAAATGGATGGTTGGATGGACAATACAAATGTCATGATATTCTTAGTTTACGTCACATTTCCCAATATTTTAAGTTAGGGGTGTGGGAAAAAATCGATTCGAATAGGAATCGCGATTTTCACGTTGTGCGATTCAGAATCGATTCTCATCCATCCATCCATATTCTACCGCTTATTCCCCTTTGGGGTCGCTGGGGGAGCTGGTTCCTATCTCAGCTACAATCGGGCGGAAGGCGGCGTACACCCTGGACAAGTCGAAGGGCCAACACAGATAGACACACAACATTCACACACTAGGGCTAATTTAGTGTTGCCAATCAACCTATCCCCAGGTGCATGTCTTTGGAGGTGGGTAATCGATTCAAATTTTTGAAAAAATCGATTTTTTTATTTTATTTTTTCTTCGATCCAACAAAACACAGCAACACCATAACAATGCAATCCAATTCCAAAACCAAACCTGAGCCAGCAACACACAGAACTGCAATAAACATAGCAATTGAAAGGAGAAAAAAATACGACTCAAAATGATTATCAACAACAGTATCAATATTAGTTATAATTTCAGCATAGCAGTGATTAAAAATAATCATTAGACCAGTGGTTCTTAACCTTGTTGGCGGTACCGAACCCCACCAGTTTAATATGCGCTTTTACCGAACCCGTCTTTAGTGAATGTTTTTTTTTTTTTTTTTTTCTCGAATTCAAGAAAAAGTTATGTTTTATTTACTGGTCCACAAAATGCACCGTGCATGAACATCATCTTGTTCAAAGAACAAAACCATCACAGTGCATGAACTCACAACAAATTACATACCTGCGAATCAAATGGAAAATTAGAGGGAACATTGTTCGAGGGTATCCATAATATAGTGATAGGGAGAAGTTTATATTTACACGATGAGTCGGGTCTGTCTTGACCTCCACCGAACCACTAGGGTTCGATCGAACCCAGGTTAAGAACCACTGCATTAGAAATGTATAAAAATTTAAATAAAAAGAACAATAGTGTCACAGTTGCTTGCACTTGCATCGCATCTCATAAGCTTGACAACACAGTGTCCAATGTTTTCACAAAGATAAAATAAGTCGTATTTTTCGTTTGTCTAATAGTTAAAACAAATTTACATTATTGCAATTAGTTGATAAAACATTGTCCTGTACAATTCTAAAAGCTTTTTTAAAAAAAAAACTACTACTCTGCTGGCCTCTCAGCTGACTGGGGTAGATCCTGCTGAAATCCTATGTATTGAATGAATACAGAATCGTTTTGAATCAGAAAAATATCGTTTTTGAATCGAGAATCGCGTTGAATCGAAAAAATCGATATATAATCGAATCGCGACCCCAAGAATCGATATTGAATCGAATCGTGGGACACCCAAAGATTCGCAGCCCTATTTTAAGTGTTGCCCAACAGTAATAATAAGTAATTAATTCACCATATTTGTTTTTATTGAGCGTCCTTTTATTATTTTTACCAGTGCACTTTTTTTTGCATTTGCATAGCACATTGTCTCATCTTTTAGACCTATTTAACGACAGAAATATGAAGGTATTTACTTTATCTTTTGCACACATTTGTATCAACCGTCCATTCATCCATCTTCTTCCGCTTATCCGAGGTCGGGTCGCGGGGGCAGCAGCCTAAGCAGGGGAGCCTAGACTTCCCTCTCCCCAGCCACTTCGTCCAGCTCTGCCCGTGGGATCCCGAGGCATTCCCAAGCCAGCCGGGAGACATAGTCTTCCCAACGTGTCCTGGGTCTTCCCCGTGGCCTCCTATCGGTTGGACGTGCCCTAAAGACCTCCCCAGGGAGACGTTCGGGTGGCATCCTGACCAGATGCACGAACCACCTCATATGGCTCCTCTCGATGTAGAGGAGCAGCGGCTTTACTTTGAGCTCCCCCCGGATGACCGAGCTTCTCCCCCTATCGCTGAGGGAGAGCCCCGCCACCCAGCGGAGGAAACTCGGCTGCTTGTACCCGTGATCTTGTCCTTTCGGTCATGACCCGCAGCTCATGGCCATAGGTGAGGAGGGGAACGTATATCAACCAGTAAATTGAGAGCTTTGCCTTCCTGCTCAGCTCCTTCTTCACCACATTGGATTGATACAACGTCCGCATTACTGAAGACGCCGCACCAATCTGCCTGTCGATCTCACGATCCACTCTTCCCTCACTCGTGAACAAGACTCCTTGGTACTTGAACTCCTCCACTTTGGGCGGGGTCTCCTCCCCAACTCGGAGGTGGCACTCCACCCTTCTCCGGGAGAGAACCATGGACTCAGACTTGGAGGTGCTGATTCTCATTCCGGTCGCTTCACACTCAGCTGCGAACCGATCCAGTGAGAGCTGAAGATCCCGGTCAGATGAAGCCATCAGGACCACATCATCTGCAAAAAGCAGAGACCTGATCCCGTGGCCACCAAACCGGAACCTCTCAACGCCTTGACTGCGCCTAGAAATTCTGTCCATAGAAGTTATGAACAGAATCGTATCAATCAATCAATGTTTATTTATATAGCCCTAATTCACAAGTGTCTCAAAGGGCTGCACAAGACACAAAAACATCCTCGGTTCAGAGCCCACCTCAGGGCAAGGAAAAACTCACAACCGAGTGGGATGTCAATGTGAATGACTATGAGAAACCTTGGAGAGGACCACAGATGTGGGTGACCCCACCCCCTCTAGGGGAGACCGGATGCAATGGGCGTCGAGTGGGTCTAACATAATATTGTGAAAGTCCAGTCCATAGTGGATCGAACATAATAGTGAGACTCCAGTCCATAGTGGGACCAGCAGGAGACCATCCAGTGCGGAGACAGGTCAGCAGCGCAGAGATGTCCCCAACCGATGCACAAGTGAGCGGTCCACCCCGGGTCCCGACTCTGGACACTTCATCCATGACCACTGTACCTGTCCCTACCCCTCCACTAGGGAAAGGGGGGCAGAGGAGAAAAGAAAACAACTGGTGTAAAAAGGGGGTGCATTTAAAGGCTAGAAATTAGTTTTAAAATGGGACTTAAATGCTTCTACAGAGGTAGCATCGCTACCTGTTACCGGGAGGGCATTCCATAGTACTGGAGCCCCAATAGAAAACGCTCTATAGCCCGCAGACTGTTTTGGAGCTCTGGGAATTACTAATAAGCTGGAGTTCTTTGAAGATAGGATGGAGCTAGACCGTGTAATATTTTATACGAATCAACATACCCCTCCATGTCAGATATTAAATATGATATACACATCGTATTTTCTGGACGATAGAGCGCACCGGTATATAAGCCGCACCCACTAACATTTTAGAGAGGGGGCGGGGCAGTTTTTCTATACATACACGTTGTGAAATGAGTACGTTACACATAAATACTCTGTAAATGTTTATTTACATACCTTAATTGTTTTCAAACAGCTCATCAGACAAAACAAAGTCGACAATTTTCCTGACTAAAAATTATTACATGTGAGTGACTGCTGAAATACATCAAACACAATACAAATGTCATGATTTTCTTTGTTTACGTTACATTTCAAGTGTTGCCTAACAGTAATAGTAAGTCATTATTTCACAATGTTTGTTTTTGTTGATCATCCTTTTATTATTCCGTCCAGTGCACTTTTATTTGTATTTATAATATCCTTCTAATATTATGACTTTTTGCATATTGCCACTGTATTCTCTGGGGTGGTATGGCTCAGTTGGTAGAGTGGCCGTGCCAGCAACTTCAGGGTTCCAGGTTCGGTCCCCGCCTCCACCATCCTGCCGTTGTGTCCTTGGGCAGGGCACCTGCTCCCAGTGCCACCCACACTGCTATAAATGGAACTTAGATATTGGCTTTCACTATGTAAAAAAAAAAAAAAAGCACTATATAAATATAATTCACTTCTCAATTTGCTGACTTGATTCTGATACAAGCTTTTCAAATTGACCCTTAATGGACCCCACGAAACCTTCTCTGCCCCACCAGAACTCCAATGTGGAGAATCTACCCCCCCACGTGCTACGCTTGGTCTACAAAGAGGTTTCAGCTTTAGTGGCAGACCCACCAGAGGGCATAAAGATCTATCCCAGCGATGAGGACATAACAGAACTGCACACAGCCATCGAAGGGCCAGGTAAGCCAGGCCATCAAGTTCTGGTCTTCCATGTTTTGCTTTTTTTAATTAAAAAAAAAAGAGTCTCACCTGCCCAGTGGAGGAGGGGTCCACAGCGTCACCCGCTGCTCGTTGAGAAGAGCCACGCGTGCTTTTATGTATGCATATAAGCACTGACAACAATTTGCATAGTACATTGTCTCATCTTTTAGACCAGCGGTCACCAACCTTTTTGAAACCAAAAAGGTTGGGTAGTGATTAATGCGAAGGGCTACCAGTTTGATACACACTTAAATAAATTGCCAGAAATAGCCAATTTGCTCAATTTACCTTTAATAAATAAATTTATAGATATATATTAAAAATGGGTATTTCTGTCCGTCATTCCGTTGCACATTTTTATTCCTTTTACGGAAGGTTTTTTTGTAGGGAATAAATGATGAAAACAACACTTAATTTAACGGTTTAAAAGAGTAGAAAACACGAAAAGAAAAAAAAATTGAATCATAGTTTTTCTTCAGTTTCGACTCCTTAAAATTCAACCGAAAAAAAGAAGTGAAAAACTAGCTAATTCGAATCTTTCTGAAAAAATAAAAAAATAAAAAATCATTTATGGAACATCATTAGTAAATTTTACTGATTAAGATTAATTTTAGAATTTTGATGACATGTTTTAAATAGGTTAAAATCCAATCTGCACTTTGTTAGAATATATATCAAAGTGGACCAAGTAGGGGTGTGACGGTACGCAAAAATTTCGGTTCGGCACGTACCTCGGTTCAGAGGTCCCGGTTCGGTTCATTTTCGGTACAGTAAGAAAAAAACAAAATATACATTTTTTGATTACTTATTTAACAAATTTGCTAAATCTTCCACCAAAAATAATTTTCTTAGTGGAATATTTGATGTGAAGTAATCGGAAACTTGGATAGGTCAATAATTCATAATAACATTAATTTTGATTCAATATTGGGTTTTAAACAATGACAGTTTGAAAAAAAAAAAAAAGCTTTGTTTTATTAGTAAACGTTGCAAGTTTTTCTAAATTACATTTAGCCTTTAAGATTTTTTATTTCACTTTTGTTTATGTTTTTGTTTATTTTAATAGTTTTTTTAGAATGTGCCGTGGGCCTTTAAAACATTAGCTGTGTGTCGCAAATGGCCTCCGGGGCACACTTTTGAAACCCCTGCTATAGATAATAAAAAATTTAATCTGATTAATCCAAGGATAAAAAGCAGAGCCTGGCGACGCATGCGCGTTTATCATAACTCTCTCGCTCTCTCTGTCTCTGCCCCTCCCTCACGAATGTTAACGCTGTGTGCACCACTTTTTTTTTTTTTAACCCCTTCTTAACCCTGAACGTACATTGAAAATACATACTACTATAACTTAAAATGCCGGACATTCGAGGCATTTAAGAAACTCCACCTGGACAGCTCCGCAAAGAGGACATATCCCGTGAAAAGAGGAGGTGTGGTCAGTCTATCATAGCCCAGTCGTTGCTAGCATGCCGTGTGTTGTTGTTTTTTTGATTGATTGAAACTTTTATTAGTAGATTGCACAGTACAGTACATTTTCCGTCCAATTGACCACTAAATGGTAACACCCGAATAAGTTTTTCAACTTGTTTAAGTCGGGGTCCACGTAAATTAATTCATGGTGCCTCGGTGTGCATTGTTTACACAACGTGCGGTGCGCTACTTAATATGTCCGTGTCGTTCGGTTCACCTGCGAACCGAACCGAAATCCCCGTACCGAAACGGTTCAATACAAATACACGTACCGCTACACCCCTTGGACCAAGCTATATTTCTAACAAAGACAAATGATTATTTCTTCTAGACTTTCCAGAACAAAAAATGTAAAAGAAATTCAAAAGACTTTGAAATAAGATTTAAATTTGATTCTACAGATTTTCCAGAATAATTTTTTTGAATTTTAATCATAAGTTTGAAGAAATATTTCACAAATATTCTTCGTCAGAAAAACGGAAGCTAAAGTGAAGAATTAAATTAAAATGTATTTTATTCTTTACATTAAAAAAATAAATTTACTTGAACATTGATTTAAATTGTCAGGAAAGAGGAATAAGGAATTTAAATGGAAAAAGGTGTATGTGTTTAAAAATCCTCAAATCAGGTTGTATTTTTTCTCTAAAATTGTCTTTCTGAAAGTTATTAGAAGCAAAATAAAAAAGTAAATGAATTTATTTAAACAAGTGAAGACCAAGTCTTTAAAATATTTTCTTGGATTTTCCAATTCTATTTGAGTTTTGTCTCTCTTGGAATAAAAAATGTCGAGCAAAGCGAGACCAGCTTGCTAGTAAATAAATAACATTTAAAAAATAGAGGCAGCTTACTGGTAAGTGCTGTTATTTGAACTATATGTAGAACAGGCCAGCGGGCGACTCATCTGGTGCTTACGGGCGACCTGGTCCCCGCGGGCACCGCGTCGGTTACCCCTGTATTAGACCTATTTACCAACACAAATATGAAGATATTTACTCTTAAGAGTTTCTTTCATTTTTTTTCACGCACTAGTAAATCAACGTAACCCTCCATTCAATCAATCAATCCACTTTATTTATATAGCACGTTTAAACAACAATAACGTTTCCAAAGTGCTGCACAGCCATGTTAAAAACAATATTATGATCCACCAATGACTAAATAAAACAAAAAATGAATAAAAGTAAAACCAATAAAAACAATATAAAAACAAATATGATTAAAAACTATTTTAAAGGGTAAAATCAATTAAAACAGTAAAATAAAAATAAAAGTGTATAAAAAACACAGAGGACAACAGAGGACCACACAACTCACGTAGTGTTAAAAGCCAAAGAATAAAAGTGGGTCTTAAGACGAGACTTAAAACACTCCACTGTGGAAGCAGTTTGAACATGGAGCGGCAGAGTGTTCCAGAGCTTAGAGCCGACCACAGAGAAGGCCCTGTCTCCCCTGGTCTTAAGTCTGGTCTTGGGCACCACGAGCTGGAGCTGGCTTTCGGACCTCAGAGCGCGCGCAGGGATGTAAATTTGGATGAGGTCCGAGATATATTGAGGTGCCAGTCCATGTAAAGATTTAAAAACAAACAGCAATGTTTTAAAATCAATTCTAAAATGAACAGGGAGCTAGTGCAAACTCTGAAGAATTGGGGTTATATGCTGGTGTTTCCTGGCCCCTGTTAAAAGTCGTGCTGCCGCGTTCTTGACTAACTGCAACCGGGAGAGAGCTTTTTGGCTAATGCCAGCATAAAGTGCATTGCAGTAGTCCAGGCCACTTGAAATAAAAGCATGCACGACTTGTTCAAAAAGGTTAAAAGATAAAAACGGTTTAACCTTTACTAAAAGACGAAGGTGATAAAAACACGATTTTAAAACGCCATTGACTTGTTTGTCTAGTTTAAAATCGCTGTCTATAGCGATGCCAAGGCTGGTGACTTTGGGACGCACATAATTTTGCAATGGTCCCAAGTCAGTAAGGGCCGGACCAAAAACTAAAATTTCCGTTTTTCCCTCATTCATTATTAAAAAATTCTGGGCTAACCAAGCCTTGACGTCACATAGACAGTTAAGAAGGGGTGTCAGGGGGCCGTGGCTTTTTGAAATCGGCATATAAATTTGGCAGTCATCTGCATAAAAGTGATAAAACACTCCATGTTTCTTAAAAATATCTCCAAGAGGGAGGAGATAAAGAGCGAACAGGATGGGGCCTAAAATAGATCCTTGGGGGACACCACAGTAAAGCGGGGCAGAAGAGGAGGTGGCGTCCCCCAGCCTGACAGAGAAGGACCTCTCAGACAGGTAAGATCTGAACCACTCTAACGCAGTCCCCCTGACACCCACACAGTCTCTCAGGCGGTCTAAAAGAATTGCGTGGTCGACTGTGTCAAAGGCAGCTGTAAGATCTAAAAGCACTAAAATGGCAGAGCTGCCAGAATCAGACATTAAAAGCAAGTCATTAAAAACCTTTAAAAGTGCAGATTCAGTACTGTGCAAAGCTTTGTATCCAGACTGAAATGGATCTAAAGTGCTATTTTCATCTAAAAAAGGCTGCAGTTGTGCCAGAACACATTTCTCCAAAATCTTTGACACAAAAGGTAATTTGGAAATGGGACGATAATTCGACAAACTTGTCGGATCAAGACCTGGTTTTTTAATCAAAGGCTCAACAACAGTTTTTTTACAAAAGGAGGGGACACAGCCAGAAATCAAGCTGCTGTTGATAATGTTCCTAACAGACGAATCAATAGTGTCCCAGATTTCTTTAAAAAAGCGAGGGGGGACTGGGTCTGTGGAACATGAGGGTTTTAGCTTGCCGACTATTCCTGTAAGTTCAGGCATGGACACAGGCTCAAAGTGACAGAACACAGTCGAGCACTGAGTGGCCACATTAAAACTTAATGGAAAACGAGAAAGATTTGCCCGAATAGAAGCAACCTTATTAAAAAAGGAGAGAAATTTTTCACAAGTTTCACTTGTCATCTCCAGTGAAGTGGCTGGATTCGGTTTAAGAACATTACTAATAGTATTAAAAAGAACATGTGGCTTACTGATGCTATTTAAAATTAAGTCTGACAAATATTTTGTTTTCTCAGCTTTAACCACACTTTGATAATTTCGACAGTTTTCTTTTAAAATTTGATAGGAGACTTCCAAGTGATCCCCTTTCCACTTGCGCTCCGCCCTTCGCCACTCACGCCGAGCTGTGCGTGTGCTTTCATTGAGCCAGGGTTCCTGTTTTGGTTTGGGACGTATAGCTCTGAGGGACGCTATACTATCCAGATATTAAATATGATATACACTTTGTATCGTATTTTCTGGACGATAGAGCACACCGGTATATAAGGCGCACCTACAACATCTTAGGGGGGAACAGTTTATTTACATTAGTGTTGTCTCGGTACCAATATTTTGGTACTGGTACCAAAATGTATTTTAATACTTTTGTAAATAAAGGGGATCACAATAAAATGTCATTATTGTCATTATTTGAACAAGAAGTGTTACTGTACATGAAACATGTTTATTATGGTAATTTAGTCCTTTAAAATGTTTATCATACTAGACAACTTGTCTTTTAGTAGTAAGTATACAAACAAAGACTCCTAATTTGTCTACTGACGTATGCAGTAACATATTGTGTCATTTATACACTTATTTTGTACACATTGAGGGACAAACTGTAAAAATGCTTTATTAATCTACTTGTTCATTTACTGTTAATATCTGCTTATTTTCTCTTTCAACATGTTCTATCTACACTTCCGTTAAAATGTAATAATCACTTATTCTTCTCTTCTTTGATACTTGACATTGGTTTTGGATGATACCACACATTTAGGTATCGATCCGATATCAATTAGTTACAGGATCATACATTGGTCATATTCAAAGTCCTCATGTGTCCGGGGACGTATTTACTGACTTTATAAACATGAAATGAAAAGAAGATCTTGTGATGCCAAAAAATATTGATGTAATCATCGTAGTATCCATTAGATACGGTCCTGTACTTGGTATTAGTACAGTGGAATGGTAGCACAAACAAATGGGACGCATTTGGGGAGATTTGGACATAGATAGGGTCTTGTCATGGTTAATAACACTTTAATTATGCGGTTAATAACACTCTAATTACACGTTAGTAACATGAAAAAACACAACTAAAATGTTCACTTAAAATCCATAACGGCACAAATTATAATTTTTTTCCAGCACAAATATCGCACAAAGGGGACACGTTAGGGGAGATTCGGACATAGTTAGGGTCTAGTCATGGTTAATAACACTTTAATTACACGTTAACATTAAAAAAACACAAGTAAAATGCTCACTTAAAATCCATAACGGCACAAATGAAAATATTTGCAGCACAAATGTAGCACAAACGAATGGGACACGTTAGGGGAGATTCGGACATAGTTAGGGTCTAGCCATGGTTAATAACACATTAATTACATGTTAATAACATTAAAACAAAACCCCTAAAATGTTCACTTGAAATTCATAACGGCAGAAAGGAAAGTGTTTGCAGCACAAACGAATGGGACACGTTTGGGGAGATTTGGACATAGGTAGGGTCTAGTCATGCTTAACACTTTAATTACACATTGATAACATTAAAAAAACAAAAACTATAACTTAAAATCCATAACGGCACAAATCCAACTTTCCAGCACAAATGTAGCACAAACGAATGGGACACGTTTGGGGAGATTTGGACATAGTTAGGGTCTAGTCATGGTTAATAACTCTTTAATCACACGTTACTAGCTTAAAAAAAGCACAATAAAAAAATGTTACCTTAAAATCCATAATGGAACAAGTGATTTTTTTCCCCCAGCACAAATGTAGTACAAACAAATGGGACATGTTTGGGGAGATTTGGACATAATTAGGGTCTAGTTATGGTAATTAACACTTTAATTACATGTTAACATTAAAAAACACAACTAAAATGTTGACTTAAAATCCATAACAGCACAAATGAAAACATTTTCAGCACAAATGTAGCACAAAGGAATGGTTGCACGTTTGGCGAGATTTGGACATAGTTAGGGTCTAGACATGGTTAATAACCTTTTAATTACATGTTAATAACATTTAAAAAACCACTATAATGTTGACTTAAAATCCATAATGGCACAAATGAAAATTTGTCTAGCACAAATGTAGCACAAACGAACGGGATACGTTTGGGGAGATTTGGACATAGTTATGGTCTGGTCATGGTTAATAAAACTTTAATTACACACTAATAACATTAAAACAAAAACCCTCAAATGTTCCCTTGAAATCCATAACAGCACAAATTAAAGTGTTTGCAGCACGAATGTAACACAAACAAATGGGACACGTTTGGGGTGATTTGGACATAGTTAGGGTCTAGTCATGGTTAATAACCCTTTAATCACACATTACTAGCTTAAAAAAAGCACAATAAAAAAATGTTACCTTAAAATCCATAATGGAACAAGTGATTTTTTTCCCCCAGCACAAATGTAGTACAAACAAATGGGACATGTTTGGGGAGATTTGGACATAATTAGGGTCTAGTCATGGTAATTAACACTTTAATTACATGTTAACATTAAAAAACACAACTAAAATGTTGACTTAAAATCCATAATAGCACAAATGAAAAAAAAATTCTGCACAAATGTAGCACAAACGAATGGTGGCACGTTTGGCGAGATTTGGACATAGTTGGGGTCTAGTCATGGTTAATAACCCTTTAATTACATGTTAATAACATTTAAAAAAACAACTAAAATGTTGACTTAAAATCCATAATGGCACAAATGAAAATTTTTCCAGCACAAATGTAGCGCAAACGAGTGGTATACGTTTGGGGAGATTTGGACATAGTTAGGGTCTAGTCATGGTTAATAAAACTTTAATTACACATTAATGACATTAAAACAAAAACCCTAAAATGTTCCCTTGAAATCCATAACAGCACAAATGAAAGTGTTTGCAGCACAAATGTAGCACAAACAAATGGGCCACGTTTGGGGAGTTTTGGACATAGTTAGGGTCTTGTCATGGTTAATAACACTTTAATCACACATTACTAACTTAAAAAGACACAGCTAAAATGTTCACTTAAAATCCATAACGGCACAAATAAAAAAAATTCCAGCACGAATGTAGCACAAACAAATGGGACACGTCTGGAGAGATTTGGACATAGTTAGGGTCTTGTCATGGTTAATAACACTTTACTTACACGTTATTAACATTTAAGAAAAAAAACTGAAACTTGAACTTAAAATCCAAAATGGCACAAATGAAAATTTTTGCAGCATAAACGAATGGGACATGTTTGGGGAGATTTGGACATAGTTAGGTTCTTGTCATGGTTAATAACCCTTTAATTATATGTTAATAACATAAAAAAAACCCCTAAAAAGTTAACATAAAAACTGTGAGGGCACAAATGAAAATTTTTGCAGCACAAACAAATGGGCCATGTTTGGGGAAATTTGGACATAGTTAGGGTCTAGTCATGGTTAATAACACATTAATTACACGTTAATAACGTAACAAAAAACAAACAGCATGTTCACTTAAAATCCATAATGAACAAATGAACATTTCACAAATGTAGCACAAACGAATGGGCCACGTTTGGGGAGATTTGTACATAGTTAGGCTCTAGTCATGGTTAGTAACACGTTAATTACAGGTTATTACATTAAAAAATTAACGTAAAACATGAATGACTTAAAAACCGTGACGGCAAACATGAAAATGTTTGTAGCACAAACGATCGGGACACTTTTGGGGAAGAATTGGGGAAGGGCAAGTGTCAACAGCACCCGCCATGGATACATTGGAATATGCATTGTGAATACATGTGATCAGTTCTGGTATCAACAGCACCCGCCATGAATACATTGGAAAATGCATTGTGAATACATGTGATCAGTTTTGGTATCAACAGCACTCGCCATGAATACATTGGAAAATGCATTGTGAATGCATCTGATCAGTTTTGGTATCAACAGCACCCATGTTAGCATGCTAGCATTTAGGCTAATTTTATTTGTGAAACTATAAATCATGGCTTTCGATGCTTGGTGCCATCTTGGAAGCATATTAACTTTATTTATGCTATCATGCTAACATTAGCATGCTAACATGTTATGCTAGTATTTGGCCTAATTGTATTCATTTGAACCTAAAAATCATAGATTGTGCCATCTTGGAGGTAGGCTTGCTAATGTTTTATGCCTGATTTTAAGCTAACAGTCATTGTCTTTGATATGTGTTCCATTTCTCTCGGGGTCATGTTTTTTTTTTGCGATGAATTGTTTATGCCCGGCAGAGGGAACTCCGTTTGCCGGCGGCGTTTTCCGAATGCGCCTGGTCCTGGGCAAGGACTTCCCCGCCGTGCCGCCCAAGGGCTACTTCCTCACCAAGATTTTCCACCCCAACGTCGGCCACAAAGGAGAAATCTGCGTCAACGTCCTGAAGAGGGACTGGAAGGCGGAGCTTGGCCTCCGACACGTCTTACTGGTAAGGCCGGGCGTCCCCTTTGCAGAGCAGGCCCATAATAATATTACTACTTCCTTTTCATCGTATTCTGACGCGTTTCATACGGGACCAAGTGGCCCGTGAACCGCCACATATTTTGTGTTGTCAGAGAGGTCTTGATTGGGCCTGCAGTGCTGCTTTATTTTTGGACCATTTCCTGTTACCATGGCGACGTATTAAAGGAAGAAACCCTCAATGGGCCCGTTGATTAGGTACACGCGGGCCTATTGATTGGGTACGCAGCCTTAATATTATGTTTTTCCATGATCTGAATGTTCAGTGCATTCCCGACATGCCATCTTGTTAGATGCCAGCATGCAAACTATCTTCTTATAAACGTTTGAAATAATTGTTTTTATACAAGTGTAGGAATATTCTAGAACTACCTCACCACTTTTGGTATTTCTTCCCATCCGGTTACGTGCTAGAATGGTAAATACATGTGATCAGGTTTGGTATCAACAGCACCCGCCATGAATACATTGAAAAATGCATCGTGAATACATGTGATCAGTTTTGGTATCAACAGCACCCACAATGAATACATTGCGAAATGCATCGTGAATACACGTGATCAGTTTTGGTATCAACAGCACCCATCATGAATACATTGAAAAATGCATCGTGAATACATGTGATCAGTTTTGGTATCAACAGCACCCGTCATGAATACATTGAAAAATGCATCGTTAATACATGTGATCAGTTTTGGTATTAACGGCACCCGCTATGAATACATTGAAAAATGCATCGTGAATACATGTGATCAGTTTTGGTATCAACAGCACCCGTCATGAATACATTTAAAAATGCATCGTGAATACATGTGATCAGTTTTGGTATCGACAGCACCCGTCATGAATACATTGAAAAATGCATCTTGAATACATGTGATCAGTTTTGGTATTGACAGCACCCGCTATGAATACATTGAAAAATGTATCGTGAATACTTGTGATCAGTTTATTTAACTCTTCCTATATCATCACGCATATGTTAGCATGGTAACGTTTTTATTCTAACATCTAAAAATCATGGATTTTGATATTTGAAAAGAATGGGAATAAGCGGTAGGAAATGAATGGATGGATAACGTCTTATGTTAGCATGCAAACATTTTATGCAAGCTTTTTTGTTCATTTTAATAATTTCAATCTAAGAACATAGATTTTGATACTTGTTGCCATCTCAAAAATATGCAAACTTCTATGTCAACATGCTAACTTTTAATGCTAGCACTTTTATTAATTTTATTCGTATAAACATAAAAATCCTGGATTTTCATGCTCGCCTCTATCTTAGAAGAACATTATCTTTTCCTGTGTCATCATGCTAATGTTAGCATGCAAACATTTAATGTTACCATTATAGCTTATTTTGTTTGTTCAAATGTAAAACCCGTGGGTTTTGATATTTGGCGCCATCTTAGAGGTACGCTAACGTTTTATGCTAACATTTTAACTAATTTTAATTATTTAAAACTAAAACAATTGATTTTGTTACTTCGTGCCCTCTAAGAAGTATGTTAACTCTTCCTATATCATCATGCAAATGTTAGCAAGCTAAAGTTTTATGCTAGCATTTAGGCTAATTTTATTTGTAAAACTATAAATCATGGTTTTCGATGCTTGGTGCCATCTTAGAAGTGTATCAACTTTCTTTATGCTATTATGCTAAAATTAGCATGCTAACATGTTATGCAAGTATTTTGCCTAATTGTATTCATTTGAACCTAAAAATTATAGATTGTGATACCTAGCGCCATCTTATAAGTAGGCAGGCTAAGGTTTTATGCTTATACATGAGCTGAATTTAACCTTTTTTTAACCTAACAATCATTAATTTTGATACTTGGCGCCATCTTTAAAGTTGAAAAACTTTTCCTATGTTAACATTGGAATTCTATTGTTTTATGCTAGCATGTTAGCTAATTTTGATCATTTAAACTTAAATTTATTGGGTTTTGTATGCTAACTGTTCTGTATATAACAATCTAATGTTAGCATGCTAACGTTTCATGGTAGCATTTTAGCCCGTTTTAATCATTTAACTCTAAACTGAATGGAATTTGTATGCTATCTGTTTCTTATTTAACACTAACATTAGCATACCAGCATTTTAGCCAGGTTTGATCCTTTAACTAACTGGTTTCGCTTGCTTACTGTTTTTAATATAAAAAGTTGATGTTAGCATGCTAATGTTTCATGCTAGCTAACTCTAAAATGAATGGGTTTTGTATGCTAACTGTTCCTTATATAACACAATAACAATAGCATACTAGCATTTTAGCCAGGTTTCATCCTTTAACTTTAACGGGTTTTGCTTGCTTACTGTTTCTAATATAACAAGCTAATGTTAGCATGCTAATGTTTCATGCTAGCTACTGCTAAAATGAATGAGTTTGTATTATAACTATTCCTTATATAACACACTAACATTAGCATACTAGCATTTTAGCTAGGTTTGAGCCTTTAACTTTTCATTGAATGGGTTTCGTATGCTAACTGTTGTAAATTAATAAGCTAATGTTAGCATGCTAATGTTTCATGCTACCTATCTCTAAAATGAATGGGTTTTGTATGCTAACTGTTCCTTATATAACACACGATCATTAGCAAACTAGCATTTTAGCTAAGTTTGAGCCTTTAACTTTACATTGAATGGGTTTCGTATGCTAACTGTTGGTAATATAACAAGCTAATGTTAGCATGCTAACGTTTCATGCAAGAATTTTAGCTAGTGTTGATAATTTAACTCTAAAACAAATGGGTTTTGCACGCTAACTGTTCCTTATGTAACACATTAACATTAGCATATTAGCATTTAAGCGAGATGTGAGCCTTTAACTTTAAATTGAAAAGGTTTCGTAAGCTAACTGTTGCTAATTAACAAGCTAATGTTAGCATGCTAATGTTTCATGCTAGCTTTGTAGCTTCAATGAAAGGCTGCAAAGCAGGCCCTTTGACATTTCAAGGGCTGGTGTGATGCTAAGATCCAATTGTCCACCCTGCAGACTATCAAGTGTCTTCTCATCCATCCCAACCCGGAGTCGGCCCTCAACGAGGAGGCGGGGCGCCTGCTCCTGGAGGACTATGCGGAGTACGAGGCCCGCGCCCGTCTGCTCACAGAGATACACGCCATGGCGGGGCCCGGCGACCTCCCGGGGGCCGCCCAGGACCCCCATGACAGCCCCCAGCCCAAGAAGCACGCGGGGGACCTCGCCAAGAGGGCGGGAGGCGGGGCGCCCGCGGTGCCCGCCGCCCTCGGGAACGGCGCCAGCGGGCCCAGCGTGAGCGTCAGCAGCAGCACGTCCAGCAGCAGCGTGGCCGTGAAGAAGAAAGCGGATAAAAAGCGAGCGTTGAGGCGACTTTAATGCTGCTGTGACCGTTGTTGGGTGAGTGTGTGTGCGTGTATGTGTGTGTGTGTGTGTGCGTGCGTGCGTGTGTGTGCGTGCGCGCGCCCGTGTAAATACCAATATCAAAGTTGCTCCTTTTTGGTTTTCCCTCTTTTAAAGGAACCACGCAGACTGTCCACTTTGTACCGTAGCTTTTTGACTTCCTCATGCTAAAAGTCATAATAAAATGATGAAATACGTCACTTTAAGACCGCACTTTTTGTTCCCCCGCCGCCACGTCACGCTTCCAACTTTCACCATCCTCGATTTTTTTCCCCGCGACTTCGAGTTGAAGCCGACCGATCAGAGCGCAGTTTGGTAGCGCAGCCTCTGGTTGGCTCAGCCTTGGGTGGCCATTACTAAATTACATTAAAGGAGTGTCAGCTTTACTGAAGGGCGCCGACGGAACCAATTAACAATTATAAAGTGTTGAAATTGCCATGAAAAATTGCTAATGCTTATCACTAGCACGTCTAAGGCATAACTAATGTAAATTAGCATCCAGCTAAGACATTTCAAAAAGTTTACTTGAGGGCTTCCATGCTTGCTTTGCAGCACACTTGTTCACCCGCCCATTGTTTGAGCCTGCAACCAAAATGTCTGACCATGTCAACTATACGTGAGTGGATAAACGTCGGTACATTGGCATCTTTGGACGCTTCACCTGTTGCATTCTGGGATGGCCGTTTGATTGAATGCAACATCGTTGTTGTCATTTATTACAAAAGCTCCCTTTGGCTGATAAATTATACGCCAATAAATGTCCTTTTGACAAATATCACAATCTAAATCAGTCTAGTAAAATAAATATTAAAACAACAGTGTCATATAAATATATATATATAAATATTTACACATGTTTTTGTATACTTATGTATGCAAAAGCAGTGAAGTTGTCACGTAAATGGTAAATAAAAGAACACAATGATCTTTTTCAACTTATATTCAATTGAAAGACAAGATATTTAATGTTCCAACTCGAATACTTTATTTATTTTCTGCAAATATTTGCTCATTAGGAATTGTTTCAAAAAAGCTGGCACAAGTGGCAAAAAAGACTGAGAGAGTTGAGGAATGCTCATCAAATACTTATTTGGAACATGCCACAGGTGAACATGGCTATTTGGGAACAGGTGCGTGCCATCATTGGCTATAAAGGCAGCTTCCATGAAATGCTCACTCATTCACAAACAAGGACGGGGCGAGGGTCAACACTTTGTCAACAAATGCCTGAGTAAATTATCCAATTATACATTATAGCAAGGATTTTAGGGATTTCACCATCTACGCTCCGTAATATCATCAAAAGGTTGAGCGAATGTGGAGAAATCAGCACGTAAGCCATGATATTACGCACCTTGGATCCCTCAGGCGCTACTGCATCAAAAAGCCACGTCAGTGTGTAAAGGATATCACCACATGGGCTCAGGAACACTTCAGAAAACCACTGTCAGTAACTACAGTTGGTCGCGACATCTGTAAGTGCAAGTTAAAACTCTACTATGCAAAGTCAAAGCTAACTCTTAACACTGCTGTTTTTAAGGATCGTCTGCAAGAACAGTTGTTAAAATTCCTTTACATGACATAAAAATACTGTTGTTTTTTAGGGTCATCTGCAAAAACACTTGTCAAAAATCCTTTATACAACAGGAAAACTCTACTGTTTTTAAAGATTGACTGCAAAAGTGCTTGTTAAATATCTTCTATGTTACAGAAACAATCTGCTATTTTTAGGGATCGTTGTCCAAAATTCTTAATGTGACAAAAACACTGCTGTTTTTCAGGATCATCTGCAAGAACAGTTGTTAAATTCCTTTATATGACATGAATACTCTGCTGTTTTTAGGGATTGTGTGCAAATACCGTTGGTAAAATACCTTTTTATGACAGAAATAATCTGCTGTTTTTAAGGATCGTCTGCAAAAAAAACTTGGCAAAAATTCTTAAATGACAGGAATACTCTGCTGTTTTTAGGGATTATCTGCAAAAAATGCTTTTCAAATATCTTCTTTGTTACAGGAACAATCTGCTGTTTTTAGGGATTGTTGCAAAAAACACTTGTCCAAGATTCTTTATGTGACAGGAACACTGCTGTTTTTAAGGATCATCTGCAAAAACAGTTGTTAAAATTCATTTATATGACAGAAATACTCTGCTGTTTTTAATGATCATCTGCGAAAATTGATTAAAATTTCTTTATGTGACATAAATAATATGCTGTTTTTAGGGATCGTCTGCAAAAGTAGTTTTTAAAAGTCCTTTATATAACAGGAATACTCTGCTGTTTTTAAGGATTTTATGCAATAATGTTTGTTATATATAGTTTGTTACAGGAACAATGTGCTGTTTTTAGGGATTGCTGCAAAAAAGCTGGTCCAAGACTCTTAATGTGACAATTAGACTGCTGTTTTCAGGATCATCTACAAAAAAAGTTGTTAAAATTCCTTTATACAACAGAAATACTCTGCTGTTTTTAGGGATTACCTGCAAAAATGCTTGTTAAATATCTTCGATATGACAGGAACAATCTACTGTTTTTAGGGATTGTTGCGGAAAAAAAAACACTTGTCCAAGTTTCTTTGTGACAGGAACACTGCTTTTTTTAAGGATCGTCTGGCAAGACTGTTTTTAAAATTCCTTAATATGACAGAAATACTCTGCTGTTTTTAATGATTATATGCAAAAAAAAAAGTTAACATTCCTTTATATGACGGGAATACTTTTCTGTTTTTAGGGATTATCTGCAAAATTGCTTGTTAAATATATTTTATGTTACAGGAACAATCTGCTGTTTCTAGGGATCTTTGCAAAAAACACTTGTCAAAGACTCTTCATATGACAGGAACACTACGGTTTTTAGGGATTGTCTGCAAAAACAGTTGTTAGAATTCATCTATATGACAGAAATTCTGTTTTTAAGGATTGTCTGCAAAAACGCTTGTCAAATACCCTCTTATTTTACAGGAACAATCTGGTGTTTTTCAGGATGCACTGCAAAGCGCTTGTCAAAAAAACAATTTGCTGTTTTTAATGATCATCTGTGAAGACACTTGTCAATTAACCTTTATATGGCAGGAATACTCTGCTGTTTTTAGGGATTGTCTGCAAAAATGCTTGTTAAATATATTTTATGTTACAGGAACAATCTGCTGTTTTTAGGGATCGTTGCAAAAAATGCTTGTCAAAGATCCTCTTAATTTACAGGAACTATCTGGTATTTTTCAGGATGCACTGCAAAAACGCTTGTCAAAAAACAATTGGCTGTTTTTAAGGATCATCTGCGAAGACACTTGTCAAATAACCTTTATATGGCAGGAATACTCTGCTGTTTTTAGGGCTTGTCTGCAAAAATGCTTGTTAAATATATTTTATGTTACAGGAACAATCTGCTGTTTTTAGGGATTGTTGCAAAAAACGCTTGTCAAAGATCCGTCATAAGACAGGAACACTACTTTTTGTAGGGATTGTCTGCAAAAACAGTTGTTAAAATTCCTCTATATGACAGATATACTGTTTTTATGGATTGTGTGCTAAAAAAGTTCCCATGAATGACTGTTTTTCAGAACATATTGTTTGTTTGTGGCTGTTCTTAACATGGCAAAATTAATAGTCAAAGATTGTCTATGTGGCAGCTTTACTGTTTTTAAGAACACATTGCCACAAAGCTTGTAAAATATTCTTTGTTAAAGAGCACTACGCTGGTTTTAAGCATCATCTGCAAAAGCACAGAATGATTCTATATGTAAAAGCTGTGCTGTTTTTAAAGATTTACTTTGTCAGATATACTTAATAATTACAAAAAAACTTTTACGCTATTTTTAAGGACGGTCTGCCAAAACGCTAGTCCAAGTTCATATAAAAAGCAACCGTGCTGTTTTTAGGAACTTACATTCAAAAACCTCTTCAGAGATCATCTGTGTGACAGGAATTCTAAGCTGTTTTTAAGGATCATCTGCAAAAATGCTGGGAAAAGATTTTATGACTCACAGCTGTGCTGTTTTTGAACACCATACTGCACAAACACTAAATATTTTTTACACCACTGGTGCCACTGTAGTCAAAGATCCTCTAAGCGAGAGGAGGACAAACAATACATCCTATGATTCTGATAGCCGTGTTGTTTTTAAGGATCCTCTGTAGTCAAAAATTGTCTATGTGACAGAAGGATCAGTCAAGATGGAATTTTGACAGTTGTGTTGTTTTTGAAGATCCACCGTATTCAAAGATCCTTTATGCGACAGGAGGACTATAGATCTTATAATATTCTGACAGCTGTGTTGTTTTTGAGGATTCATGGTCGCCAAAGATCCTCTATGTTACAGGAGGACCGGTAAAATATATACCATATTTCCTTGAATTGCCGCCGGGGTGCTAAGTAATTTAAAACCTCTTCTCACTCCTGCACTTACCAAAGGCATGCGGTGAAAGTAAGCATGCACTAATTATTTTAAAACCTCTTCTCACTCCTGAACTTACCAAAGGTATGCAGTAAAAAATTTGAGTGTCATGTAAGCTTGGACCTTAAATCCTACTGAATAGCTCTTAATCTTCTTCCCTTTATGCGATTTCAAATTTCCGGTATTGAAATCAGCCTCCTCCATTTTGAAAATGATGACAGGGGAAATGTCACTCGTGACGCCACAAGTTTGACCCGGCGGAAATACTAAGCACGCGCTAATTATTTTGGGAAGCGAGTTTGACCCGGCAGTAATTCAAAGCAGGTGCATACTATATGCCCTGCGGCAATTCAAGGAAATACGGCATTTCTGATAGCTGTGCTGTTTTTAAGGATCCATTCGAGTCAAAGATCCTCTCTGTGACAGGAGAACCAGTAAAAGAACCAACATTTGGATAGTTGTGTTGTTTTTTTTAGAATCCATTCTGGTCAAAGATCCTCTACGTGCCAAGAGGCCCAGTAGAAGATCCTATATTTCTGATAGCTGTGCTGTTTTTAAGGATCCACTGTAGTCAAAGATCGTCTACGCGATAGGAGGACCAGTAAAAAATCCAATATTTGGGATAGCTTTGTTTTTTTGACGGATCCACAGTAGTCAAAGATCCTCTACGTGAAAGGAAGACCAGTAAAAGATCCTATATTTCTGATAGCAGTGCTGTTTATAAGGATCCACTTGTGTCAAAGATCCTCTATGTGACAGGAAGGCTAATAGAAGATCCTATACTTACTCTATTCTCTATACTTACACGTTTGTAAGGATCCACTATAGTCAAAGATCCTATACGCGACAGGAGGACCAGTAAAATATCCGATATTTGGGATAGCTTTGTTTTTTTGACAGATCCACAGTAGTCAAAGATCTTCTACGTGAAAGGAAGACCAGTAAAAGATCCTATAGTTGTGATAGCTGTGCTGTTTTTAAGGATCAACATTAGTCAAAGATCCTCAATGCGACAGAAAAACTAGTAAAAGATCCTATATTTCTGATAGCTGTGCTGTTTTTAAGGATCCACAGTAGTCAAAGATCCTCTACGTGAAAGGAAGACCAGTAAAAGATCCTATATTTCTGATAGGTGTGCTCTTTTTAGGGATCTACAGTAGTCAAAGATCCTCTATGCGACAGAAAAACTAGTAAAAGATCCTATATTTCTGATAGTTGTGCTGTTTTTAAGGATCCACAGTAGACAAACATCCTCTATGCGACAGAAAAACTAGTAAAAGATCCTATATTTCTGATAGCTTTGCTGTTATTAAGGATCCACAGTAGTCAAAGATCCTCTACGTGAAAGGAAGACCAGTAAAAGATCCTATATTTCTGATAGCTCTGCTGATCTTAAGAATCCACTGGTGTCAAAGATCCTCTATTTGACAGGAGGACTAATAGAAGATCCTATACATACTCTACTCTCTATACTTTCTTGTCTTTAAGGATCCACAGTAGCCAAAGATCCTCTCTTTACGTGACAGGAAAACCAGTAAAAGATTCTATACTTCTGATAGCTGTGTTCTTTTGAAGGATCCACAGTAGTCAAAGATCCTCTATGTGACAGGAAGACCAGTAATAGATCCTATATTTGTGATAGCTGTGCTGTTTTGAAGGATCCACAGTAGTCAAAGATCCTCTATGCGACAGAAAAACTAGTAAAAGATCCTATATATCTGATAGCTTTGCTGTTTTTAAGGATCCACAGTAGTCAAAGATCCTATATTGTGAATTATATTTATATAGCGCTTTTTCTCTAGTGACTCAAAGCGCTTTACATAGTGAAACCCAATATCTAAGTTACATTCAAACCAGTGTGGGTGGCACTGGGAGCAGGTGGGTAAAGTGTCTTGCCCAAGGACACAACGGCAATGACTAGGATGGCGGAAGCGGGAATCGAACCTGCAACCCTCAAGTTGCTGGCACGGCCGCTCTACCAACCGAGCTAAACCGCCCCACATAGGACAGAAAAACTAGTAAAAGATCCTATATATCTGATGGCTGTGCTGTTTTTAAGGATCCACTGGTGTCAAAGATCCTCTATTTGAAAGGAAGACTAATAGAAGATCATATACTTACTCTACTCTCTAAACTTACTTGTTTTTAAGGATCCACTGTAGTCAAAGATCCTCTACGCGATATCCTTTTTTTTTTTGCATGAAAAAGGAACGTTTTTGGCATGAAAAAATGTTATTGTGTTTGGTGCACTAATTGTAAGTGTATATTGTGTTTTTTTTTGTTGATTTAAGTAAAAAAAATTTTTTATTTTTTTTATATAAAAATGATTTAAAAATTATTCTGCGGTTACCGGTGGTTGGGGACCACTGCACTACGTGACAGGAGGACCAGTAACAGATCCTATATTTGTGATAGCTGTGCTGTTTTTCAGGATCCACAGTAGTCAAAGATCCTCGATGCAACAGAAAAACTAGTACAAGATCCTATATTTCTGATAGCTCTGCTTTTTTTAAGGATCCACAGTAGTCAAAGATCCTATATGCGACAGAAAAACTAGTAAAAGATCCTATATTTCTGATGGCTGTGCTGTTTTTAAGGATCCACTGGTGTCAAAGATCCTCTATGACATCAAGACTAATAGAAGATCCCACACTTACTCTACTCTCTATACTTACTTGTTTTTAAGGATCCACTTTAGTCAAAGATCCTCTACGCGACAGGAGGACCAGTAATAAATCATATATTTGTGATAGTTGTGCTGTTTTTAAGGATCCACAGTAGTCAAAGATCCTCGATGCGACAGAAAAACTAGTAAAAGATCCTATATTTCTGATAGCTGTGCTGTTTTTAAGGATCCACTGGTGTCAAAGATCCTCTGTGACAGGAAGACTAATAGAAGATCCCATACTTACTCTACTCTCTATACTTGTTTTTAATTATCCACTGTAGTCAAAGATCCTCTACGCGACAGGAGGACCAGTAAAAGATCCTATATTTGTGATAGTTGTGCTGTTTTTCAGGATCCACAGTAGTCAAAGATCCTCGATGCGACAGAAAAACTTGTAAAAGATCCTATATTTCTGATAGCTCTGCTGTTTTTAAGGATCCACAGTAGTCAAAGATCCTCTATGTGACAGGAGGCCCAATAAAAGATCCTATATTTCTGATAGTTGTGTCGTTTTGAAGGATCCACAGTAGTCAAAGATCCTCTATGTGACAGGAGGCCCAGTAAAAGATCCTATATATCTGATAGTTGTGTTGTTTTGAGGGATCCACAGTGGTCAAAGATCCTCTATGTGACAGGAGGCCCAGTAAAAGATCCTATATATCTGATAGTTGTGTTGTTTTGAGGGATCCACAGTGGTCAAAGATCCTCTATGTGACAGGAGGCCCAGTAAAAGATCCTATATTTCTGATGGTTGTGTTGTTTTGAGGGATCCACAGTAGTCAAAGATCCTCTATGTGACAGGAGGCCCAATAAAAGATCCTATATTTCTGATAGTTGTGTCGTTTTGAGTGATCCACAGTAGTCAAAGATCCTCTATGTGACAGGAGGCCCAATAAAAGATCCTATATTTCTGTTGTGTCGTTTTGAGTGATCCACAGTAGTCAAAGATCCTCTATGTGACAGGAGGCCCAATAAAAGATCCTATATTTCTGATGTGTCGTTTTGAGGGATCCACAGTAGTCAAAGATCCTCTATGTGACAGGAGGCCCAGTAAAAGATCCTATATATCTGATAGTTGTGTTGTTTTGAGGGATCCACAGTAGTCAAAGGTCCTCTATGTGACAGGAGGCCCAATAAAAGATCCTATATTTCTGTTGTGTCGTTTTGAGTGATCCACAGTAGTCAAAGATCCTCTATGTGACAGGAGGCCCAATAAAAGATCCTATATTTCTGTTGTGTCGTTTTGAGTGATCCACAGTAGTCAAAGATCCTCTATGTGACAGGAGGCCCAATAAAAGATCCTATATTTCTGATGTGTCGTTTTGAGGGATCCACAGTAGTCAAAGATCCTCTATGTGACAGGAGGCCCAGTAAAAGATCCTATATATCTGATAGTTGTGTTGTTTTGAGGGATCCACAGTAGTCAAAGATCCTCTATGTGACAGGAGGCCCAATAAAAGATCCTATATTTCTGATAGTTGTGTCGTTTTGAGTGATCCACAGTAGTCAAAGATCCTCTATGTGACAGGAGGCCCAATAAAAGATCCTATATTTCTGTTGTGTCGTTTTGAGTGATCCACAGTAGTCAAAGATCCTCTATGTGACAGGAGGCCCAATAAAAGATCCTATATTTCTGATGTGTCATTTTGAGGGATCCACAGTAGTCAAAGATCCTCTATGTGACAGGAGGCCCAGTAAAAGATACTATATTTCTGATAGTTGTGTTGTTTTGAGGGATCCACAGTAGTCAAAGATCCTCTATGTGACAGGAGGCCCAATAAAACATCCTATATTTCTGACAGTTGTGTTGTTTTGAGTGATCCACAGTAGTCAAAGATCTTCTACCCGCGACAGGAGGCACTGCAAAGATCCTCTACGTGCGTGGGGACGTCAGGAAGCTTCCACGGCTGGAAACTCTTGCGCCCTGAACTCGTCTCACTTTTTGTCCCACTTTGGAGGTTCCCAGCCTGGCGGGCACACACACACACACACACACACACACACGATCTTTGCATTCACAAAACCATCCGATGGTGAACAAGATTCGTGTTTTCACTCTTATTCTGCACTAACCCCCCCCCCCCCCTTTCCTTCCTCCGGTTTCATCGCTTTCATAATTGCCACCAACATAATGACACTGTTGCCGTGGCAACCGTGTCTCTATGCTAACCCCCCCCCCCATCCCCATCTCCATCCTCCCGCCCCCTCCTCTCGCATTCAGAAGCGAGACGTGGCCGCCCGCACTTGCGCCAATCAAAGCCCCCCCCCCCCCTGCGTGCACGCGCGTGCCAGCAAGAATCTGTCTTCTGCGCGTGCACGTGACGGTGATGAGGGACGACGAGGACGCGGATCTAATCAGTGTGACGTCACGGGAGAAGAAGAAGACGAAAAGTTGGTCCTGAATGGTTCGAGAACATCTCAGAACATCTCGTCTGCTGCCACCCCCCTTCTCTCTCTCTCTCTCACCCCCCCCTCTCTCTCTCTCTCTCTCTCTCCGCGCGCGCGTTGCCGGACCACCGAGAAACGTGCACGAGGACGACGGAGACCGGCGACACTTTGTGAATCGTTCCCGTGGATGTCGTCATCATCATCTTCTTCGTCATCATCATCATCCTCGCCAGGTCCAACAACAACAGGTTGGTGAGACTCCAGCCTGCAGAGAAGCAGGTAAGACGCACCATCATTATTATTGTTTTTATTAGTATTATTATAATTAACAGGTCTCGCTAACTTTACGGAGGTAATTCGCATTCCTTAAAAAAAAAAAATCGTGCGCGTGCATGAGGAGAATAACGCCGGCGAGTATCCTCCCACGCACGCGGAGCAGCGTGCAAACCCCCCCCCCCCCCCCCTCCTATACACCCCCCCTGCAACAATCCGTGGGGGTTAAGAAAAAAAAGCATGAAAAACTTATGCGTTTTCTCCCACCTGTTGCGACGTGCGCGCGCACTTTTATTTTTTATTTTCATTTTTTTCAATCTGGCGCATCTCGTGCGCGCGCAGCGACGCTATTCCGAGAGAGTGTTGCGCCGCTGGAGCCCACGCGCGTGGAGGAGAAGAAGAAGGGCGCGATGGATTAAAAAAAAAGTAGTAAATAGCCAACCCCAAAAGGGACAAGCGGTAGAAAAATTGGATTGGGATTTTGGAATTGTGTTTTTTATGCGTTGGAACATTGCGCGCGCACGTGTTGCTGAGTGCGGGACAAATGTGCCTGTTCCAGCCGCCCACGCACGCACGCATGCGCACGCACGCGCGCACACCGCCCTCCCACTCACGGTGGTCTTGGCGTCCGCACTTCTTGATGTTCCGCTGCTCCTTTTTTTTTTTTCTTCTTCTTTTACCCACAAAGCACCGCTGCACCGTCCAACAACTCTGACGCGTTCTTGCTTGTTCTTGACTTATTTTCTCCTGCTTTTCACATTACTGCTCAACCCATCCTGCTTATTGTTGTTATTACAATAATAATTATTATTCCTGATTAATATATTTATTAACATTTCAGTAATAATTTTCTTCCTAACATTCATTATAATTATTGTGATTACTAACTAATTAGTAACTTAAGTTCAAACTGCTGTGGAAATATTCCATCATTTTATTATTATTATTTCTACTACTGCGATGAGGTGGCGACTTGTCCAGGGTGTAAACCACCTTCCGCCCGATTGTAGTTGAGATAGGCGCCAGTGTCCCCCGCGACCCCAAAAGGGAATAAGCGGTAGAAAAATGGATGGATGGATTATTTCTACTAATTCATTTATTATTGTTATATTTCATTAAAATTATTTTACACGTTTTTTATTTTTTTACATTTTTCAAGCCAACATTTTTACATTGTTCCAGATATTTTTTTAAATATAAAAAAACACAATTTACATGAAATACATTTTAGTAATAATTTTCTTTCTAACATTCATTATTATTATTGTGATTACTAACTAATTAGTACCTAAAGTTGCAACTGCTGTAGAAATATTGTACATTTTTATTATTATTATTTGTACTCATTCATTTATTATTATAATATTTCATTAATATTATTTTCCACGTTTTTTTTACATTGTTCCATATTGTTTTTAAATTTATAAAAAATATATTAACATTCATTATAATTATTGTGATTACTAACTAATTAGTACCTAAAGTTCAAACTGCTGTAAATATTTTGTATCTTTTTTATGATTTTTTTTTTTACTCATTCATTTATTAATATTATATTTAATTAATATTATTTTACACGTTTTTTTACCAACATTTTTACATTGTTCCAGATTTTTTTTAATTATAAAAAACATAATTTACATGAAATACTTTTCAGTAATAATTTTCTTCCTAATATTCATTATAGTTATTGTGATTACTAACTAATTAGTATCTAAAGTTCCAACTGTTTTACTATTATTATTTGTACTCATTCATTTATTATTATATTTCATTATTTTATTTTACACGTTTTTTTTCTTTTTCAGGCCAACATTTTACATATTTTTTTAAATATATATATATATAAAAAATATTCTTAACATTCATTATAATTTTTGTGATTACTAACTAATTAGTACCTAAAGTTCAAACTGCTGTAGAAATATTGTATCTTTTTTAGTATTATTTCTACAAATTTTTTTATTATAATATTGTTTTACACTTGTTGTTTTTTTGTTTTTTTACATTTTTCAGGCCAACATTGTTCCAGATTCTTTATGTATGTATATATATATATATATATATATATATATATATATATATATATATATATATATACAAACATCATTCACATAAAATCCATTTCAGTAATAATTTTCTTCCTAATATTCATTATAATTATTGTTTTTACTAACTAATTAGTACCTAAACTAATTAGTACCTAAAGTTCAAACTGCTGTGGAAATATTGTATCTGTTTTTATTATTACTTTTACTCATTCATTTATTATTATTATATTTCATTAATATTATTTTACACGTTTCTTATTTTTTTTTTAATTTTTCAAGGCAACATTTTTACATTGTTCCAGATTTTTTTTTACATATAAAAAAACATAATTTACATGAAATACATTTCAGTAATAATTTTCTTCCTAACATTCATTATAATTATTGTGATTACTAACTAATTAGTACCTAAAGTTCAAACTGCTGTAAATATATTGTATCTTTTTGTTATTATTATTATTTCTACTAATTCATCTATTATTATTATAATTCATTGATATTATTTCATAGGTTTTTTTTGTTACATTTTTCAGGCCAACATTTTTACATTGTTTCAGATTTTTTTTTTTAATATAAAAAAACATAATTTCATTAAATACATTTCAGTAATAATTTTCTTCCCAACATTGCAATATAATTATTGTGATTACTAGCTAATTCGTATCTAAAGTTCAAACTGCTGTAGAAATATTGTATCTTTTTAAAATTATTATTTGTACTGTTTTCATTTATTAGTATTATATTTCATTAATAGTATTCTTTTTTTTTTACATTTATCAGGCCAACATTTTTACAGATTTTTTTAAAATGTATTACAAAAGACATCATTCACATGAAATACATTTTAGTAATAATTTTCTTCTTAACATTCTGTTAGAATTAGTTTTATTATTATTAATGAATTAAGTATTATTAATTCCAAGTGATAAAATATTTAAACTCCTGCAAAAAAATTAAATTATAAATGTTCCTTATTAACTAATGATTTTTTTTTTTTTACACATGTTTGATGAGGTGGCGACTTGTCCAGGGTGTACACCACCTTCCACCCGAATGTAGCTAAGATAGGCACCAGCACACCCTGTGACCCTGTACAAAATGGATGGATGGATTTTATAATATTTTTAGGGCATTATTTATTACATTATTACATTTCTCAACAGTATTTTTTTTTTTTTTTTTTAGATAAAATACATTTCAGGAATAATTTTCTTCTTATCTATTATAAGCACTTAAACAGCTGTAAACCCCCCCAAAACAATCCTATTTATTTTTAATTTTTAAAATAATTTATTTGTTATTATCATATTTCGTTATCATTATTATTATTTAACTTTTTTTTTTAATTTATAAGGCCAACATATTTACATTTTCCCACCGTTATTTTTTAATGAAAAAAAAAACATAATTTACATGAAAGACATTTCCGTCATTAATTTCTTTATATCATTGTATTATAATTATTATGTTTATTTTTCATTACTTTTGTATTTTTGCTACCTTCTGACAACATATTTAAAAGGCTGAAAAAATACATATATTTTTTACATTATTTATTTTACTATTATGATATTTCATCATTAATATTATAATTAATTTTGTTATGGCTTTATCATATACATATTTATTTGTGTTCTATTTTACAGGCAGATATTTTTACATTACTACATAGTTGTTGGTTTTTTTTTAAATAAAAAATCGCAAACATAATTTATATTATACACAATTCAGTAATATTATTTTATTATTATAATTACTACGACTATTGCTATTTTTTAATTAAATATTCAATTATGTATTTCAATAATTAATTAGTTATTACTACATAAATAAAACAAACTGTAAACTGCTGTAAATAAGTAATCGTTTATTATTATTTAAATTATTAATATTATATTTCGTTATTATTATAAATACTTTTCACAGTGTGAAGGCCAAGATGTGATTACATAGCTCCATTTTTTATTATCCATTAACCCAAAGCATAATTACATAAACAATTCTTCTCCTCCTTCTAGTTCTTCTTCTTTTTCTTCTTTTACTTCTTCTTCATTTGAATAATTATTACTCTTGCTAATTCCAAAGTAAAATCATAATACCAGGACACAATCTTATTGTTATTATTGAATTAAGTATTCATCATTATTAGTCCACGAAATAGGTCAATAATTGGCAAATATGGTCCGTTGTATCATTCATACTTAATATTTCATGTTTTATCATTCATACTTAATAATTTATGTTTGATCATTCATACGTAATAGTTTGTTTTATCGTTCATACTTAATATTTCATGTTTTATCATTCATACTCCTTGTTGTAGTGATAAGCTGTCAATGTTTTGTTGTTCAGTCTGCTAACTCAATTTATTTTTAGTATATTCATTGTACTTTAAGGACCTTTTTATTAAAAAAGAATAGTTTCTTCATGAAACACATTTAGCAGTAATAATGTGTCTATTATAATTATTCAAAATATATGTATTATTGTATTATTAATCCCTGGTTGGAAGCAACATTCTTTTTTGTTTTCCCCAAAGTGTCGGAAATAAAAAAGGTCTTCAGGACAAAAATTGCCAGCTTCCAAAAACTGCACAAAAAAAAAAGAATGAAGTCCATCTTATCAAACTACTTCAGACATTAGAAACAAAGGTCACACTTTTTCTCTAATTTTGGGCCACTTAAAGACTTTTTGGGTCAGTTAAAGGACCTTTTGGGCCTGTTAAAGGGTCACTTAAAGGACCTTTTGGGCCAGTTAAAGAACCTTTTGGGCCTGTTAAAGGGTCACTTAAAGGACCTTTTGGGCCAGTTAAAGGACCTTTTGGGCCAATTAAAGGACGTGTTGGGCCTGATAAAGTACCTACTTTGCCAATCGAAATACCTTTTGGGCCAGTTAGATGACCCTTTGGGCCAATTAAAGGACCTTTTGGGAAAATAAAGGACCTTTTGGGCCACTTAAATGACCTCTTGGATTACTTAAAGGACATTTTGGGCCAGTTATTGATATTTTGGGCCAGTTAAAGGACCTTTTAGGCCTGTTAAAGGGTCACTTAAAATACCCTTTGGGCCAGTTAAAGGACATTTGGGCCACTTAAGGGACCCTTTGGGCCACTTAAAGGACCTTTTGGGTCACTTATAAGACATTTTGGGCCAGTTAAAGGACCCTTTGGGTCTGTTAAGGGGTCACTTAAAAGACCCTTTGGGCCAGTTAAAGGACATTTTGGGCCAATTGAAGGACCTTTTGGAAAAATAAAGGATCTTTTGGGCCACTTAAAGGACCTCTTGGATTACTTAAAGGACATTTTGGGCCAGTTAAAGGACCTTTTGGGCCTGTTAAAGGGTCACTTAAAGGACCTTTTGGGCCAGTTAAAGAACCTTTTGGGCCTGTTAAAGGGTCACTTAAAGGACCTTTTGGGCCAGTTAAAGGACCTGTTGGGCCAATTGAAGGACCTTTTGGGCCAATTGAAGGACCTTTTGGGAAAATAAAGGACCTTTTGGGCCAATTAAAGGACGTGTTGGGCCTGATAAAGTACCTACTTTGCCAATCGAAATACCTTTTGGGCCAGTTAGATGACCCTTTGGGCCAATTAAAGGACCTTTTGGGCCAATTGAAGGACATTTTGGGAAAATAAAGGACCTTTTGGGCCACTTAAAGGACCTCTTGGATTACTTAAAGGACATTTTGGGCCAGTTATTGACTTTTTGGGCCAGTTAAAGGACCTTTTGGGCCTGTTAAAGGGTCACTTAAAATACCCTTTGGGCCAGTTAAAGGACATTTGGGCCACTTAAGGGACCCTTTGGGCCACTCAAATGACCTTTTGGGTCACTTATAAGACATTTTGGGCCAGTTAAAGGACCCTTTGGGTCTGTTAAGGGGTCACTTAAAAGACCCTTTGGGCCAGTTAAAGGACATTTTGGGCCAATTGAAGGACCTTTTGGAAAAATAAAGGACTTTTTGGGCCACTTAAAGGACCTCTTGGATTACTTAAAGGACATTTTGGGCCAGTTATTGACTTTTTGGGCCAGTTAAAGGACCTTTTGGGCCTGTTAAAGGGTCACTTAAAGGACCTTTTGGGCCAGTTAAAGAACCTTTTGGGCCTGTTAAAGGGTCACTTAAAGGACCTTTTGGGCCAGTTAAAGGAACTTTTGGGCCTGTTAAAGGACCCTTTGGGCCAATTGATGGACCTTTTGGGCCAATTGAAGGACCTTTTGGGAAAATAAAGGACCTTCTGGGCCAATTAAAGGACGTGTTGGGCCTGATAAAGTACCTACTTTGCCAATCGAAATACCTTTTGGGCCAGTTAGATGACCCTTTGGGCCAATTAAATTACCTTTTGGGCCACTTGAAGGACATTTTGGGAAAATAAAGGACCTTTTGGGCCACTTAAAGGACATCTTGGATTACTTAAAGGACATTTTGGGCCAGTTATTGACTTTTTGGGCCAGTTAAAGGACCTTTTGGGCCTGTTAAAGGGTCACTTAAAATACCCTTTGGGCCAGTTAAAGAACATTTGGGCCACTTAAGGGACCCTTTGGGCCACTTAAAGGACCTTTTGGGTCACTTATGAGACATTTTGGGCCAGTTAAAGGACCCTTTGGGTCTGTTAAGGGGTCACTTAAAAGATCCTTTGGGCCAGTTAAAGGACATTTTGGGCCAATTGAAGGACCTTTTGGGCCACTTAAAGGACCTTTTGGGCCAATCGAAAGACCTTTTGGGCCAGTTAAAGGACCTTTTGGGCCAATTGAAAGACCTTTTGGAACAATTAAAAGACCTTTTAGGCTGATTGAAGAACCTTTTGCGCGGAAATAAATACCTTTTAGGCCAACCCAGGGACCTTTTGAGTCAAATAAAATACATTTTAGGCCAGTTAAAGGACCTTTCGGGACAAATGAAGGACATTTTTAGGCCAATGAAAGGCCCTTTTAGGCCAATCAAAGGACCTTTTGAGCCAAATAAATTACATTTTGGGCCAGTTAAAGGACCTTTTAGGCCAATTATAGGACATTTTCAGGCCAATCGAAGGACCTTTTTGTCCAATCGAAGGACCTTTTGGGCCAATCGAAGGACCTTTTGGGCCAATTGAAGGACATTTTTATGCCAATCAAATTACCTTTTTAGGCAAATAAATTACCTTTTGGGCCAGTTAAAATACCTTTTAGGCCAAATGAAGGACTTTCTGGGCCATTTAAAGGAGCCTTTGTGCCAATTGAAGGACTTTATGGTCCAATCGAAGGACCTTTTGATCCAATCGAAGGACCGTTTGGGCCAATTGAATGACCTTTTTAGGCCAATGGAAGTACCCTTTGAGCCAAATAAAGGGCCTTTTGGGCCAGTTGAAGGACCTTTTTATGCCAATTGAAGGACCTTTTGTGCCAATCGAAAGGACCGTTTGGTCCAATCAAAGGGCCTTTTGGGCCACTTAAAAAACCTTTTGGTCCAATCTAAGGACCTTATGGTCCAATTGAAGGACCTTTTGGTCCAATCTAAGGACCATTTGGGCCAACCGAAGGACCTTGTGGGCCACTTTAAGGACCTTTTGGTCCAATCTAAGGACCGTTTGGTCCAATCTAAGAATCTTTTTGTCCAGTCTAAGGACCGTTTGGTCCAATCGAATGACTTTTTGGGCCACTTAGAAGACCCTTTGGGAAATCTAAGGACCGTTTGGTCCAATCGAAGGCCCTTTTGGTCCAATTAAAGGACCTTTTGGTCCAATCGCAGGACCTTTTCGGTCCCTTACAAGATCTTTTGGGCTAAGGACCGTTTAGTCCAATGTAAGGACCGTTTGGTCCAATCTAAAGACCTTTTGGTTCCAAACGAAGGACCTCTTGGGCCACTTCAAAGACTTTTTGGTTCAATCTAAGGACCGTTTGATCCAATCGAGGGACCTTTTTGGCCAACCGAAAGACGTTTTGGGCAACTTAAAAGACCTATTGGTCCACTCTAAGGACCATTTGGTCCAAGCTAAGGACCTTATGGACCAATTAAAGGACCTTTTGGGCAATTTAAAAGACCTTTTGGGCCAATCTAAGGACCGTTTGGTCCAATCTAAGGACCCTTATGTCCAATCTAAGCACCTTTTGGTTCCAATCAAAGGACGTTTTGGGCCACTTCAAAGACCTTTTGTTCCAATCCAACGACCTTTTGGGCCAATTAAAGGTCCTTTTGGGCCACTCAAAAGACCTTTTGGGTCAATCCAAGGACCGTTTGGTTCAATATAAGAACCGTTTGGTCCAATCGAAGAACCTTTTGGGCCACGTAAAATACCTTTTGGGCCATTCTAAGGACCGTTTGGTCCAATCAAACGACCTTATGGGCCTACTGAAGGACTTTTGGGCCACTTAAAAGACCCTTTGGTCCAATCTAAGAACCGTTTGGTCCAATCAAAGGACCGTTTGGTCCAATCGAAGGACCTTTTGGTTCAATAAAAGGACCTTTTGGTCCAATCGCAGGACCTTTTGGGCTAAGGACCGTTTAGTCCAATGTAAGGACCGTTTGGTCCAATCTAAAGACCTTTTGGTTCCAAACGAAGGACCTCTTGGGCCACTTCAAAGACTTTTTGGTTCAATCTAAGGACCGTTTGATCCAATCGAGGGACCTTTTTGGTCAACCGAAAGACGTTTTGGGCAACTTAAAAGACCTATTGGTCCACTCTAAGGACCATTTGGTCCAATCTAAGGACCTTATGGACCAATTAAAGGACCTTTTTTGCCAACCAAAGGAACTTTTGGGCAATTTAAAAGACCTTTTGGGCAATCTAAGGACCGTTTGGTCCAATCTAAGGACCCTTTTGTCCAATCTAAGCACCATTTGGTTCCAATCAAAGGACGTTTTGGGCCACTTCAAAGACCTTTTGATCCAATCCAACGACCTTTTGGGCCAATTAAAGGACCTTTTGGGCCACTTAAAAGACCTTTTGGGTCAATGTAAGGACCGTTTGGTTCAATATAAGAACCTTTTGGTCCAATCGAAGGACCTTTTGGGCCACTTAAAATACCTTTTGGGGCACTCTTAGGACCGTTTGGTCCAATTGAAGGACCTTTTGGTCCAATTAAAGGACCTTTTGGTCCAATCGCAGGACCTTTTGGGTCCCTTACAAGGTTCAAACGACCTTATGGGCCTACTGAAGGACTTTTGGGCCACTTAAAAGACCCTTTGGTCCAATCTAAGGACCGTTTGGTCCAATCGAAGGACCTTTTGGTCCAATTAAAGGACCTTTTGGTCCAATCGCAGGACCTTTTTGGTCCTTTACAAGACCTTTTGGGCTAAGGACCGTTTAGTCCAATGTAAGGACCGCTTGGTCCAATCTAAGGACCTTTTGGTTCCAAACGAAGGACCTTTTGAGCCACTTCAAAGAATTTTTGGTTCAATCTAAGGACCGTTTAATCCAATCGAAGGACCTTTTTGGCCAACCGAAGGATGTTTTGGGCAATTTAAAAGACCTATTGGTCCACTCTAAGGACCATTTGGTCCAATCTAAGGACCTTATGGACCAATTAAAGGACCTTTTTGGCCAACCAAAGGAACTTTTGGGCAATTTAAAAGACCTTTTTGGCCAAATTAAGGACCCTTATGTCCAATCTAAGCACCTTTTGGTTCTAATCAAAGGACGTTTTGGGCCACTTCAAAGACCTTTTGTTCCAATCCAACGACCTTTTGGGGCAATTATAGGACCTTTTGGGCCACTTCAAAGACCTTTTGTTCCAATCCAAGGACCTTTTGGGCCAATTAAAGGACCGTTTGGTCCAATATAAGAACCGTTTCGTCCAATCGAAGGACCTTTTGGGCCACTTAAAATACCTTTTGGGCCATTCTAAGGACCGTTTGGTCCAATCAAAGGACCTTTTGGGCCTACCAAAGGACTTTTTGGGCCACTTAAAAAACCCTTTGGTCCAATCTAAGGACCGTTTGGTCCAATCAAAGGACATTTTGGGCCAGTTCAAATAACTATTGATCCAATCTAAGGACTGTTTGGTCCAATCAAAGGACCTTTTGGGCCTACCGAAGGACTTTTTGGGCCACTTAAAAGACCCTTTGGTCCAATCTAAGGACCGTTTGGTCCAATCAAAGGACATTTTGGGCCAGTTCAAATACCTTTTGGTCCAATCTAAGGACTGTTTGGACAAATCTAAGGACCGTTTGGTCCAATCGAAGGACCTTATGGGCCACATAAAATACTTTTTGCTCCAATCGAAGGACCATTCTAAGGACCGTTTGGTCCAATCAAAGGACCTTTTGGGCTTACCGAAGGACTTTTTGGGCCACTTAAAAGACCCTTTGGTCCAATCTAAGGACCGTTTGGTCCAATCAAAGGACATTTTGGGCCAGTTCAAATACTTTTTGGTACAATCTAAGGACCTTTTGGGCCTACCGAAGGATCTTTTGGGTCACTTAAAAGACCCTTTTGGTCCACTGAAAGGTCCCTTAGTTGTGCGTGTCCATGATGGTGCCATAAAAGTGTCTCCTGTGTGTTGCAGATGTGTTCCATGGTCTTGTCTGGCTCGACGTGAGCGCGTAGAAGAAGAATCCAAACTGCTTTGTCTCTTTTTGCACTTGGTGCCCCGCCTTGCCCGACGCTCCCCCGCCATACGTGCCTACGCACACTGCTGGTAATTTCATGTAATTATCCTTTCTCCTCCCGACACAAGAACCGTCTCCCACAAAAGTGATGGAGGCCCCGCCTTAAATGGCACATTTGGCGAAGGCGAGCTCGCACCAAGGGCCAGGGCTCGCCGCGTCCCTCACGTCCTCTCTTGGCCCCCGGCGCCTGAACGCCTCACGGCGAGCACGGTATGCCTAACGAGGAGGCGTGTCTACAAGGGCGGCGTGATTACGAGTGCCTCCTCTGAATGAGGAACACGCCTTCAGCTTCAGTTCCGCCGTCAGCCCAGGAATGTAGGAGGACCCAGAAGTGCTCCCGGGACTTTTTGCTGCATGCTTTGAGGGGGCAAGAACACTGCCATCTGCTGGACAAGAGTTATTGACATCATGAGGCACTTTAGGGCGCCGGAATCCGTTCTCAGTGGTCTCCTGGCGCGTCACGCTCCTCCCTGGCTGTGAGCGCAAGAACCTTTCCAAGCCATAAAACCTTTGGGTGACCAAATCCTCAAGAACTGAACGGCGTCCTAACCATGTCAGAATGACGCTCGCTGCCAATCTCCGACTCCTCGCCCTCCTCTCCCTCCTCGCCGCCGCCGCCGCCCCGGACCCCGCCCCGACCCCGGCCGCCCTTCGCTCCAGGAGCAGAGCCAACCCCCCTGAGAGAGTCCCGGAGGAGGCTCCGCCCCGAGCGGCGGCCCAGGTCATGTTCCCCAAGAACGTGACCTCGGCCGAGGCTCTGGCGCCCCCGCTGGGCGCGGCCCAAGTGTCGCCGCGGTTGATGGACGTGTGGATGGACGTGTGCCAGGGCTACTACGACGTGATGGGACAGTTCGACAGCGCCTTCAACTGCTCCAAGGACACCTACATCTACTGCTGCGGCACCTGCCACTACCGCTTCTGCTGCCCGGACCGCAACCGGCAGCTGAAGCAGGACAGCTGCAAGAACTACGACTCCCCCGAGTGGGCCAAGACCCAGCCCCCGGCCTTGGTCCTGGAGGATGAGCCGGGCTCCGACCCGGACGTGGACCCCCTGAGGCAGCAGAGCCACTACACGGGCTTCGTTATCGGGGGCGTGGTGGTGTTCATGGTGGCCGTGGCCGTGGGCATCAAGGTGGTCTTCAACAAGGTGCAACAGGAAGCCCACCAGCGAGACCTCAACATGCCCAGGTGACCTTTCGCACACATTTGGCACTTCCTGCTGTGCAACCAAACTTAGTTCTCTTAGTCATCGGCTGGCAAAGATTTTATGTAGCGGACGCTAGCAACGGTAGCATAGCTGTGTGAGCTACGTGCTAACACCCACACTTGAACAGAAACATCATGCTAGGTTAGCGTCTTTGCTGGCATTTTGATAGAAACACCATGCTAGGTTAGCATCTTTGCTGGCATTTTAACAAAGACGTCATGCTGGCTTAGCATCTTTGCTAGTATTTTAACTAGGGCTGGGCAACGATTAAAAATTTTAATCGAAGTTAATCGCACTTTTTCTCCGATTAATCGCGACTAACTGCTTTGTATACGCAAAGCCCAATAATGAATTCAAAAGTAGTGTGTAGTGCACATTTATTGGAATATTCTCCCACATGAACAAAAGCGCCAAAACATTTGTTGTGCAAACACAATTTAAATCAGTCCTTGTTAAACAGTATCAGTTAAATAGCATATTTTATGAAAATCAACTCAAAAAATGTAAATACAAACATTTAAGCTTATTGCCACTGCCAGGGTATTTAAGTTATCCTGTTTGTTATGGAAAATAAATATAATCTACATACAAATCTCTGAGCCACAATCATAACATCTGAACAGCCAATTTCTGAGGTAACAGCAGAAACATTTTTTTTATCAGGGATCTTATGTTTAAAAAAACTATATTATAGGTAGTGGGCTGTTTTAGGGAATTTTTGATCAAATTATCCGTAGTAGCAATATTAATAATGTTGTGTTTATTCTGCGTAGTGCACTTAAAATAATTACGACCATATCTAGGAATTTTGGGAATTTTCCGATTGTTTGCTTGGTGCTTTGATAAACTGAACGCATATACATGGTACTATATTGTGATGTTATGAGCCAGGGAAAAAAAGAACTACCCTACCCAGCATGCAACAGGAGTGACGAGCATGCGCGGTAGCCCGGTATAGGTTGTGTCGCCATGACGGCATCTTGTATGTTGTGATATGCACGCTCTGAAAGTAAACGTTAAGAACTCAGCTAACACTCCTCGTCTGCATTATTCATAAATAGACAGACAACACAAATACTCCGCTGCTTCACAAGCCGCTGGATGTAGCCGGCAAAGTATTCCCATGCTAGCTAGCCGGTCTAGCAAGCACGCGTCATTCAGTCCAAAACGGCCCGATCCATCCACATTCAGAATTGTCTGGCGATCGTAAGTGATCCCGGAGTGACCACGATGTAAGCCAGCCAGGAAATTTGCAGAATTGTCCGGTATTTTTGCCAAATGTTGCATCTTTACCAAGAGCTCCTCGACGCCGAAGCTTATCCGGGCGACGCCATCTTTATAAGAAAAGGCGTTAACAAAATAAAAGCATGTAAACAACATATGCAAATGCGCGATAAAATAATTGTCGGCGTTAATAGATTGATGAGTTAACTCGTAATTAACGCATTAATTTGCCTACCCCTAATTTTAACACAAACATCATCTCAGGTTAGCATCTTTGCTGGCATTTGAACAGAAACATCATGCTAGTTTAGCATCTTTGCTGGCATTTAAAACAGAAACAAAATGCTAGGTTAGCATCTTTGCTGGCATTTTTAACAAAAACATCATGCTAGGTTAGCATCTGTGCTTGCATTTTAACAGAAATAAAATGCTAGATTAGCATTTTTGCTGGCATTTGAACAGCAACATCATGCTAGGTTAGCATCTTTGCTGGCATTTGAACAGCAACATCATGCTAGGTTAGCATCTTTGCTGGCAGTTTAACAGCAACATCATGCTAGGTTAGCATCTTTGCTGGCATTTGAACAGCAACATCATGCTAGGTTAGCATCTTTGCTGGAATTTGAACAAAAACGTCATGCTAGTTTAGCATCTTTGCTGGCATTTTAAACACAAACACCATGCTAGGTTAGCATCTGTGCTGGCATTTTAACAGAAATAACATGCTAGGTTAGCATATTTGCTGGCATTTGAACAGAAACGTGCTGAGTTAGCATCTTTGCTGGTATTTAACAAAAACATCATGCTAAGTTAGCATCTTTGGTGGCGTTTTAACAAAAACATCATGCTAGGTTAGCATCTTTGCTGGCATTTTAACAAAAACATGCTAGGTTAGCATCTTTGCTGGCAGTTTAACAGCAACATCATCTTAGGTTAGCATCTTTGCTGGCGTTTCAACAGAAACACAATGCTAGGTTAGCATTTTTGCTGGCATTTGGGTTAGGGTTAAGGTTATTTGCATCTTTGCAGGCATTTGAACAGAAACATCATGCTAAGGTTAGCATCTTTGTTGGAATTTTACCAGAAACATAATGCTAAGTTAGCATCTTTGCAAGCCTTCCAAAAGAAACATCATGCTAGGTTAGCATCTTTGCAAGCCTTCTAAAAGGAACATAATGCTAGGCTAGAATCTTTTCTAGTGTTTTCATAGAAATATCAGGCTAGTTTTGCATCTTTGCTAGAAATATAACAGAAACATCATGTTAGGTTAGCATAATTGCAGGCATTTTAACAGAAACATTGTGCCAAGTTAGCATCTTTGCTGGTATTTAACAGAAACATCCGGCTAGGTTAGCATCTCTGCTAGAATTGTAACATAAACATCATGCTAGGTTAGCATCTTTGCTGGCATTTTGATAGAAACACCATGCTAGGTTAGCATATTTGCAGGCATTTTAACAGAAATATCATGTTAGGTTAGCGATTGCGTCCCTCTTGACACCACGGCCTGTGTCCAGGGCCCTGGTGGACATGTTGCGCCACCAGTCCAGTCCAGTCCAGCAGGACGAGAGGAACAACAGCCTGGCTTTGGCGGTGGGAGACGGCCAGGGGACGCTGGGGAGACCTCCTAAAAACCTCTACACCTCGGGACTGCCCAGCAAGGACAACCGACGTGAGCCGCTCTTTTTATTTATTACGTCGGCGCTATCAGTTGTGAACAACATGAAAGTTCTATCAGTTGTGAACAACACGAAGGTGCTATCAGTTGTGAACAACATGAAGGTGCTATCAGTTGTGAACAACATGAAAGTTCTATCAGTTGTGAACAACACGAAGGTGCTATCAGTTGTGAACAACACGAAGGTGCTATCAGTTGTGAACAACACGAAGGTGCTATCAGTTGTGAACAACACGAAGGTGCTATCAGTTGTGAACAACACGAAGGTGCTATCAGTTGTGAACAACACGAAGGTGCTATCAGTTGTGACCAACATGAAGGTGCTATCAGTTGTGAACAACATGAAGGTGCTATCAGTTGTGAACAACACGAAGGTGCTATCAGTTGTGAACAACACGAAGGTGCTATCAGTTGTGAACAACATGAAGGTGCTATCAGTTGTGAACACAATGAAGGTGCTATCAGTTGTGAACAACACAAATGTGCTATCAGTTGTGAACAACACGAAAGTGTTATCAGTTGTGAACAACATGAAGGTGCTATCAGTTGTGAACAACATAAAGGTGCTATCAGTTGTGAACAACACAAAGGTGCTATCAGTTGTGAACAACACGAAGGTGCTATCAGTTGTGAACAACATGAAGGTGCTATCAGTTGAGAACAACACGAAGGTGCTATCAGTTGTGAACAAGATGAAGGTGCTATCAGTTGTGAACAACATGAAGGTGCTATCAGTTGTGAACAACATGAAGGTGCTATCAATTGTGAACAACACGAGGGTGCTTTCAGTTGTGAACAACACGAAGGTGCTATCAGTTGTGAACAACACGAAGGTGCTATCAGTTATGAACAACACGAAGGTGCTATCAGTTGTGAACAACATGAAAGTGCTATCAGTTGTGAACAAGCTGAAGGTGCTATCAGTTGTGAACAAATAGAAGGTGCTATCAGATGTGAACAAGATGAATGTGCTATCAGTTGTGAACAACACGAAGGTGCTTTCAGTTGTGAACAACACATAGGTGCTATCAGTTGTGAACAACACGAAGGTGCTATCAGTTATGAACAACACGAAGGTGCTATCAGTTGTGAACAACATGAAAGTGCTATCAGTTGTGAACAAGCTGAAGGTGCTATCAGTTGTGAACAAATAGAAGGTGCTATCAGTTGTGAACAAGATGAAGGTGCTATCAGTTGTGAGCAACACAAAGGTGCTTTCAGTTGTGAACAACATGAAGGTGCTATCAGTTGTGAACAAGATGAAGGTGCTATCAGTTGTGAACGACACAAAGGTGCTATCAGTTGTGAACAAGTTGAAGGTGCTATCAGTTGTGAACAAATAGAAGGTGCTATCAGATGTGAACAAGATGAAGGTGCTATCAGTTTTGAACAACATGAAGGTGCTATCAGTTGTGAACAAGATGAAGGTGCTATCAGTTGTGAGCAACACAAAGGTGCTTTCAGTTGTGAACAAGATGAAGGTGCTATCAGTTGTGAACAAGATGAAGGTGCTATCAGTTGTGAACAACACGAAGGGGCTATCAGTTGTGAACAACATGAAGGTGCTATCAGTTGTGAACAACACGAAGGTGCTATCAGTTGTGAACAACACGAAGGTGCTATCAGTTGTGAACAAGATGAAGGTGCTATCAGTTGTGAACAGGATGAAGGTACTATCAGTTGTGAACAACACTAAGGTGCTATCAGTTGTGAACAACACGAATGTGCTATCAGTTGTGAACAAGATGAAGGTACTATCAGTTGTGAACAACACTAAGGTGCTATCAGTTCTGAACAACACGAATGTGCTATCAGTTGTGAACAACATGAAGGTGCTATCAGTTGTGAACAAGATGAAGGTGCTATCAGTTGTGAACAAATTGAAGGTGCTATCGGTTGTGAACAAGATGAAGGTGCTATCAGTTTTGAACAACATGAAGGTGCTATCAGTTGTGAACAAGATGAAGGTGCTATCAGTTGTGAACAACATGAAGGGGCTATCAGTTTTGAACAACATGAAGGTGCTATCAGTTGTGAACAACATGAAGGTGCTATCAGTCGTGAACAACACGAAGGCGCTATCAGTTGTGAACAAAATGAAGGTGCTATCAGTTGTGAACAAATTGAAGGTGCTATCAGTTGTGAACAACACGAAGGTGCTATCAGTTTTGAACAACATGAAGGTGCTATCAGTTGTGAACAAGATGAAGGTGCTATCAGTTGTGAACAACACAAAGGTGCTATCAGTTGTGAACAACATGAAGGGGCTATCAGTTGTGAACAACACGAATGTGCTATCAGTTGTGAACAACACGAAGGGGCTATCAGTTGTGAACAACACGAATGTGCTATCAGTTGTGAACAACATGAAGGTGCTATCAGTTGTGAACAACATGAAGGTGCTAGCAGTTGTGAACAACAGGAAGGTGCTATCAGTTGTGAACAAGATGAAGGAGCTAGCAGTTGTGAACAACACTAAGGTGCTATCAGTTGTGAACAACACGAAGGTGCTATCAGTTGTGAACAACATGAAGGTGCTATCAGTTGTGAACAAGATGAAAGTGCTATCAGTTGTGAACAACATGAAGGTGCTATCAGTTGTGAACAAGATGAAGGTGCTAGCAGTTGTGAACAACACTAAGGTGCTATCAATTGTGAACAACACGAAGGTGCTATCAGTTGTGAACAACATGAAGGTGCTATCAGTTGTGAACGAGATGAAAGTGCTATCAGTTGTGAACAACATGAAGGTGCTTTCAGTTGTGAACATGAAGGTACTATCAGTTGTGAACAACATGAAGGTGCTATCAGTTGTGAACAACACAAAGGTGCTATCAGTTGTGAACAACATGAAGGTGCTATCAGTTGTGAACAACACGAAGGTGCTATCAGTTGTGAACAAGATGAAGGTGCTATCAGGTTTGAACAACACGAAGGTGCTATCAGTTGTGAACAAGATGAAGGTGCTATCAGTTGTGAACAACACGAAGGTGCTATCAGTTGTGAACAACATGAAGGTGCTATCAGTTGTGAACAACAGAAAAGGTGCTATCAGTTGTGAACAACACAAAGTTGTGAACAACATAAAGGTGCTATCAGTTGTGAACAAGATGAAGGCGCTATCAGTTGCGAACAACACAAAGGTGCTATCAGTTGGGAACAACATGAAGGTGCTATCAGTTGTGAACAACATGAAGGGGCTATCACTTGTGGACAACATGAAGGTGCTATCAGTTGTGACCAACACGAAGGCGCTATCAGTTGTGAACAAGATGAAGGTGCTATCAGTTGCGAACAACACGAAGGTGCTATCAGTTGTGAACAACGTGAAGGTGCTATCAGTTGTGAACAACATGAAGGTGCTATCAGTTGTGAACAACATGAAGGTGCTATCAGTTGTGAACAACACAAAGGGGCTATCAGTTGTGAACAACATGAAAGTGCTATCAGTTGTGAACAACACAAAGGTGCTATCAGTTGTGAACAACATGAAGTTGCTATCAGTTGTGAACAACACAAAGGTGCTATCAGTTGTGAACAACACGAAGGTGCTATCAGTTGTGAACAAGATGAAGGTGTGGCATCCACTCATAAAAACTTTTTCATTTTTGAGGGCAGTGGGGAATGTTCAGCACAACTTCATCCACTCGTCAGGATCCAGCCCCAAACACACGGCGACCATCGGTAAGTCCCACTTTAAAACTTTCCTTAAAACCACGTTAGCAGGCTAATATGCTAATACGCTAATTCAGTGCTTCCTAAATAGCGGCGTTGGGACACAAACCGTTTAACAAACTCAGAAATTACAAAAACATAAAAATAATGTAAAATTATAATATCTGAAGTTGATCTAAAGACTAAAACATAGAGAGTAAAAAAAATAGAAATAAATATTTGACATATTTTTCCACACTTTTTTACACATTTTTTAAAATAAATAACAAATGAAAAAATATAATATCTGAAGTTGATCTAAAGACTAAAAAATAGAAAGTAAAAAAAATTTAAATATCTATTTGACTTATTTTTCACACTTTTTTTACACATTTCAAAAAATATATATAAATAATGAAAAATTACAGTATCTGAAATTAATCTAAGGACTAAAAAATAGAAAGTAAAAAAAAATTAAAATAAATATTTGACTTATTTTTCACACTTTTTTACACATTTGAAAAATACAAAATAAATAAATAATGAAAAATTTTATTATCAGAAGTTGATCTAAAGACTAAAAAATAGAAAGTAAAAAAATATATACTTATTTTTTTACACTTTTTTAAACTTTTTTAAATAAATTTAAAATAGATAAAAATTAAAAATTTTAATATTGGAAGTTGTTCTAAAGACTAAAGCATTGAAAATGACTTATTTTTATGACTTACTTTTAAACACTTTCATGACTGAGGCCCTTTTGGGTCCCTGGGACCTTTAGTGTAATTTATTTATTTCTGTTATGAATTATTGATCTATTTAAGGCTCCAATTACTTTAAATCAAATATTCCACTTTTGATTTTTTTATGTGAAGATAATGAATATTTTTGTGTGTTTGTCATTTAAAAAACAAAGTGTCCTTTGACAAAAATTATACAAATAACAAAAAAATTATATATTTTACTTATTTTTAAAACTTTCATGACTGAGCCCTTTCTGATTTGATTAGTGTGATCTATATTTGAAAAACCTCTCATTGCTAAAAAAAATAAATAATAATAAATTAAAATCAATGTTGTGATGAATTATTTATCTATTTATGGCTATAATTACTTTATATCAAACATTCCACTTTTGAATTACATTTTTGCTAATGATAATGAATATTTTGTGAGTTTGTCATTTTAAAAACAAAACTTCCTTTGACAAAAATGGTATAAAACACAACAAATGGAAAAAAATATATATATATATATATATATGTATATATAATATCTGAAGTTGATCCAGAGACTACAGCATTGAAAGTTAAAAAAAAAATAATAATATTTCACTTATTTTTAACACTTTCATGACTGAGGCCTTTTTGGGTCCCACGGACCTTAAGTGTGATTTTTTTTTTTAAATCCTGTCTTTGCTCACAAAAATAATAATAACTTAAAATCAATGTTGTTATGAATTATTCACTTATTTAAGGCTCCAAATTACTCTACATCAAATATTTCACCTTGAAATGTTTTTGGGTGAAGATAATGAATATTTTTCGTGTTTGTCATTTAAAAAACAAAGTTTATTTTGACAAAAATGGTATGAATAACAACAGCAATAAAAATTATGAAACATTATAATATCTAAAGTTGTTCTAGAGACTAAATCATTGAAAGTATTTTTTTTTAAATATTTTACTTATTTTTAATACTTTCATGACTGAGGCCTTTTTGGGTCCCTAGTACCTTAAGTGTGATTTATTTTTTCAAAAGCCTGTCATTGCTCAAATAATAATAATAATAAACTAAAAATCAATCTTGTTATGAATTATTGATCTATTTAAAGGTCCAATTACTTTACATCAAATATCCCACTTTGAAATATTTTGGGGTGAATATAATTAATATTTTGTGTTTGTCATTTAAAAAACAAAGTGTCCTTTGAGAAAAATGGTATAAATATGAACAACACCAAAAATTGTGAAACATTTTAATATTTGAAGTTAAACTATAGATGAAAGCATTGAAAGTAATAAATATATTTGACTTATTTTTTAACACTTTTATGACTGAGGTCTTTTTGTGTCCCCAGGACCTTCAGTGTGATTTTTTTGGGGTATTGCATTTTTTGTGTTTGTCATCTTAAAACCAAGGTTTTCTTTGACAAAGACCAAAAAACTTGGACAAAAAAAACTCTGATTACTGTCAGATAGACCTGAATTTTAAGTAAAGATTCAAGCTTTGAAAGTAAAGGGAAAAAAAGCATGACTTATTTTTTACACTTTTGTGAGTTGGACCCTTTTGGGTCCACAAGACCTTTAGTGTCGCTTTTTTGGGTTAAAACCTGTCATTGCTCAAAAATAAATACTAAATTAATATCAATATTGTTATGACTTATTGATCTATTTAAGGCTCCAATTACTTTACTTCAAATATTTCACTTTGAAATATTATTAGGTCAAGATAATGAATAGTTTATGTGTTTGTTATTTAAAAAAGTATGTTTATTTTGACAAAAATTGTATAAATAACAACAAATGAAAATAAAAAAATGAAAAATTATAATATCTGAAGTTAATCTAGAGACTAAAGCATTAAATGGAAAAAAATTACAAATATTTGACTTATTTTTAACACTTTCATGACTGAGGCCTTTTTGGGTCCCCAAGACCTTTTGGTGTGATTTATTTTTTTAAAACCTGTCATTGCTCAAAACTAAGAATACATCAAAATCATGGACTATATTTTTTTTATTGTAGTGCATATTTTGTTTGTTTGTCGTCTAAAAACCCAGGTTTTCTTAGACAAAGACTAAAAAACCTGAAAAAAGCAACTTCTATTACCAACGGATGGACCTGAATTTTAAGTAAAGATTTAACCGTTGAAAGTAAAAGGGGAAAAAAAAGTATGACTTATTTTTGACACTTTTATGAGTGGGACCCTTTTGGGTCCACAAGACCTTTAGTGTCGCTTTTTTTGGTTAAAACCTGTCATTGCTCAAAAATAAATACTAAATTAATATCAATATTGTTATGAATTATTGATCTATTTAAGGCTCCAATTACTTTACTTCAAATATTTCACATTTAAATATTTTTAGTTCAAGATAATGAATAGTTTGTGTTTGTCATTTAAAAAGTAAGTTTATTTTGAAAAAAACTGTATAAATAACAATAAATTAAAATTTAAAAAATGAAAAATTATAATATCTGAAGTTAATCTAGAGACAAAAGCATTAAAAAGAAAAAAAAATACAAATATTTGACTTATTTTTAACACTTTTATGACTGAGGCCTTTTTGGGTCCCTAGGAGCTTTAGTGTGATTTATTTATGAAAATTTTTTTTTGCTAAAAATTTTTTTTTTTTAAATCTATGTCGTATTATTGACTTATTAAAGGCTCAAATTACTTTACATAAAATATTGCACTTTTTAGTTTTTTTCTTTTGGAGAAGATAATGAATATTTTGTGAGTTTTTCATTTAAAAAACAAAGTTTCCTTTGACAAAAATTGTTTTAAGTAACACAAAATGAAAAAAAAAATTTTGAAAAATTATATGTTATAATAAATTAATCTAAAGACTAAAGCAGGGGTGTCAAACGAATGGCCCGCGGGCCGCATCAGGCCCGGGAACAGGTTTTATCCGGCACGCGGGATGAGTTTACTGTGTATAAAGATGAACCGGAAATTTTTGAATGAAAGAAACAGCTCTTCTACATGTGTCTAGTGGATGTTGCAAGAGCAATTCTGTGTAGATCAGGGGTCGGCAACCCGCGGCTCCGGAGCCGCATGTGGCTCTCGGATCACTCTGATGTGGCCTTGCTGCATACTTGCCGACCCCCCCACACATCTAGTGTGCGGCTGCTGACTCAACGTGCAAGCGACTGCAAGGCATACTTGTTCAACAGCCATACATGTTACACTGAGGGTTGTGATATAAACAACTTCAACACTTACTAATATGCGCCTTCTGTGAACCCACACCAAACAAAAATGACAAACACATTTCAGGAGAAAACATCCGCACTGTAAGACAACATGAACACAACAGAACAAATACCCAAAATCCCATGCATCCCTAACTCTTCCGGGCTACATTATACCCCCCCTCCGTGTGTCAGTTGAGGTGGGCGGGGTTTGGTGGTAGCCGGGTGTATAATGTAGCCCGGAAGAGTTCGGGATACATGGGATAAAGATAGAATACTATATTAACCGCAACATGTGAGTGTAAAAAAACAACAAAATTATTATTTGTACATTTTCAGAATGTGCTTCTTCTATTTTTAAACACAGAAAACAATCTGAAGGTGTCTTTATTTTTAAGTTATCGTGCAGGGATTTTAGCACTTGGGAGTAGATTTTTCTCCATGTGGCCCCCGATCTAAAATGAGTTTGACACCCCTGGACTAAAGCATTGGAAGTAAAAACATTTTTAAATATTTTACTTATTTTTAACACTGTCATGACTGAGGCCTTTTTGGGTCCCCGAGGACCTTTTATTTATGAAAAACCTGTCTTTGCTGAAAAAAAAAATTAAAATCTGTTATTATGAATTATTGACTTATTAAAAGCTCAAATTACTTTACATCAAATTTTTCTTTTTAAATTATTTTTTGACGAAGTTAATGAATATTTTTTGTGTTTTTCATTAAAAAAAAGTTTCCTTTGACAAAAACGGTTTAAATAACAAAAAAATAATTTTAAAAAAACAATGAAAAATTATAATATCTGAAGTTAGTCAAGAGACTAAAGCATTGAAAGTTAGAAAATGTATATATTTGACTTGTTTTTTTAACACTTTCATGAGTGAGGCCTTTTTGGGTCCCCAGGACCTTTAGTGTGATTTATTTATGAAAAACCTGTCTTTGCTAAAATATGTTTTTTTATGTTATTATGAATCATTGACTTATTAAAGGCTCAAATGACTTTACATCAAATATTTCACTTTTAATTATTTTTTGATGAAGATCATAAATACATTGTGTGTTTTTCATTCAAAAAAAGTTACCTTTGGAAAAAAACGGTTTAAATAAAAAAACAAATTTAAAAAAACTATGAAAAAATATAATATCTGAAGTTAGTCAAGAGACCAAAGCATTGAAAGTTAGAAAATGTATATGTTTTTACTTATTTTTTGACACTTTCATGAGTGAGGCCTTTTTGGGTCCCCAGGACCTTTAGTGTGATTTATTTATGAAAAACCTGTCTTTGCTAAAATATTTTTTTATGTTATTATGAATTATTGACTTATTAGAGGCTCAAATGACTTTACATCAAATATTTCACTTTTAATTATTTTTTGATGAAGATAATGAATATTTTGTGTGTTTTTCATTCAAAAAAAAGTTTCCTTTGACAAAAACGGTTTAAATAACAAAAACATGAATTTTAAAAAACTATGAAAAATTATAATATCTGAAGTTAGTCAAGAGACTAAAGCATTGAAAGTTAGAAAATGTGTATCTTTGACTAATTTTTTAAACACTTTCATGAGTGAGGCCTTTTTGGGTCCCCAGGACCTTTAGTGTGATTTATTTATGAAAAACCTGTCTTTGCTCAAATATTTTTTTTATGTTATTATGAATTATTGACTTATTAAAGGCTCAAATGACTTTACATCAAATATTTCACTTTTAATTATTTTTTGATGAAGATCATGAATATATTGTGTGTTTTTCATTCAAAAAAAAATTCCTTTGACAAAAACGGTTTAAATAACAAAAAAATTAATTTAAAACAAACTATGAAAAATTATAATAACTGAAGTTAGTCAAGAGACTAAAGCATTGAAAGTTAGAAAATGTATATATTTGACTTATTTTTTAACACTTTCATGAGTGAGGCCTTTTTGGGTCCCCAGGACCTTTACTGTGATTTATTTATGAAAAACCTGTCTTTGTTCAATATTTTTTAATGTTATTATGAATTATTGACTTATTAAAGGCTCAAATTAATTTACATCAAATATTTCACTTTTAATTATTTTTTGATGAAGATAATGAATATTTTGTGTGTTTTTCATTCAAAAAAAAGTTTCCTTTGACAAAAACGGTTTAAATAACAAAAAAATTATTTTAAAAAACTATGAAAAATTATAATATCTGAAGTTAATCAAGAGACTAAAGCATTGAAAGTTAAAAAATGTATATATTTGACTTATTTTTTAACACTTTCATGAGTGAGGCCTTTTTGGGTCCCCAGGACCTTTAGTGTGATTTATTTATGAAAAACCTGTCTTTGCTACAATATTTTTTCATGTTATTATGAATTATTGACTTATTAAAGGCTCAAATGACTTTACAACAAATATTTCACTTTTAATTATTTTTTGATGAAGATAATGAATATTTTGTGTTTTACATTAAAAAAAATGTTTCGTTTGACAAAAACAGTTTAAATAACAAAAAAATTATTTAAAAAAACTATGAAAAATTATAATATCTGAAGTTAATCAAGAGACTAAAGCATTGAAAGTTAAAAAATTTATATATTTGACTTATTTTTTAACACTTTCAATAGTGAGGCCTTTTTGGGTCCCCAGGACCTTTAGTGTGATTTATTTATGAATAACCTGTCTTTGCTTAAATATTGTTTTTATGTTATCATTAATTATTGACATATTAAAGGCTCAAATTACTTTACATCAAATATTTCACTTTTAATTATTTTTTGATGAAGATCATGAATATTTTGTGTGTTTTCCATTCAAAAAAAATGTTTCGTTTAACAAAAACGGTTTGAATAACAAAAAAATTAATTAAAAAAAACTATGAAAAATGATAATATCTGAAGTTAATCAAGAGACTAAAGCATCGAAAGTTAAAAAAACATATATTTTTGACTTATTTTTAACACTTTCATGACTGAGGCCATTTTGGGTCCCCAGGACCTTAAGTGTGCTTTATTTATGAAAAATCTGTCATTGATCCATTTACGGCTCCAATTACTTCACATCTAATATTCCACTTTGAAATATGTTTTAGGAACGATTTTGTGTTTTTGCAATAAAAAACAAACAAAAGTTTCATTGACAAAAATGGGAAAATATTTTTTTAAATTATGTTTAAGTTCATATGGACAAATAGATCTTGAGATGATCTGGATCAGTGGTTCTCCAACTTTGGTCGCCAAGTAGCGCCTCACCAAACACGTGTCTCTCCATTAAAGTACAGTAGCGTAGTAGACATAGTATTCATCAAAAACAAAACAGTATGTTCAACATTTTTGGTCCCTGTAGAATTACACACCGTTTGAACAGTCACACTGTGTTGGAATATTTCATGAAGTGATTCTTTGGCGCACCACAAGAGGGAGCCTGCGTACCACTGGTCTTAGAGAGACATGTAGACAAAGACGGCGATGTGCGCAAATCAAACCCTGCGATCTAACGCCTCGGTTCTTGTGTCCTGTGTGGTCCGGCAGAACGGACGCCCCGCATGAACAACGTCCAGCTGGCAGCGGGGGGCACCCTGCTCTCCAGCAAGCACAACAACACCAAGTCCCAGCCCGCCTTCCACCACTCGCTGCACAACCTGGCTCAGCTACCGCCCTCCTACGAGAGCGCCACCAAGCCGGAACTCAACAGATACTCCTCGCTCAAGCGGCTCGGTAAGTGCCCGATGAGGACTAACGTCCCCTACGATCTCCCCCACCGCTCTTGAACCCCCGCAACAAGTCAGAGAAATATGCTTTGGCTTTCAGAAAAAGGTCTGGATGAGTACTCATCTGGGTACTGCACCACCAAGCGGCGCCCGCATACCGCCCAGCCGGCACTTCAGTCCTCCCAGCACCACCTCCACTGGGGCGGAGACTACACCCTCGGCGGGAGAGGCACTCTCCCCAGGCATGCCGCCCGACCCTGGATCCCCCCGCCGCCCTCCGGCATGCCGGCTTCGCCCACCCCCAATCCGTACCCGTTGGACCCCCCGGAGCCCCAGTACAACCCCAATTACGACACCCTCTCCAAACCCCCGCGTAAGGTGAAGTCCTCCGACCAGCTGCTCAACATGGGGGACGTCCCCGGGAACACGGGAACCTTGTCCCGCATGTCCAAGAACCAGCAGCACCAGTACTACAAAGCCATGGCCGCCTCTGGTAAGAACTCCAACACACAGACACTTACCCGCAAGACCCAGGACAGGCAGGACAGGCAAGACAGGCAGGAGAGGCAAGACAGGCAAGACAGGCAGGAACGTTTGCTGATGTCCCCAGACCACTTGGAGGAGAGGATGGGTGGGATGGGGATGGTGGACCCGTACGCCCACACAGGAGGGGGCGGCGTCCCCACCTTGCCTCGCCAGCAGAAGGCCCAGTCCCAGCAGAACGTGTGCGCCACCCCCTCCCTGGACCGCCACCACATGATCAAGATGAACTCTCACCCGACCTCCGGCAGGGAGCAGGAGAGGAACCCGGGCATGAGCAGCCACATTGCCGGGGGGATGGGCTGGGCGGGGGAGATGCCCGGGGCAGCTGGCGTCGTCATGGGGACGGGAACGCTGGGGGGCCACAGCGCCAGGAGGATGGCCTTCGCGGCCAAGCGGCAGAACACCATCGAACAGCTGCACTTCATCCCGGGAGGGGGCGGTAGTGGTGGCGGCGGCGGCAGCGGATCGGGGGTCAGCGGAGGGAGCGGCAGTCAGGGGATCCGGACGGGGAGCAAAAACGAGGTGACGGTGTGAGCGCACCAAGCCAGAAGACGGACAGCTGCTAGACGTAGAGTTCTTGTGACAAGGTTTAGGCTCTTCTAATTAGTGTAGTGACAGCCACCAACCACGGAACACCTTTGTGACCACATCAGCCATATTTTCTACGCCAACACGCCATTCTTTGCCATATGTACGGTAGTACCCCGCATGTACCGTGCGTACCCACACAGCAGTGCCGTTACTCGCACCGAGCGGTTGGGAGGAACAAAGCTTGTACACTTGACGCTTTTTGAGACGGGAAAAGCACTCAGGAGCCATATTAGATAAGAGACATATAAATACACCAACGGACTGACGGAGGGAGGGAGGGATGGAGGGAGACCACGTGGGTCCTCGTCTCACCGAGCGCAGCCGACTAGTCGCCGGCCAGCCTTCGCCCACACCCATTTATTACCGAGACAGAGCTCGTGGGTGAGCAGAAAGACCGGATCCGTCTGACTGAAGACTTTTTGGACTTTGTGGGAGGTAGAGCCGGTGGACGCCCACCGGTCTGACGTCGCCTCCTTCACCCTATGTGACCTCAGTCCGCCGGTGGGTGGCGGGGGAAGGGGAGGTCTCACCGCCCTCTTTGAAGCGTCTCCCGCACGGGCTACCAAATATCCAAGAGCCATGGTTCTCATAACGACTTCTTTGACGTTCTGTTCTGTTCGGTTCGAAACTCAGCACAAGGTTGCACGTAGACCCCCGACGCGCCCTGCCAAGCCATTTTCACGGAGATAGAAAGAGGAAGCTGGTCTGACAATCACCCGGAGAAGATGGGTGGTCCTTTCCCAGAAGGTCCCCCTGCCACCCGCTCTGTCATAGACGCTACGGGTCTGACTCTTTGGGCACCTAACCAGTACATCCCGTTCCCATTCCTGGGGTGACGATTCGATTCAAACCGACTCTCCATTCAATCCAAATCTCTATTCAAAGCAATTCTCCATTCAAACCGGTTCTCGATTCAAACCGATTCTCCATTAAAACCGATTCTGGATTACGAATCGGTTTGGAATCGGGAAAATAAGAATCGCCCGTCGGATGTGAATCGATTTTTTTGTGCACTCCTATCAGGGTAACTCGAGTTAATCATCCCTAGGCACATAACACTTCGATCTGATTCCGATTCCCAGGGTGACGATTCGATTCAACATGATTGTCGATTCAGACCGATCCTGGATTCAAACCGATTCTGGTTTCAAACCGAATGTCCATTCTAACCAATTCTCGATTCAAACCAATTCTCGATTCAAACCGATTCTCCATTCAAACTGATTCTCCATTCAAACCGATTCTGGATTATGAATCGGTTTGGAATCGGGAAAATAAGAATCACCTGTCGGACGTGAATCATTTTTTTTTGTACACTCCAAATTGGGGAGTTAATCATCTTTAGGAACTTAACGATTTAATCTGATTCCTGGGGTAACGATTCGATACAACATGATTCTCGATTCAAACCGATTCTCCATTCAAACCAATTCTCATTTTAAACCGATTCTCCATTCAAATCGATTAAAACAATTTGATTGTTATTTGGAAAAACATAAAAAATGTATATATTTTTAAATGGATTTTTGAAAATCACGAATCGGTTAGGAATCGGGAAAATAAGAATTACCCGTCGGATGTGAATCGTTTTTTTTTTGTGCACTCCGAATAGGGGAGTTAATCATCTCTAGGCACCTAAGGCTTCGATCTGATTCCGATTCCTGGGGTGACGATTCGATTCAACACGATTCTCGATTCAAACCGATTCTCCATTCAAACCGATTTTCGAGTCAAACCAATTGTCGAAACAAACAGATTCTCGATTTAAACCGATTCTCGATTTGAATCAATTAAAACAAATTGATTGTTATGTGGAAGAAAATAAGGATATATTTTTTAATGGATTTTAAAAAATTCCAAATTGGTTTCGAATCGGGAAAATAAGAATTACCCGTCGGTTGTGAATCGTTTTTTTTGTGCACTCCGAATAGGGGAGTTAATCATCTCTGGGCACCTAACGCTTCGATCTGATTCCGATTCCTGGGGTGACGATTCGATTCAAACCGATTCTCCATTCAAACCGATTTTCGAGTCAAACCAATTGTCGATACAAACAGATTCTCGATTTAAACTGATTCTCGATTCAAATCGATTGAAACAAATTGATTGCTCTGCGGAAAAAAATACAAATATATAAATTGGTTTAGAATCGGGAAAATAAGAATTGCCCCTCAATTTTTTTGTTGCACTCCAAATAGGGGAGTTAATCATCTCTCGGCACCTAACGATTCGATCTGATTCCGATTCCTGTGGTGACGATTCGATTCAACACGATTTTCGAATCAAACCAATTGTCGATACAAACCGATTCTCGATTTAAACCGATTCTCGATTTAAATCGATTAAAACAAATTGATTGTTATGGGGAAGAAAATAAGAATATATTTTTTAATGGATTTAAAAAAATTCCAAATTGGTTTCGAATCGGGAAAATAAGAATTACCCGTCGGTTGTGAATCGTTTTTTTTTTGTGCACTCCGAATAGGGGAGTTAATCATCTCTGGGCACCTAACGCTTCGATCTGATTCCGATTCCTGGGGTGACGATTCGATTCAAACAGATTCTCCATTCAAACCGATTCTCCATTCAAACCGATTTTCGAGTCAAACCGATTTTCGAGTCAAACCGATTGTCGATACAAACAGATTCTCGATTTAAACCGATTCTCGATTCAAATCGATTGAAACAAATTGATTGCTCTGCGGAAAAAAATACAAATATATAAATTGGTTTAGAATCGGGAAAATAAGAATTGCCCCTCAATGTTTTTGTTGCACTCCAAATAGGGGAGTTAATCATCTCTAGGCACCTAACGATTCGATCTGATTCCGATTCCTGGGGTGACGATTCGATTCAACACGATTCTCGATTCAAACCTATTCTCCATTCAAACCGATTTTCGAGTCAAACCAATTGTCGAAACAAACCGATTCTCGATTTAAATCAATTAAAACAAATTGATTGTTATGTGGAAGAAAATAAAAATATATTTTTTAATGGATTTAAAAAAATTCCAAATTGGTTTCGAATCGGGAAAATAAGAATTACCCGTCGGCTGTGAATCGTTTTTTTTGTGCACTCCGAATAGGGGAGTTAATCATCACTGGGCACCTAACGCTTCGATCTGATTCCGATTCCTGGGGTGACGATTCGATTCAAACCGATTCTCCATTCAAACCGATTTTCGAGTCAAACCAATTGTCGATAGAAACAGATTCTCGATTTTAACCGATTCTCGATTCAAATCGATTGAAACAAATTGATTGCTCTGCGGAAGAAAATACAAATATATAAATTGGTTTAGAATCGGGAAAATAAGAATCGCCCCTCAATTTTTTTGTTGCACTCCAAATAGGGGAGTTAATCATCTCTAGGCACCTAAGGCTTCAATCAGATTCCGATTCCTGGGGTGACGATTCGATTCAACACGATTCTCGATTCAAACCGATTCTCCATTCAAACTGTATTCTAACCGATTCTTGATTCAAACCGATTTAAAAAAATGTTATGTTATTGGGAAAAACATAAGAAATACATACATTTTTTAAATTGGATTTTTGAAAATTACGAAATGGTTTAGAATTAGGAAAATAAGAAATGACCATCAGATGTGAATCCATTTTTTTTGTACACCCCAAATAGGCGAGTTAATATTCTGTAGGCACCTAATGATTCCATCTGATTCCGATTCCTGATGGTGACGATTTGATTCAAACCGATTCTCAATTCAAACCGATTCTTGCAATGTGTAATTTGGTATAATTATATTAGAACTATTCAAAATTATAACAATTAAATGTTTTCTTGTAATTAAAAAAAAATCGATTAAAAAAAAAAGTGAATTTAAAAATGATTCGAAAGTATTTTTTAAGAAAATTTGAAATTATTACAATATTATATATATATGTATATATATATATATATATATATATATATATATATATATATATATACATATGTATATAATTTTGTATATATTTTTTGTAATCGATTTTTTTACAATTACAAATTGGTTTTGAATCGGGAATAGAATCGTTTGTTTTTTTTCCGAAAACCTTTTTCAAAACAGGTTACAGGTTACAAAATGTATTTCTGTTTGCCTGGATATGGCCTTAAAACATATTTTTACAAACAGATTTTTTTTTTTTTCTCCTATCTTTCGAAATTGTGTTAAAAAAATGTAAATATAGATGATTTTTATTTTTATTTTATCGAACTGGTTTCGTATCGGGAAGAGAAAGACTTGCCGGATGTGAATTGATATAAATATTTTTAAACTATTTGAAAACGGGTTAAGGGTTGTAAAAGCTCTTTCTGGTTGCCAGGAGATGGCCTACAAACATGTTTTTAAAAACTGATCGTTTTTGGAAAAAATGTGTTTTTTTTCTCGAAATTTTTAAAAATCAATAAAAAAAATGTTAAATCATAAATGATTAGAGATATTTTTTTTAATGAAAAATTATTACACATTTTATATATATATATAAAATATATACATTTTTTTTTCCAAAAATGTTTACATAAAAATAAAAAACAATTTTTGAAAATTACAAATCGGTTTTGAATCGGGAAGAGAATCGATTTTATTTCCAGGAACATTTTCAAAACAGGTTATGGGTTACAAAAATTCCCTGTGGTTGCTAGGAGACGGCCTAGAAACATGTTTTTAAAAATTGATTGGGGTGGGGGAAAAAAATACAAATATTTATTTTCTTATAATTTTTTATTTTTTGATTATATTCTTCATATTTTTTTTTTTTTTTATAAATTTTTGAAAATTACAAATTGGTTTTGTACCAGGAAGGGAATCAATTTTTCCCCCGGAAAACTTTTCAAAACAGGCTACGGGTTACAAAAGCTCCTTCTGGTTGTTAGGAGACGGCCTCGAAACATGTTTTTAAAAACTGATTCTTATTGGGGCAGGGGGAAAAATTAAAATAGTTTTTTTCTTATAATTTTGAAAAATGGATCAAAAAGATGTTAAATCCTATTTTATTTTTTTAAGAAGATTACAAAATATTACTATGTACACAGTATACATATATATTACATTTTTTATTTTTTTTTATTTTTTTTTCATTAAAAAAAATGTAATCAATTTTTGAAAGCTACGAATGGATTTTGAACCAGGAAGGGTAATTTTCAAAAATGAATCACGTTTTTTAATGAACAATTTAATTAAAACATGAAAAATTGTGTGTGTATATATATATATATATATATATATATATATATATATATATATATATATATATATATATATATATATATATATATATATATATATATACACACAATTCTATTGATATATTTTTTTTCTTAAATTTTTTGGGATGGATTTTTGGGAAAATTACAATCCAAAATCATTTTATTTTTATAAAAAAAAAAGGAAAATTGTATAAATATACAATTTTTGTATTGTATAAATTATACAATTATAATTGTATAAATATACAATTTTCTATTATTTTTATGAAATGTTTTATAAAAACTTTTTCTATTGATTTTTTAAAATTACGGATCGGTTTATAATTAAAAAAAAATTATTAATTAAATTAATTAATTAAAAAGTGAAAAATTGTATATATATATATATATACATACAATTTTTCATTTTTGTATTAAATTCTTTATAAAAATTTGTATTGGTTATTGAAGTTTATGAATTGGTTTTGAATTGGGAATATATATATATATATATATATATATATATATATATATATATACAATTTTTCATTTTTTTATTAAATTTTTTATTTTTTTTTAATTAATTGATTTTTGAAAATTACGAATCGGTTTTGAATCGGGAAGAGAATCGATTTTATTACCGGAAAACTTTTCAAAACAGGCTACGGGTTACAAAAGCTCCTTCTGGTTGTTAGGAGACGGCCTCGAAACATGTTTTTAAAAACTGATTCTTATTGGGGCAGGGGGAAAAATTAAAATAGTTTTTTTCTTATAATTTTGAAAAATGGATCAAAAAGATGTTAAATCCTATTTTATTTTTTAAGAAGATTACAAAATATTACTATATACACAGTATACATATATATTACATTTTTTATTTTTTTTTTCATTAAAAAAAATGTAATCAATTTTTGAAAGCTACGAATGGATTTTGAACCAGGAAGGGTAATTTTCAAAAATGAATCACGTTTTTTAATGAACAATTTAATTAAAACATGAAAAATTGTGTGTGTATATATATATATATATATATATATATATATATATATATATATATATATACAGTATATATATATACACACAATTCTATTGATATATTTTTTTTCTTAAATTTTTTGGGATGGATTTTTTGGAAAATTACAATCCAAAATCATTTTATTTTTATAAAAAAAAAAGGAAAATTGCATAAATATACAATTTTTGTATTGTATAAATTATACAATTATAATTGTATAAATATACAATTTTCTATTATTTTTATGAAATGTTTTATAAAAACTTTTTCTATTGATTTTTAAAAATTACGGATCGGTTTATAATTTAAAAAAAATTATTAATTAAATTAATTAATTAAAAAGTGAAAAATTGTATATATATATATATATATATACATACAATTTTTCATTTTTGTATTAAATTCTTTATAAAAATTTGTATTGGTTATTGAAGTTTATGAATTGGTTTTGAATTGGGAATATATATATATATATATATATATATATATATATATATATATATATATATATATATATATATATATATATATACAATTTTTCATTTTTTTATTAAATTTTTTTTTTTTTTTTAATTAATTGATTTTTGAAAATTACGAATCGGTTTTGAATCGGGAAGAGAATCGATTTTATTACCGGAAAACTTTTCAAAACAGGTTACGGCCTCAAAACCTATTTTCAAAAATGTCTTCTTTTTTGGGGGGGAAGAAAAATATAAAATAAAATTTTTTTTTTCTTTACCTTTTTTTTTTTTTTTTTTTTTTTAAATTTCTGAATCGGGGGAAAGAATAAGAATGGCGAGTGGGCTTTGAATAGAATCCTCTGCGCCCCGCGAGCAGACGAGCAGACACAGGGGCTGAAATAACCCCCCCCCGCTTGTAAAACTAAGGGCTATCCTCTCCGCACACCAAACGCTGACCTCTGGATCTTGTCTGGATGTGGTGGTGGACTTTCTATCCGTGTCCTACAAGCACACCACACTAAGGGGAAGTGGGAGGAGCTGGGGGCGGGGGGGCGGAGCCATGATGACGGACACCCAATCTTCCTATACGCATACGCAGTGCTAAATGTAGTCCTCTCAGTATGATGGAGTGTTCTTATTGACCATTATTCTATACTTCTTATGCTTATTAGCAATGATTATCTTACGGCGTGGTGTTCTTTTTACTTGGTGGACTTTTTAGTGTTTCTTGTTTTTTGGGTATCCTCATCACTTGATGCTTTTTTCCCCCGGTATATATTTGATGCATGCGCGCCTCCATTCCACCAATGAGAAGCATTTATACTCAGTAGGTCCGGACCAGTGTTGGGGATAACCACGCACTTTTGCCTACGTCAGAAGCTAATAGGGCTAGGCAACATCACACACGTACACACTACTACTACTACTACTACCACTACTACGTGGGAATAATGAACAGCAAATACCCCGTTTGTGGACAAGGAGACTTGCGAATAGATTCAGTGCCGTAAAAACAGCTGAGCTGATGCTGCTCCGTCTGGCTTCCCTCGCTGACGTCGCACGTGCCTTGGCGCTCTGCTTTCATGAAACATCTTTCAGCCTGATCCAGATATTTCAAACTATTTCCTCGTGACTGATTTACAAAACCCCAAAAGCGGTGAAGTTGTCACCTTGTGTAAATGGTAAATAAAAAAAGAATACAACAAATCCTATTTAACTTATATTCAATTGAATAGACTGCAAAGACAAGATATTTCATGTTCACACTGACAAACTTTGGTATTGTTTGGCAAATAATCATGAACTTAGAATTAAAAGGCAGCCTCATTATAGCAAAAAGGCATTTTATACCAGTGTGTTACATGGCCTTTCCTTTTAACAACACTCAGTAAAGGTTTGGGAACTGAGGAAACCCATTTTTGAAGTCTTTCCCATTTTTGCTTGATGTACAGCTTAAGTTGTTCAACAGTCTCCTGCCTCATATTTTCACATGTTCAATGTCTGGACTACAGGCAAGCCAGTCTAGTACCTGCATTCTTTTACTACGAAGCCACAGTGTTGTAACACATAGCTTGGCATCGTCTTGCCGAAATAAGCAGGGCCGTCCATGATAACAACACATGTTGCTCCAAAAGCTGTATGTACCTTTCAGCATTAATGGTGCCTTCACAGATGTGTAAGTTACCCATGCCTTGGGCACTAATACACCCCCATACCATCACAGATGCTGCCTTTTACACTTTGCGCATAGAACAGTCCGGATGGTTCTTTTCCTCTTTGGTCCGAAGGACACGACGTCCACCGTTTCCAAAAACAATTTCAAACGTGGATTCGTCGGACCACAGAACACTTTTCCACTTTGCGTCAGTCCATCTTGGATGAGCTCGGGCCCAGCGGAGCCGGCAGCGTTTCTGGGTGTTGTTGATAAATGGCTGTGGCTTTGCATAGTAGAGTTTTAACTTGCACTTACAGATGTAGCGACCAACTGTAGTCACTGACAGTGTTTTTTCTGAAGTGTTCCTGAGCCCATGTGGTGATATCCTTTACACACTGATGTCGGTTTTTGATGTAGTACCGCCTGAGGGATCCAAGGTGCGTAATATCATGGCTTACATGCAGTGATTTCTCCACTTTCTCTCAACCTGTTGATGATATTACGGAGCCTAGATGGTGAAATCCCTAAATGTTGTTCTTAAACAATCTGCTCAGGCGTTTGTTGACGAAGTGGTGACCCTCGCCCTGTCCTTGTTTGTGAACGAGTGAGCGTTTCATGGAAGCTGCTTTCATACCCAATCACGGCACCCACCTGTTCCCAATTAGCCATGTTCACCTGTGGGATGTTCCATATAAGTCTTTAATGCGCATTCCTCAACTTTCTCACTCTTTTTTGCCACTTGTGCCAGCTTTCTGGAAACATGTTGCAGGCTTAAAATTCCAAATGAGCTAATATTTGCAAAAAATATCAAAGTTTGTCAGTGTGAACGTTTAATATCTTGTCTTCGCAGTCTATTCAATTGAATATAAGTTGAAAAGGATTTGTTGTATTCTCTTTTTATTTACCATTTACACAAGGTGACCACTTTACAAATTTAGTTTTTTTTTCTACATTTATTAAAGAGCATCAGTTTTTTTGGGCAAAGTAACTACAATGAAGTGATCTTCCAAACACTGGTCCGGACTTGTGTTCTGGCTGTATGTACTGTGCCTATAGACGTGGGACATATGATTGCTTGGGTTTTCCACTAAAGAAGTGTGCGTGCCGTGAGGGCCAGCAGACAGTGAGAAGGTCTCTCCTTTCATTCCTGGGAGTTGAGAAGCTGTCACGTGTGTTCTTGTTATTCCACGCACACAAGACCAGGTCTGGCGGACCGCAGAGCCCTTTTATCCGCCGCGTCACACCACTTTGACCCCAGTCCGCCACATTTAGGCCAGAGTCGTTTCAGCGTGACGCAGTTGTTCTTCGGACCTGGAGGTGGGCACTTCCCAGCAGGCACGAGACGTTGATACAACGTTGATTATACGTACATGTCCTTTAAAAAGCTGACTCTAAAACCACGTTGATATCCAACATTGGATCCACGTTGTTGGTTGGGAAATGACCAAAAGTTGAATGTCCAATTAATATCACAACCTAACGTTGATTTAACGTCGTCAAAGAGCGTGTTGTTTCAATGTTGTATTTGTGTTGGAAAATGACCAAAATTCAACGGTAAAATAGACATCAGAACCCAACATTGAAAAAACGTTGTCAAAAAGCATGTTGTTTCAACGTTGTATTTGTGTTGGTAAATGACCAAAATTCAACGGTCAATTTAATGTCAGAACCCAACATTGATTAATAGTTGTCAAAAAGCATGTTGTTTCAATGTTGTGTTTGTGTTGGTAAATGACCAAAATTCAACGGTCAAATCGACGACACAACCCAACATTGAAAAAACGTTGTCAAAATGCATGTTGTTTCAACGTTGTATTTGTGTTGGAAAATGACCAAAATTCAACGGTAAAATAGACATCAGAACCCACCATTGAAAAAACGTTGTCAAAAAGCATGTTGTTTCAACATTGTATTTGTGTTGGTAAATAACCAAAATTCAATGGTCAATTTAATGTCAGAACCCAACATTGAAAAAACGTCAAAAAGCATGTTGTTTCAACGTTGTATTTGTATTGGTAAATGACCAAAATTCAACGGTCAAATCGACGACACAACCCAACATTGAAAATACGTTGTCAAAAAGCATGTTGTTTCAACGTTGTGTTGGAAAATTGCCAAAATTCAACAGTAAAATAGACATCAGAACCCAACATTGAAAAAACGTTGTCAAAAAGGATGTTGTTTCAACGTTGTATTTGTGTTGGAAAATGACCAAAATTCAACGGTCAAATCGACGACACAACCCAACATTGAAAATACGTTGTCAAAAAGCATGTTGTTTCAACGTTGTGTTGGAAAATTGCCAAAATTCAACAGTAAAATAGACATCAGAACCCAACATTGAAAAAACGTCAAAAAGCATGTTGTTTCAACGTTGTATTTGTATTGGTAAATGACCAAAATTCAACAGTAAAATAGACATCAGAACCCAACATTGAAAAAATGTTGTCAAAAAGCATGTTGTTTCAACTTTGTATTTGTGGTGGAAAATGACCAAAATTCAACGGTAAAATAGACATCAGAACCCACCATTGAAAATACGTTGTCAAAAAGCATGTTGTTTCAACATTGTATTTGTGTTGGTAAATAACCAAAATTCAACGGTCAATTTAATGTCAGAACCCAACATTGAAAAAACGTCAAAAAGCATGTTGTTTCAACGTAGTATTTGTATTGGTAAATGACCAAAATTCAACGGTCAAATCGACGACACAACCCAACATTGAAAATACGTTGTCAAAAAGCATGTTGTTTCAACGTTGTGTTGGAAAATTGCCAAAATTCAACAGTAAAATAGACATCAGAACCCAACATTGAAAAAACGTTGTCAAAAAGGATGTTGTTTCAACGTTGTATTTGTGTTGGAAAATGACCAAAATTCAACGGTTAAATAGACGTCAGAACCCAACATTGAAAAAACGTTGTCAAAAAGCATGTTGTTTCAACGTTGTATTTGTGTTGGTAAAAATGACCAAAATTCAACGGTCAATTTAATGTCAGAACCCATAGTCGTCAAAAAGCATGTTGTTTCAACGTTGTATTTGCGTTGTAGAATATTGGTTGGGAAATGATACAATTTCAACGGTCAAATCGACGTCAGAACCGAACATTGAAAAAACGTTGTCAAAAAGCATGTTGTTTCAACGTTGTATTTGTGTTGGAAAATGACCAAAATTCAACAGTAAAATAGACATCAGAACCCAACATTGAAAAAATGTTGTCAAAAAGCATGTTGTTTCAACGTTGTATTTGTGTTGGAAAATGACCAAAAGTCAACGTTCAATTTAATGTCAGAACCCAACATTGATTAATAGTTGTCAAAAAGCATGTTGTTTCAATGCTGTGTTTGTGTTGGTAAATTACCAAAATTCAACGGTCAAATCGACGACACAACCCAACATTGAAAAAACATTGTCAAAAAGCATGTTGTTTCAACGTTGTATTTGTGTTGGAAAATGACCAAAATTCAACAGTAAAATAGACATCAGAACCCAACATTGAAAAAATGTTGTCAAAAAGCATGTTGTTTCAACTTTGTATTTGTGGTGGAAAATGACCAAAATTCAACGGTAAAATAGACATCAGAACCCACCATTGAAAATACGTTGTCAAAAAGCATGTTGTTTCAACATTGTATTTGTGTTGGTAAATAACCAAAATTCAACGGTCAATTTAATGTCAGAACCCAACATTGAAAAAACGTCAAAAAGCATGTTGTTTCAACGTAGTATTTGTATTGGTAAATGACCAAAATTCAACGGTCAAATCGACGACACAACCCAACATTGAAAATACGTTGTCAAAAAGCATGTTGTTTCAACGTTGTGTTGGAAAATTGCCAAAATTCAACAGTAAAATAGACATCAGAACCCAACATTGAAAAAACGTTGTCAAAAAGGATGTTGTTTCAACGTTGTATTTGTGTTGGAAAATGACCAAAATTCAACGGTTAAATAGACGTCAGAACCCAACATTGAAAAAACGTTGTCAAAAAGCATGTTGTTTCAACGTTGTATTTGTGTTGGTAAAAATGACCAAAATTCAACGGTCAATTTAATGTCAGAACCCATAGTCGTCAAAAAGCATGTTGTTTCAACGTTGTATTTGCGTTGTAGAATATTGGTTGGGAAATGATACAATTTCAACGGTCAAATCGACGTCAGAACCGAACATTGAAAAAACGTTGTCAAAAAGCATGTTGTTTCAACGTTGTATTTGTGTTGGAAAATGACCAAAATTCAACAGTAAAATAGACATCAGAACCCAACATTGAAAAAATGTTGTCAAAAAGCATGTTGTTTCAACGTTGTATTTGTGTTGGAAAATGACCAAAAGTCAACGTTCAATTTAATGTCAGAACCCAACATTGATTAATAGTTGTCAAAAAGCATGTTGTTTCAATGCTGTGTTTGTGTTGGTAAATTACCAAAATTCAACGGTCAAATCGACGACACAACCCAACATTGAAAAAACATTGTCAAAAAGCATGTTGTTTCAACGTTGTATTTGTGTTGGAAAATGACCAAAATTCAACAGTAAAATAGACATCAGAACCCAACATTGAAAAAATGTTGTCAAAAAGCATGTTGTTTCAACTTTGTATTTGTGGTGGAAAATGACCAAAATTCAACGGTAAAATAGACATCAGAACCCACCATTGAAAATACGTTGTCAAAAAGCATGTTGTTTCAACATTGTATTTGTGTTGGTAAATAACCAAAATTCAACGGTCAATTTAATGTCAGAACCCAACATTGAAAAAACGTCAAAAAGCATGTTGTTTCAACGTTGTGTTGGAAAATTGCCAAAATTCAACAGTAAAATAGACATCAGAACCCAACATTGAAAAAACGTTGTCAAAAAGGATGTTGTTTCAACATTGTATTTGTGTTGGTAAATTACCAAAATTCAATGGTCAATTTAATGTCAGAACCCAACATTGATTAATAGTTGTCAAAAAGCATGTTGTTTCAATGTTGTGTTTGTGTTGGTAAATGACCAAAATTCAACGGTCAAATCGACGACACAACCCAACATTGAAAAAACGTTGTCAAAAAGCATGTTGTTTCAACATTGTATTTGTGTTGGTAAATAACCAAAATTCAATGGTCAATTTAATGTCAGAACCCAACATTGAAAAAACGTCAAAAAGCATGTTGTTTCAACGTTGTATTTGTATTGGTAAATGACCAAAATTCAACGGTCAAATCGACGACACAACCCAACATTGAAAATACGTTGTCAAAAAGCATGTTGTTTCAACGTTGTGTTGGAAAATTGCCAAAATTCAACAGTAAAATAGACATCAGAACCCAACATTGAAAAAACGTTGTCAAAAAGGATGTTGTTTCAACGTTGTATTTGTGTTGGAAAATGACCAAAATTCAACGGTTAAATAGACGTCAGAACCCAACATTGAAAAAACGTTGTCAAAAAGCATGTTGTTTCAACGTTGTATTTGTGTTGGTAAAAATGACCAAAATTCAACGGTCAATTTAATGTCAGAACCCATAGTCGTCAAAAAGCATGTTGTTTCAACGTTGTATTTGCGTTGTAGAATATTGGTTGGGAAATGATACAATTTCAACGGTCAAATCGACGTCAGAACCGAACATTGAAAAAACGTTGTCAAAAAGCATGTTGTTTCAACGTTGTATTTGTGTTGGAAAATGACCAAAATTCAACAGTAAAATAGACATCAGAACCCAACATTGAAAAAATGTTGTCAAAAAGCATGTTGTTTCAACGTTGTATTTGTGTTGGAAAATGACCAAAAGTCAACGGTCAATTTAATGTCAGAACCCAACATTGATTAATAGTTGTCAAAAAGCATGTTGTTTCAATGCTGTGTTTGTGTTGGTAAATGACCAAAATTCAACGGTCAAATCGACGACACAACCCAACATTGAAAAAACATTGTCAAAAAGCATGTTGTTTCAACGTTGTATTTGTGTTGGAAAATGACCAAAATTCAACAGTAAAATAGACATCAGAACCCAACATTGAAAAAATGTTGTCAAAAAGCATGTTGTTTCAACTTTGTATTTGTGTTGGAAAATGACCAAAATTCAACGGTAAAATAGACATCAGAACCCACCATTGAAAAAACGTTGTCAAAAAGCATGTTGTTTCAACATTGTATTTGTGTTGGTAAATAACCAAAATTCAACGGTCAATTTAATGTCAGAACCCAACATTGAAAAAACGTCAAAAAGCATGTTGTTTCAACGTTGTATTTGTATTGGTAAATGACCAAAATTCAACGGTCAAATCGACGACACAACCCAACATTGAAAATACGTTGTCAAAAAGCATGTTGTTTCAACGTTGTGTTGGAAAATTGCCAAAATTCAACAGTAAAATAGACATCAGAACCCAACATTGAAAAAACGTTGTCAAAAAGGATGTTGTTTCAACATTGTATTTGTGTTGGAAAATGACCAAAATTCAACGGTCAATTTAATGTCAGAACCCATAGTCGTCAAAAAGCATGTTGTTTCAACGTTGTATTTGCGTTGTAGAATATTGGTTGGGAAATGATACAATTTCAACGGTCAAATCGACGTCAGAACCGAACATTGAAAAAACGTTGTCAAAAAGCATGTTGTTTCAACGTTGTATTTGTGTTGGAAAATAACCAAAATTCAACGGTAAAATAGACATCAGAACCCAACATTGAAAAAACTTTGTCAAAAATTATGTTCTTCCAACGTTGTTTTTGTGTTGGAAAATGACCAAAATTCAATGGTAAAATAGACATCAGAACCCAACAATGAAAAAACGTCAAAAAGCATGTTGTTTCAACGTTCTATTTGTATTGGTAAATGACTAAAATTCAACGGTCAATTCAATGTCAGAACCCAGTCGTCAAAAAGCATGTTGTTTCAATGTTGTATTTGCGTTGTAGAATATTGGTTGGAAAATGACCAAAAAAATCAATGTTGAAATCAACGACACAACCCAACATTAATTAAACGTTGTCAAAAAACATGTTGTTTCAATGTCGTATTTGTGTTGGAAAATGACCAAAATTCAACGGTAAAATAGACATCAGCACCCAACATTGAAAAAACGTCGTGAAAAAGTATGTTGTTTCAACGTTAGGTTTGAGTTTTCAACGTTGTTTCAACGTCTGCTGCATGCAGGCTGAGTCCTTCCACCTCCATGATGTTGCTTCCATTAACGGTTTAATGGGTGTAGCTGACAACGAATGACAAGATCTGGACTGCCCGGAGTGGCTGCAACTTAGCCGACTGTCTTTGTGCGTCTCTACGTGAGCAAGCATGCCAGGAGGGATGCAACAGTAAACGTTCCGGTGGTTTGATTACCGTTTTAAATTCATGATAACCACCACCTTGAAAAATCGAAATGTTTGAAATAACTTGAAATAATCCACAAAGTCAGCACATGCAAGTATGTACAGTAAAGTACAGTAGTCAAGCCAGATCATTAATGCAATTGCCCCTCTTGCTGGTTATTATTGATAACCACCACCTTGAAAAAGAGAAATGTGAGAAATAACATGAAATAATCCACAAAGTCAGCACACGCAAGTATGTACAGTTATGTCCAGTAATTAACCCAGATCATCGATGCGATTGCTACCCTTGCCAGTTATTAATGATAACCACCACCTTGAAAAATTGAAATTTTTGAAATAACTTAAAATAATACTCATAGTCAGCACATGCAAGTATGTACAGTAAAGAACAGTAGTCAGGCCAGATCATTGATGCGATTGCTACTCCTGCTGGTTATTAATGATAACCACCACCTTGAAAAAGAGAAATGTGTGAAATAACATGAAAGAATCCACAAAGTCAGCACATGCAAGTATGTACAGTCATGCCTGGTAGTCTAGCCAGATCATTGTTGCGATTGCTACTCCTACTGGTTATTAATGATAACCACCACTTTGAAAAAGACACATTTGTGAAATAACATGAAATAATACACAAAGTCAGCACATGCAAGTATGTACAGTAAAGTACAGTAGTCAAGCCGGATCATTGATGCGATTGCTACTCCTGCTGGTTATTAATGATAACCACCACCTTGAAAAAGAGAAATGTGGGAAATAACATGAAATAATCCACAAAGTCAGCACATACAAGTATGTACAGTCATGCCTGGTAGTCTAGCCAGATCATTGATGCGATTGCTACTCCTACTGGTTATTAATGATAACCACCACCTTGAAAAATGGAAATTTTGGAAATAACTTGAAATAATACTCATAGTCCGCACATGCCAGTATGTACAGTAAGGTACAGTAGTCAAGCCAGATCATTAATGCAATTGCCCCTCTTGCTGGTTATTATTGATAACCACCACCTTGAAAAGGAGAAATGTGTGAAATAACATGAAATAATCCACAAAGTCAGCACAGGCAAGTATGTACAGTTATGTCCAGTAATTAACCCAGATCATTGATGCGATTGCTACTCTTGCCGGTTATTAATGATAACCACCACCTTGAAAAATGGAAATTTTGGAAATAACTTGAAATAATACTCATAGTCCGCACATGCCAGTATGTACAGTAAGGTACAGTAGTCAAGCCAGATCATTGATGCGATTGCTACTCCTGCTGGTTATTAATGATAACCACCACCTTGAAAAAGAGAAGTGTGTGAAATAACATTAAATAATCCACTAAGTCAGCAAATGCAAGTACTGTATGTACAGTTATGTCCAGTAATCAACCCAGATCAATGATGTGATTGCTTATCCTGCCGGTTATTATTGATAACCACCACCTTGAAAAAGGGAAATGTGTCAAATAACATGAAATAATCCACAAAGTCAGCACATGCAAGTATGTACAGTCATGCCTGATAGTCAAGTCAGATTATTGATGCGATTGCCACTCCTGCTGGTTATTAATGATAACCACCACCTTGTAAAAGAGAATTGTGTGAAATAACATGAAGTAATCCACAAAGTCAGCAAATGCAAGTACTGTATGTACAGTTATGTCCAGTAATCTCTCCGGATCATTGATGCGATTGCTACTCCTGCCGGTTATCAGTGATAACCACCACCTTGAAAAAGAGAAATGTTTGAAATAATCCACAAAGTCAGCAAATGCAAGTACTGTATGTACAGTTATGCCCGGTAGTCAAGCCAGATGATTGATGCAATTGCTACTCCTGCCGGTTATTAATGATAACCACCAACTTGAAAAATAAAAATGTGTGAAATAACATCCATAAAGTCAGCACATACAAGTATGTACAGTTATGTCCAACAATCAACCCAGATCATTGATATGATTGCTACTCCTGCCCGTTATTATTGATAACCACCACCTTTAAAAAAAAAGGAGTGAAATAAATTAAAATAATCCACAAATTCAGCAAATGCAAGTATGTACAGTTATGCCCAGTAGTCAAGTCGGATCATTGATGTGATTCCTCCTCCCCCTGCCGGTTATTAATGATAACCACCACCTTAAAAAAAAAGAGTGAAATAAATTGAAATAATCCACAAAGTCAGCACATGTAAGTATGTACAGTTATGCCCAGTAGTCAAGTTGGATCATTGATGCGATCCCTCCTCCCCCTGCCGGTTATTAATAATAACCACCACCTTAAAAAAAAAAGAGTGAAATAAATTGAAATAATCCACAAAGTCAGCACATGCAAGTATGTACAGTTATGCCCAGTAGTCAAGTCGGATCATTGATGCGATCCCTCCTCCCCCTGCCAGTTATTAATGATAACCACCACCTTAAAAAAAAATGTGTGAAATAAATTGAAATAATCCACAAAGTCAGCACATGCAAGTATGTACAGTTATGCCCAGTAGTATAGTCTGATCATTGATGCGATCCCTCCTCCCCCTGCCGGTTATTAATGATAACCACCACTTTAAAAAAAAATGTGTGAAATAAATTGAAATAATCCACAAAGTCAGCACATGCAAGTATGTACAGTTATGCCCAGTAGTCAAGTCGGATCATTGATGCGATTCCTCCTCCCCCTGCCGGTTATTAATGATAACCACCACCTTAAAAAAAAATGTGTGAAATAAATTGAAATAATCCACAAAGTCAGCACATGCAAGTATGTACAGTTATGCCCAGTCAAGTCGGATCATTGATGCGATCCCTCCTCCAACTGCAGGTTATTAATGATAACCACCACCTTGAGAAATAAAAATATGGGAAATAACTTGAAATAATCCGCAAAGTCAGCAAATGCTAGTATGTACATTTATGTCCAGTAATTGACCCAGATCTTTGATGCGATTGCTACTCCTGCTGGTTATTAACGATAACCACCACCTTGAAAGAAAAAATATGTGAAATAAATTGCAAGTATGTAACATTATGCCCGGTAGTCAAGTCAGATCATTGATGCGATCCCTCCTCCCCCTGCCGGTTATTAATGATAACCACCACCTTGCACAGTCCACTTAAGTAATCCACAACCTCAAAGTACGTTTGCTCACGCAGAGGCTGCTCATTCCCGCGAACGCTCCTCCCGCCAGTTCTTACTGACAGCCCCCGCCTTCAACGTTAGCACCTTAGCCCCCTCTCCCCCCGCAGGGGAAGTGGTGGTGTGACGCGGTGTGACAAAGTCTGCGTTTCCCAGGGGACCGGCGCTGGCACGTCCGGGATGTTCCACAGGAGGTCCGTAGCAAAGTCTGTCGAGTCCCACAAGCCATAGCCCTCACACTTTTCTACATGCTTGACCTGATTTGTGGCAGTATTGTATTTTGTATCGCTAGTACAATCAGGAAAAAAATTATATATATATATATATATATATATATATATATATATATATATATATATATATATATATATATATATATATATATATATATTAATATATATATATTTTCATTTGAGAACATGCTGTGTTAGTATTTGATGAGGTGTACAGTACCGACATGTTGTTGTCACGGCGACACTGATACCTTTGGGTACGCACAAAGTCTCTTTTGGTCTGCGCACCATTCCTCTTTTCATTTGAAACTACGCAAAGAAGAAAAATCACCTTTTTTTTTCGGTAAAACCAAATAAATGTTAATATAGAGATTTGCTCATACGTATGTTTGTTACATTAAATAAAATATAAACACCCGGAAGTAGGTTTACGTTCCGGCAGGTGAACATGGGAAAATAAGTACCGCCCACTGACCAATCAGAGGTCGGAGCCGGTGAAGTGGCCCGCCCACTGACCAATGTTTACCTGCAAGTTCATGGGGGGCATCAAGAAGTATCAAATGGCGTGGCGAAAATTCAGTTAATACACTTAATATTTTATATATATATATATATATATATATATATATATATATATATATATATATATATATATATTTATAATTACATAATACATATGAATTATATATATAAATATATATATATATTTTTCTTATGTTTTCTCTTCTATGTATATCTTATATATCTATATATGCATGCATATGTTTCATACATATATATTTATTTATATATGCAAATATATATCATATATATAAACATATTCATTCATAAGAAAAAATGTATACAGTATGATTTTATACTGTATATATTATTATATATACATGTATATTATATTATTTTGTATCATATATATGTTTTTCTTATATCATATATAAATATATATATTTATATATATATGTATAATACAAGAAATATGAAAAAATATATACATACATACATTTTTCTATCCTGTATTATTATTATTTTTTCTTATATTATATACTTATATTATATAATTAAATGTATATAATATTAAAATATATACTATACTGTATATATATTTTTTAAATTACAAAATACATATATATTCCATATTTTTTTTTCTTATGTCTTCTCTTCTGTGTATATATCTTATATTTCTATATATTTTATACATTTATATTTATTTATATATGCAAATATATATCATACATATAAATATATACATATATAAGAAAAAATATGTATATAAGAATGTAATGTATATATATATATATATATATATATATATATATATATATATATGTATATATATATATTTTTTTTTTTATATATATATGTATATATATATATTTTTTTGTATATGTATATATATAATATACAATGTATTTTTTAATACTGTATATATTATTTTGTATTATATATATGTTTTTCTTATATTATATACATATATAAAATAAAACATATATATATAATATAAGAAATATTAAAAAATATATAAAATATATACATATATATATATAGTATTTAATGTATAAATTATTTTATATTATACATTTTTTTCTTATATTATATACTTATATAGAATAAAAATATACATAATATTAAGATATATACTATACATATACACGCACAATATATATATTATATTTAAAATTTATTCACATTAAATATTATACTTAAGTTATATGTACAACTTAAAAAACAAGTTGCTAATTGTTGTTTTGTGTTGGTTTCAAATGAAAAAAGCAAATGAAGCAATGATACTCAGATTATTGTACTTTTACTTATTGGATTTTTGTTTCATGAATGGAAATTGAAAAAAATAATTATTGGTTTACTTGAATTTCGTTTTGAAATAAAAAAAATTTTAAAAAACAAAGCGTTCTTTTTTTTTTCCAGTGTCGAAAATGTGTGTTTTGATATTTGTTGTTTGGCAATAATGAAAAGAATCAGTCGGCAGAAACAAGAAAAAAAAAATAACTCAAATATTAAAACGTATAAAAGGGAAACATTCCAGTCTAGTTTAGATTTTAGTTGTGTGTTTGCTGTGTTGTGTTGATATTGTTGTGGCTCAGCACACACACAGCCGTTGTGTAACAAGAGCTGTAACAGTCAGAGCTGGCTGACACAATATCAACCAATATTGATACTTTTATAACCTTTGAACAACAGGAGCAGAAGAAACATGCAAGTTACAGCTGTGCTCTAAAGGGTGAGCGCGGGTGTAATATTAGCGGTCTTGCCTTGCATCCTTTACAGAGCGCACTGGTCTGACTACGGTCCCTTTTGAAAACAACCAAAAAAGTGACTTTTCCTCTTTGTTACACAATTTCTTCAGTTTGACTTTCCACCAATCAGGGATCACTTCCTGTGTTGTCGGGTCACCAGAGAGCGAGGGCCTTTGTTCATGCAACCAACATTATCACAATTTCAGGAGGGTTAAAACCAATAAAAATCAGTTCCCGGTGGCTTATTTTATTTTTCGAAGTTTTTTTCAAAATTTTACCCATCATGGAACATCACGAAAAAAGGCTTTAAAGTGCCTGATTTTCGCTATCTGTGAAGCCACCGTCCATTTTCTTGTGACGTCATCCAGTGACGCCAATACAAACATCGTTGGAAATGTATCTGCAGGATATCCATACATCTCTGTGCCATGTCTGCCTTAGCATCGCCGGTAAAATCTGCATACCAAACGATCGGGACTTTCGCATCTTGTGACACTGGAGCAACTTAAATCCGTCGATTGGTAAGTGTTTGTTTGGCATTAAATGTGGGTGGAGGGAAACGCTGAATGCAAATATGGCTACAAATGTACATACAGCTAGCCTAAATAACATGTTAGCATCGATTAGCTGGCAGTCATGCCGCAACCAAATATGTCTGATTAGCACATAAGTCAATAACATCAACAAAACTCACCTTTGTGATTTCATTGTTCTAAAGCTTGTGCGTGTGTTAGCATGATAAGTTTTTCTTCTTGCCAATTTTGCAGTTTTACACCTCAGAGTCATAAAAATTGGTGCTTGACACATGCTAGGTGTTAGCATGCCATGGTTAGCATGCTAGCTTTCTAACATTAGCATGTGAACTTTTTTGCTAAGGTTTTCAATTGTACGCCTCAGATTCCCATAACATTGTTCGTGACACATGCTAAGAGTTAGCATGTCACGGTTAGTTTGCTAGCTTGCTAACATAAGCATGTGACCTTTTTTTCCCCAAATTTAATAACATGCCTCCTCAGTAGAAGCATTTAAGTCTCACCTTAAAACTCATTTGTATACTCTAGCCTTTAAATAGACTCCCTTTTTAGACCAGTTGATCTGCCGTTTCTTTTCTTTTTCTTCTATGTCCCACTCTCTCTTGTGGAGGAGGTCCGGTCCGATCCGGTGGCCATGTACTGCTCGCCTGTGTATCGGCTGGGGACATCTCTGCGCTGCTGATCCGCCTCCGCTTGGGATGGTTTCCTGCTGGCTCCGCTGTGAACGGGACTCTCGCTGCTGTGTTGGATCCGCTTTGGACTGGACTCTCGCGACTGTGTTGGATCCATTGTGGATTGAACTTTCACAGTATCATGTTAGACCCGCTCGACATCCATTGCTTTCCTCCTCTCTAAGGTTCTCATAGTCTTCATTGTCACCGACGTCCCACTGGGTCATTATTGTCACCGATGTCCCACTGGGTGTGAGTTTTCCTTGCCCTTATGTTGGCCTACCGAGGATGTCGTGGTGGTCTGTGCAGCCCTTTGAGACACTAGTGATTTAGGGCTATATAAGTAAACATTGATTGATTGATTGATTGAAAGTCATATAATTTGGTGAGTGACACATTCAAAGTGTTAGCATGTTACGGTTAGCATGCTAGCTTGCTAGCATTAGCCCGTTAACGTTTTTGCCAATTTTTTAACCGTGCACCTCAGAGTCATATAACTTGACACATGCTAAGTGTTACCATTTTAGGGTTGGCATGCTAGCTTGCTAACATTAGCATGTGAACTTTTTTGCCATTTTTTTAACCTTACACCTCAGAGTCATGTAACTTGGTCCGTGACACATGGTAATTGTTAGCAAGCCATTTTTTTTTTTTTGCCAAATGTGCCATCGTACACTTATGAGCAGGGGTCACCAGCATTTTTGAAACCAAGAGCTATTTCTTGGGTACTGATTAATGCGAAAGGCTACCAGTTTGATACACACTTACATAAATGCCAGAAATAGCCAATTTGCTCAACTTACCTGTAAAAAATAAATCTACATTATATATATATATATATATATATATATATATATATATATATATATATAAATATATATAAAAATCGGTATTTCCGTCGTACATTTTTTTTCCTTTCACAGAAGGTTTTTTTGGTAGAGAATAAATTATGAAAAAAAAAGACTTAATTGAACGGTTTAAAAGAGGAGAAAACAGGAAAAAAATTTAAATTTGAAAAATAGTTTATCTTCAATTTCGACCCTTTAAAATTCCAAATTCAACCGAAAAAAAGAAGAGAAAACTAGCTCATTCAAATCTTTTTGACAAAAATTTAAAAAAGAATTTATGGAACATCATTAGGAATTTTTCCTGATTTAGTTTAATTTTAGAATTTTGATGACATGTTTTAAATAGGTTAAAATCCAATCTGCACTTTGTTAGAATTTATAACAAATTTGACCAAGCTATATTTCTACTGTAACAAAGACAAATCATTATTTCTTCTAGATTTTCCAGAACAAAAATGTTCTAAGAAATTCAAAAAACTTTGAAAAAAGATTAAATTTGATTCTAAAGATTTTCTAGATTTGCCAGAATATTTTTTTTTAATTTTAATAATAATAAGTTTGAAGAAATATTTCACAAATATTCTTCGTCGGGAAAAAAGAAGCTAAAATGAAGAATAAATTAAAAAATATTTATTATTCTTTACAATAAAAAAATTAAATTTACTTGAATATTGATATAAATTATCAGGAAAGAAGAGGAAGGAATTTAAAATGTATAAAGGTATATGTGTTTAAAAATCCTAAAATCATTTTTAAGGTTGTATTTTTTCTCTAAAATTATCTTTCTGAAAGTTTTAAGAAGCAAAGTAAAAAAATAAATGAATTTATTTAAACAAGTGAAGACCAAGTCTTTAAAATATTTTCTTGGATTTTCAAACTCTATTTGAGTTATGTCTCTCTTAGAATTTAAAATGTCGAGCAAAGCGAGACCAGCTTGCTAGTAAATAAATACAATTTAAAAAATAGAGGCAGCTCACTGGTAAGTGCTGCTATTTGAGCTATTTGCTTTAGAGTCATATAAGTAAGCCAATTCAAAACGGCCATGTCGCTTCAGCGTTAATTGAAATATGGACCAAAACGCAAAAAATGAGCAAAAAATATGAAACAAATAAGGTTTTTTAGACATTATGTTTTTAGGAAAAATGTTTGTCAACAATATGAACTTAAATCGTACTGTTGTTAAATAAATACAGTCATAATTATATCACCATGGCAACTTTGGAAGTGCAGCTAAATGAGCAACTATCTCTATGGGCTTTTGAATGAGAGAAAAAAACAAAACAAAACCCTGCAACAAAGTAATATTTTGACGATTATTTCCATTCCTGACTAGGAGTTTCAGTCATCTTCATCGCCATCATCACTTTCCCTCCAACACACTTAAGAATTCAGAGCGATACAAGTCGCAGTGATTCACATCCGTGTGATTGAAATGACTGAATGAATAAAAAAAAGGCAGGCTGGGGTCTCAGAGCCACATTTTTGTTCTCTTTGCCAAATAAATCTCTGCATTTTGTTTATAACTGCAAGAAATACACATTGTCACACATGAACATTATGAACAAATTCCAAAAGGCTAACAAGCTAAGCTAAGCTACGTCGTTAGCTAAACCAACTAGCATCAGCGATACAAAGTTAGCACTTTAATAGTTAGCACAATTCTAAGCCAGCAGTTTTGAATGCCTACATGTACAAGAGTTAAACCCACAAGCATAATTTGAACATTCTAAAATTCTCGTGGAAATTTTAACAGGCCTGTCGTCAGTGCCATGAACCTCCGGTCGGGGGTTAATTGACACTAAAAAGCTCGCATAAAATGTTTGAGTATGTTATAGCAGGGTGTCAGGTTCAAACACTGATTACATTTATTAAACAAGACAAGAAGCAAGGAATGAAACCAAGACAGAATTCAATTTGGCTCAATGAGGAGAGACCTACTCAGTGGCCTAGTGGTTAGAGTGTCCGCCCTGAGATCGGTAGGTCGTGAGTTCAAACCCCGGCCGAGTCATACCAAAGACTATAACAATGGGACCTGTTACCTCCCTGCTTGGCACCCAGGATTAAGGGCTGGAATTGGGGTTTAAATCACTGGGCGCGGCACCGCTTCTGCCCAATGCTCCCCTCACCTCCCAGGGGGTGATCAAGGGTGATGGGTCAAATGCAGAGAATAATTTCGCCACATCTAGTATGTGTATGACAATCATTGGTACTTTAACTTTAACGCGTACACCTGTACCCTTGTACAGTGTTTCAAGCTCTGACGAAAGATTGTGGGCCTCCTCTTTTATTTGGACATTCCCTGATTACGTGGCAACAACTGTTTTTAAGGGAGTGGCGGTCATAAACATCCATTGCCTTTGTTACAAAACAGTTCAAAGAAAAGGTCGTAATCCTGCTTCCTCTCCGCTTTGTAGTTCTCGAGTCAAGACAAAATCTTTCTGTGGATTACAACACAAAAAAAAAAGAAACAGAACGCCTTCATGTTGCTTCCTGTCCTACACAGTGGAGTTTTACAAGCCATCTTCTGGGGGGCGGTTTAGCTCGGTTGGTAAAGTGGCCGTGTCAGGAACTTGACGGTTGCAGGTTCAATTCCCGCTTCTGCCAACCTAGTCACTGCCGTTGTGTCCTTGGGCAAGACACTTTACCCACCTGCTTCGAGTGCCACCCCCACTGGTTTGAATGTAACTCAGATATTGGGTTTCACTATGTAAAGCGCTTTGAGTCACTAGAGAAAAAGCGCTATATAAATATAATTCACTTCACTTCACTTCTTGGTAGGATCAAAGACTTTTGTCCTCTCGCCGGGAACTCACGGCAACACAAAGTTTTGTGATAACTTAGATACAACTCTTCTGACGCAGGGACAGTTAGTAAACTTGCAAGATGAATATGTCTCAAAATCAATGATTTTTTAAAGTTTAAGATAGATCATTATTATTATTATTATTTCAAACTCAATTTTGCATGTCACTATAAAGTTATATAAGCCTTAATTGTTAAATATTCAATGAAAAACTTTTTTGGGGTCCCTACTAAAAAGTTAATTTGTTCAACCTCGACCCACGGCTTTGTTCAGTTTTAAATTTGTGCCCACTCTGTATTTGAGTTTGACACCCCTGGTTTATAGGAATAAGAAGCTAACAAAAAACATTAAAATGCTAGTGTTAGCACGCTAAAACAAGATGAGTTAGCATACTTAAAAGATGGTGTCGAGTGTACAAATCCATGATCTTTAGGCAAACAAAAAAAACACGTCTCCTTCTCTTGTTGTGCTCAAATTAGGGATGTACTTTTAAAGATACTGACCGAATTCCGGTACTACCGGGTACCGATTCACGAGAAATCCAACGATACCATATTTTGATACAATTGCCGCACGTGACGATTTCAACACCTCCATATTTGGTTATAAAAACTACGACAAATATGCAAGTTACAATCAAACAGCTGTTGTAACATAAGTGCAATTCTTACAGCATAAACACTTTGTAGGACTCAACTAAAGACGAGACTGGCACATCTACAAAACCCAGTTTCCATATGAGTTGGGAAATTGTGTTGGATGTAAATAAAAACAGAATACAATGATTTGCAGATCATTTTCAACCCATATTCAGTTGAATGCACTACAAAGACAACATATTTGATGTTCAAACTGATAAACATTAACTTTAGAATTTGATGCCAGCAACACGTGACAAAGAAGTTGGGAAAGGTGGCGATAAATACTGATAAAGTTGAGGAATGCTCATCAAACACTTATATGGAACATCCCACAGGTGTGCAGGCTAATTGGGAACAGGTGGGTGCCATGATTGGGTATAAACACAGCTTCCTAGAAATGCTAAGTAATTCACAAACAAGGATGGGGTGAGGGTCACCACTTTGTAAGCAAATTGTCGAACAGTTTTAGAACAACATTTCTCAACGAGCTATTGCAAGGAATTTAGGGATTTTACCATCTACGGTCCGTAAAATCATCAAAAGGTTCAGAGAATGTGGAGAAATCACTGCACGTAAGCGATGATATTACGGACCTTTGATCCCTCAGGTGGCACTGCACCAAAAACCGACATCAGTGTGTAAAGGATATCACCACATGGGCTCAGGAACACTTCATAAAACCACTGTCAGGAACTACAGTTGGCCGCTACATCTGTAAGTGCAAGTTAAAACTCTACTATGCAAAGCCACAGCCATTTATCAACAACACCCAGAAACGCCGCCGGCTCCGCTGGGCCTGAGCTCATCCAAGATAGACTGACGCATATTGGAAAGGTGTTCTGTGGTGTGACGAGTCCACATTTCAAATTGTATTTGGAAACAGAGGACGTGGTGTCCTCCGGAACAAAGAGGAAAATAACCATCCGGATTGTTATAGGCGCAAAGTTCAAAAGCCAGCATCTGTGATGGTATGGGGGTGTATTAGTGCCCAAGGCATGGGTAACTTACACATCTGTGAAGGCACCATTAATGCTGAATGGTCCATACAAGTTTTGGAGCAACATATGTTGTCATCCAAGCAACGTTATCATGGACGCCCCTGCTTATTTCAGCAAAACAATGCCAAGCCACGATTTACAACAGCGTGGCTTCGTAGTAAAAGAGTGCGGGTACTTTCCTGGCCCGCCTGCAGTCCAGACCTGTCTCCCATGGAAAATGTGTGGTGCATTATGAAGCGTAAAATACGACAGCGGAGACCCCGGACTGTTGAACGACTAAAGCGCTACATAAAACAAGAATGGGAAAGAATTTCACTTTCAAAGCTTCAACAATTAGTTTCCTCAGTTCCCAAAGGTTTATTGAGTGTTGTTAAAAGAAAAGGTGATGTAACACAGTGGTGGACATGCCCTTTCCCAACTACTTTGGCATGTGTTGCAGCCATGAAATTCTAAGTTAATTATTATTTACAGAAAAACAATAAAGTTTATGAGTTCGAACATCAAATATCTTGTCTTTGTAGTGCATTCAACTGAATATGGCTTGAAAAGGATTTGCAAATCATTGTTTATATTTACATCCAACACAATTTCCCAACTCAAATGGAAACGGGGTTTGTAACTTAACGGCAAAAACTACTTCCTGTCGAGGCAACACATTTTAGTTTACATACTAGGTAGGTCTTTATTGTCATTGCAACAAGTACAACGAAACTTTGTTTTCAGCACAAACCTGTTCAAGATTACACAAACAAACAGTGTACAGGGTTACAGAACAAGAACGCTGATGGGTCGCCATAAGGCACCCCGTAAAAGATGGGAAAAAGGTCAACGCTGGGGAAGGATGAGTAAAAAAATACAATCCAGACTGGGCTCCTAAGGGGAAAAAAACCTCCATAGCAAAGGTCATAAACATATTACAACATACATCTCGAGATATCTAGCAACAGAGGGAAGGTAGTTCAAGGTCATGGTGGTAGGCCGCAGCTCTCAGGCGCTGACTATCCATTCATCACCCCTACGGGATTTGCGTCGAGGGTGTTGGATTGGGGGACAGGGGGGTGTATGTGTGGCGTATATTTTTTTTTTGTGTGTGTGTGTATACGCCCATAGCGTGTCTCTGTTCCGCGGCCTTGATGTATTTGCTGTCGCTAGTCCAAAGTTCACAACAACAGGTGTGTGTCCATGAGAGACAAAAAAGGGAGTTTGTTGTGTCTTCGCTGCAGCGATCTTCGGGAGAGTCTCGAAGCCAGGGAAACAATCCAAGTTAGATTGATTTGTATGCGAGTGAAAATAAAAAAAATTTTTCACTCTAAAATTGTCTATGACTGGTCCTCAAAAACTGCGGGGTAGACAGTCCGATGTAATCCACAGTTCTTCCCGCATCCTCCAATCATTTGTGGCAGCTTTGTGGTACTTTGAAGACTGCCAGCAACTTCCAATTTGTCGACAAACCAAAGCAACAGCAGGTTCCCCCAAACCCAAGATCTTGTCAATTTTGTTGAGGCCAGTTAAATAGTTCCAATGTTTAGATTTGGAGAGCAGTGCAAAAAGAGGCAACAAGAAAGTTAAAGACAAGACAAAAAAAAGAAGCAAGCAGGAGAGGAAAGGGGAGCGTCCACCCTCGGCGAGTGCCATCTAGCGTCCTGAAATTGCAACTACGTGCAAAGTCTCCGGTATAATACTTGCAAAAGATCTTTGGAAGTGTAAGAAAGCAAGTAGTAACCGTTAAAAGTTTTTAATTAATAAACAAATTAACATTTAGTAACACATGAAGTAGTTGTGTGGTAATAACAGAAGTAGCCATTAGCGTGGTAACATTAGCATGCCAACAGCATGTGTCAAGTACCAAATTATATAACTCTGAGGTTATATAACTCTGCAAAATTGGCTGAAAACGTTAGCACGCTAATGTTAACATGGTAGCACACTAACAGCTAGCATGTGTCAAGTACCAAGTTATATGGATATGAGGGATACAACTGCACAATTAGCAAAAAAAATTAAAAATGTAACATGTTAGCATGCTATTGTTAACATGCAAACAGCTGGCATGTTTCACGTACCAACTTATATGACCTTGCGGCGTAAGGTTGCAAAATTGGCAAAAAAAAAATGCAACATGTTAGCATAATATTTTTAACATGCTAGCTGCTAGTATTTGTCAAGTACCCAGTTAAATTACTCTTGAGGGGAAAAGCTAGCATGCTAACGTTAGCGTGAGTCAACATGTGTCCAATTCCAAGTTATCTGACTCTGAGGTATATGGCTGCCAAATTGGCTAATTTGTTACTATGCTACTGTTAGCATTTTGACGTGATAACGTTAGCATGCTAACGACTAACATGTTTCATGTACAAATTATAAGACTCCGCGGCGTACGGCTGCAAAATTGGCTAAAAATGTTAAGATGAAATGTTAGCATTTTGACGTGATAACGTTAGCATGCTAACGACTAGCATGTTTCATGTACAAATTATATGACTCCGCGGCGTACGGCTGCAAAATTGGCTAAAAATGTTAAGATGAAATGTTAGCATGCTGGCATGATAACATTAGCATGCTAACAGCTAGCATGTGTCAAGTACCAAGTTATACAACTCTGAGGTTATAAATCTCTGTAAAAATAGCTTAAAAAGTTAGCATGCTAACAGCTAGAATGTATGAAGTGCCACCAAGTTGTATGGATCCGAAGGATACACCATCGCACTTAGCATAAAAAAACATTAACATTTTGGCATGCTAACGTTAACATGCAAACAGCTAGCATTTGTCAAGAAACCAGTTAAATGACTCATGAGGGGCACAGCTAGCATGCTAACGTTAGCATGATAAACGTCAACATGTGTCCAATGCCAGGTTGTCTAACTCTGGAGGTGCACGGTCACAAAATTGGCAGGAAAAAGTGAATATTCTAATGTTAGCATGTTGACGTTCTAATGTATTTATTTATTTTAGTTTGACGGCATTTTTATTTTTTCAGAATTTAACCATTTCACATGTTTTACAATATAAAAAACTATGAAAGTTTAAAAACGTATGCAATTTAATGATTTACATGTATTTATTTAAAATATATTGGTACTTTATTGACACAATTTTTTCCAGGCATTGGCTGGCCATTTAAATGTCGTGGCGGGCCAGATCTGGCCCGGGGGCCTTGAGTTTGATACCTTTGTTGTACGTAAATAAAATATAATCATAAAATACAACTACATGCATACATTATTTGTTGTTATAACCTCAATAAAAAAACGAGTTTGACACCCCCTGCGCGGTGGAAACATGCCTTTCTAAGTCATTGTCGTGTTAGTACGCCTCGCACAATGCCTGACACAAAATGAACGCAGATAATGTTAGAAAAAAGATGACGGGTTTTTACAAAACTTTTGTTTTGAAGGGGTGATTGCCAACTTCCTGTTGATTTTTGCTGAAGCATGTCAATTATTAAAATGTAGGTCAAAGTGAGACCTACATAGAGGTTTTTGTTTCATGTCTTTCCGACATTCCTACCGGAAGTTACAAGCAGTTTTGTCTGTGTTTTCTTCCTAGGAGCAGTTTTGTCTGTATTTTATTCCTAGAGGGCGCTAGAGCGCAATTTTGAGTTTTGGGGTTTGGTTTTTTATTAGATCGCAATTTTCGCCAGTCCTGATGTGTGTGTCCAGTTTGGTGAGTTTTGAAGCATTTTATGGGGGTCAAAATACAGCTCAAAGAGGCAAAAATTATATTTTTTAGGAAACTTTTGTTTTGAAGGGTTTTTTTCCAACTTCCTGTTGATTTTTGCTGAAGGAAGTCAGTGCATGAAATCTAAGTCTAAGTCAGACCTACATAGGGGTGGTTTGTTTCATGCCTCTATGACATTCCTAACGGAAGTTACAAGCAGTTTTGTCTGTTTTTTCCTAGGGGGCGCTAGAGCGCAATTTTTAGTTTTGGATTTTTTATTTTTTAATAGATCGCAATTTTTGCCAGTGCTGATGTGTGTGTCCAGTTTGGTGAGTTATGAAGCATTTTGAGGGGGTCAAATTACAGCTCAAAGAGGCAAAAATGATATTTTTTTAGGAAACTTTTGTTTTGAAGTGGTTTTTGCCAACTTCCTGTTGATTTTTGCTGAAGGAAGTCAGTGCATGAAATCTAAGTCTAAGTCAGACCTACATAGGGGTGGTTTGTTTCATGCCTCCATGACATTCCTAACGGAAGTTACAAGCAGTTTTTTCTGTGTTTTTTCCTTGGGGGCACTAGAGCGCAATTTTGAGTTTTGGGTTTTTTATTTTTCATTAGATCGCAATTTTCGCTAGTCCTGATGTGTGTGTAAAATTTGGTGAGTTTTGAAGCATTTTAAAGGGGTCAAATTACAGCTCAAAGAGACAAAAATGACATTTTTTAGGAAACTTTGGTTTTTGAAGGGGTTTTTGCCAACTTCCTGTTGATTTTTGCTAAAGGAAGTTAGTGTATGAAATCTAAGTCTGAGTCAGACCTACATAAATGTTTTTGTTTCATGTCTCCATAACATTCCTGACGTAAGTTACAAGCAGTTTTGTCTGTGTTTTTTCCTAGGGGGCGCTATAGCGCAATTTTTTAGTTTTGGGGTTTGTTTTTTCATTAGATGGCAATTTTTGCCAGTCCTGATGTGTGTGTAAAATTTGGTGAGTTTTGAAGCATTTTAAGGGGGTCAAATTAGAACTCAAAAATGACATTTTTTAGGAAACTTTTGTTTTGAAGGGTTTTTTGCCAACTTCCTGTTGACTTTTGCTGAATGAAGTCAGTGTATGACCTACATAGAGGTTTTTGTTTCATGTCTCTACGACCTTCCTAACGGAAATTACACACAGTTTTGTCTGTGTTTTTTCCTAGGGGGCGCTAGAGCGCAATTTTGAGTTTTTTTATTTATTTTTTATTAGATCGCAATTTTCGCCAGTCCTGATGTGTGTGTCCAGTTTGGTGAGTTTTGAAGCATTTAAGGGGGTCAAATTACAGCTCAAAGAGGCAAAAATGACATTTTTTTTTAGGAAACTTTTGTTTTGAAGGGGTTTTTGCCAACTTCCTGTTGATTTTTTCTGAAGGAAGTCAGTGTATGAAATCTAGGTCTAAGTCAGACCTACATAGAGGTTTTTGTTTCATGTCTCTACGACATTCCTACTGGAAGCAATCTTTTTGCAAATTGCTTCCAGCTATATATTTTAATAATATGTGGTGCAAATTTTGCAAATCAATGGGGGCAAATACATTTTTTTGGTGTCAAAATAATTTATTAAATACTTATGCAAATCTATTCATTTGTAGTCGGGACAATATAACTGAGTATTGCCCTCAAATCAGTCCAACCCTAACCCTAACCACTATACAGTGTACATCCACGACTAAACTACAGACTAAACTACTACCACAACTTGGTTTACTATTTATGACATATAATTATGTAGGGTTACTGAGTAACCATCCACAAAATCTCATCTTAAATCTCGTCTTGCGATATGCAAAATGCTTGCGCACAATGGAAATGATATATAATTTCCAAAGTGCGCGAGTTTGGTGAAATGCTTACAACAGTTACAAGCAGTTTTGTATGTGTTTTTTCCTAGGGGGCGCTAGAGCGCAATTTTGAGGTTTGGGGTTTGTTTTTTTTATTAGATGGCAATTTTTGCCAGTCCTGATGTGTGTGTAAAATTTAGTGAGTTTTGAAGCATGTTAAGGGGTTCAAATTATAGCTCGGCGTTTCTGGATGTTGTTGATAAATGGCTTTCGCTTTGCATAGTAGAGCTTTATCTTGCACTTTGAAGCATTTTACGGGGGTCAAATTACAGTTCGAAGAGGCGGCGGAATAATAATAAAGAATAATAATAATAATAAAACCTTAGAAATACAATAGGGTCCTCCGTCCCAAAGGGACATTCGGTACCTAACTACAAATTCATCCATATTTGTTGTTATAACCTCTAACTACAAATTCATACATATTTGTTGTAATAACCTCAATAAAAAAACGAGTGGAAACATGCCTTTCTAAGTCGTCGTCGTGTTAGTACGCCTCGCACATTGCCTGACACAAAATGAACGCCTATTTCACCTCTCAATGGCGTTGTTTTTGTCCATGACGAAAATATCCCAGTGTATATTTGGAGATGATTAAAAGAATAAAACGCCCCGCTTTGGCACATTAGCGGCGACCATAGTGTCCGGAAACATTCCCAGGGCCGGAAAGAAGCGATGTTTGGGGCGCACACGTCACTCTTTTTTTTTTTTTTTTAACCCCAAATTTATTAGCGCCCACCATTATTGGCAACATTTACCGCCGGTGTTGCTACGGTCGAGCTCGGGGGTGATATAGAAAAAAGGACGACGGCGGTATCCGTCCGTGTTTATTGTCTGGGAGCGGCGGGCGCGCTTTTAGTGCCCCCCAAAAATGGCTCCGGCTAACCCCTGGAAAACAGCACGCAGCGACGGGGCTGAGGCGGCGGCTACTTAGCTCCTGGCTAACAGCTAACCCTGAGGAAGGCGTGACAGGCCCCGCTCGTCGGCGAACTCTTCCCCGGCGCCGCCGAAGCCAAGGTAAGGCCTATTTTTTTTTTAAAATTCCGTCTACTTAAGTCATGCTAAGTACAATGCTAACATTAGCACCGGAGCAGGTGAGTTTCTATGTAGCTTCGATGGCTAAGTTAGCATGCATGATTAGCCACACTCGGCTGAACACGTCCAAAAGAGGATGCTTGGGGGGGGAAAATGGTATAAATAATAATAAACATCCGCATGTTAATATCCCCCCTTTTTTAATGATCTGCTCCCACTTGAAAACTCCTCCCTGGAGCGCCTCCGTTGTTAGTGGCGGGTGTTGTTGATGTTTACATTGTGCAGCCAGGACCATGCCAGTCTTCTCATTTCTCATGTCTCTGCCTCTCTTTTGCAGTTTTCTGCGTGTGTGTGTGTGTGTAAGTGTGTGTGTGTGTAAGTGTGTGTTGCTTTTCACGGAAAATGATCATCGAAAGCGTCTTTGTCAATCATCGGCCGGGGGAATCTGCTTATACGCTCCATCCATCGGATCGATCGGAGGAAATGGTAAGCATTGACAGAGGTGAGCAAGTAAAAAACAAGTAGCAAAGTGAATGGTTGGAGTTAGGGCTGGGCGATATGGCCTTTTTTTAATATCTCGATATTTTCAGGCCATATCGCGATATACTATATATAATACGATATTTTGCCTTGGCCTTGAATGAACACTTGATACTAGGGCTGCAAATCTTTGGGTTTGATTTATTGATTGATTGATACTTCTATTAGTAGATTGCACAGCTCAGTACATATTCCGTACAATTGAGCATTAAATGGTAACACCCAAATTCATTTTTCAACTTGTTTAAGTCGGGGTCCACGTTAATCAATTCATGGGTGTCCCACGATTCGATTCAATATCGATTCTTGGGGTCGCGATTCGATAACATATCGATTTTTTTCGATTCAACGCAATTCTCGACTCAAAAACGATATTTTTCCGATTCAAAACGATTCTGTATTCTTTCAATACATAGGATTTCAGCAGGATCTACCCCAGTCTGCTGACATGCAAGCGGAGTAGTAGATTTTTGAAAAAAAAAGCTTTTATAATTGTAAAAGACAATGTTTTATCAACTGATTGCAATAATGTAAATTTCTTTTAACTATTAAACGAACCAAAAATATGACTTTTTTTTATCTTTGTGAAAACATTGGACACAGTGTGTTGTCAAGCTTATGAGATGCGATGCAAGTGTAAGCCACTGTGACAGTATTGTTCTTTTTATTTTATTTTTATAAATATTGAATGATAATGTCAACGAGGGATTTTTAATCACTGCTATGCTGAAATTATAATTAATATTGATACTGTTGTTGATGATATTCATTTTGGTTTCACTACTTTTGGTTCGTTCTGTGTCGTGTTTGTGTCTCCTCTCAATTGCTCTGTTTATTGCAGTTCTGAGTGTTGCTGGGTCAGGTTTGGTTTTGGAATTGGATTGCATTGTTATGGTATTGCTGTGTAGTGGTTTGTTGGATTGATTAAAAAAAAAATCAATAAAAAAAAAACGCGAATCTATTCTCAATCGCACAACGTATTTGATTCGATTCGTGTTTGAATCTATTTTTTCCCACACCCCTACCTTATACATATAATCACAGCAGTATGATAATTCTATGTGTCTACATTAGGGCTGGGCGATATATCGATATACGATATAAATCGCGGGTTTGTCTTTGTGCGAAATAGAAAATGACTATATCGTAATATTCGAGTAGACGTTCTCACGCATTTGTTTTTAGCTGCGGGCATTACACCAGTCTAGATGTGCTTTGTGGACTTGGAGAAGGCATTCGACCGTGTCCCTCTGGAAGTCCTGTGGGGAGTGCTCAGAGAATATGGGGTACCGGACTGTCTTATTGTGGCAGTCCGCTCCCTGCATGATCAGTGTCAGAGCTTGGTCCGCATTGCTGGCAGTAAGTCGGACACGTTTCCAGTGAGGGTTGGACTCCGCCAAGGCTGTCCTTTGTCACCGATTCTGTTCATAACTTTTATGGACAGAATTTCTAGGCGCAGCCAAGGCGTTGAGGGGTTCCGGTTTGGTGGCCGCGGGATTAGGTTTCTGCTTTTTGCAGATGATGTGGTTCTTATGGCTTCATCACGTCCGTTGTGTCCTGAGCAAGACACTTCACCCTTGCTCCTGATGGGTGCTGGTTGGCGCCTTGCGTGGCAGCTCCCTCCATCAGTGTGTGAATGTGTGTGTGAATGGGTAAATGTGGAAGTAGTGTCAAAGCGCTTTGAGTACCTTGAAGGTAGAAAAGCGCTATACAAGTACAACCCATTTATCATTTATTTATCTGGCCGGGATCTTCAGCTCTCACTGGATCGGTTCGCAGCTGAGTGTGAAGCGACCGGAATGAGAATCAGCACCTCCAAGTCAGAGTCCATGGTTCTCGCCCGGAAAAGGGCGGAGTGCCATCTCCGGGTTGGGGAGGAAACCCTGCCCCAAGTGGAGGAGTTCAAGTACCTAGGAGTCTTGTTCACGAATGGGTGAAGAATGGATCATGAGATCGACAGGCGGATCGGTGCGGCGTCTTCAGTAATGCGAACGTTGTATCGATCCGTTGTGGTGAAGAAGGAGCTGAGCTGGAAGGCAAAGCTCTCAATTTACCGGTCGATCTACGTTCCCATCCTCACCTATGGTCATGAGCTTTGGGTCATGACCAAAAAGATAAGATCACGGGTACAAGCGGCCGAAAAGAGTTTCCTCCGCCGGGTGGCGGGGCTCTCCCTTACAGATAGGGTGAGAAGCTCTGCCATCCGGGAGGAACTCAAAGTAAAGCCGCTGCTCTTCCACATGGAGAAGAGCCAGATGAGGTGGTTCAGGAATCTGGTCAGGATGCCACCCGAACGCCTCCCGAGGGAGGTGTTTAGGGCACGTCCAGCCGGTAGGAGGCCACGGGGAAGACCCAGGACACGTTGGGAAGACTATGTCTCCCGGCTGGCCTGGGAACGCCTCGGGATCCCCCGGGAAGAGCTAGACGAAGTGGCTGGGGAGAGGGAAGTCTGGGCTTCCCTGCTTAGGCTGCTGTCCCCGCGACCGGGCCTCGGATAAGCGGAAGATGATGAATGGATGGATTACACTACAGGCTCTCCTCGCTCTTGTCTCCTTCTCACAGACAAGCAGGCGCACATTCTTACATACGTCACATACTGTCACGTTGGGCTGGGCGATATTGGCTTTTATTAATATCGCAATATTTTTATGCCATATTGCGATATACGATATATATTACGATATTTTGCCTTGGCCTTGAATGAACACTTGATGCATATAATCACAGCAGTATGATGATTCTATGTGTCTACATTAAACATTCTTCTTCATACTGCACTGATATATGCTACTTTTAAACTTTCATGCAGAGAGGGAAATCACAACTATGTCAATTGACCAAAACTGTATTTATTAAATACTCTTCGTTCTCTCACGGGTGACTTTTTAAATGAAAGAACAAATGAATAGTGTTGCTACCTTTTTGCAGTAACACTTCTGCTGCATACTTTGCATATTGCTGTTGTCTGCTGAATATCTTCCCACTTGAAGCCAAACCACCGCCAGATGATGGATCCCCTGCTCTTTATTTTGGGCATTTATTGTTCTTCCTCCATTTGTGATCAGTTTTGTACCTTCTCTCTCTTGTATTGTCACAAGCTCCGCTCCGCTCTGCTTACACGACCTCTCAGCTAACGTTAGCCATGCTGCTACCTCTCTGGTCGGCGAGAGCGTATGATGCTAGAGTATGTGACGTATGTAAGAAGGCGGGCTTGTTTTCCGTCTCTTTTAAAAATGGACACACAAGAAGGAGTGAAAAACGCCTGTTGTGTAAATCCCGCAGCTAAAAGCAACTGCGTGAGAACATATAATCAAATATTACGATATAGTAATTTTCTATATTGCACAGAGACAAACCTGCGATATATCGATATATCGCCCAACCCTACGATATATATTACAATATTTTGCCTTGGCCTTGAATGAACACTTGATACATATAATCACAGCAGTATGATGATTCTATGTGTCTACATTAGGGCTGGGCGATATATCGATATACGACAGGGGTCACTAACCCGGTGCCCGCGGGCACCAGGTAGCCCGTAAGGACCAGATGAGTAGCCCGCTGGCCTGTTCTAAAAATAGCTCAAATAGCAGCACTTACCAGTGAGCTGCCTCTATTTTTTAAATTTTATTTATTTACTAGCAAGTTGGTCTCGCTTTGCTCGACATTTTTAATTCTAAGAGAGACAAAACTCAAATAGAATTTGAAAATCCAAGAAAATATTTTAAAGACTTGTTCTTCACTTGTTTAAATAAATTCATTTATTTTTTTACTTTGCTTCTTATAACTTTCAGAAAGACAATTTTAGAGAAAAAATACAACCTTAAAAATGATTTTAGGATTTTTAAACACATATACCTTTTTACCTTTTAAATTCCTTCCTCTTCTTTCCTGACAATTTAAATCAATGTTCAAGTATATTTTTTTTATTGTAAAGAAATAAATACATTTTACATTAATTCTTCATTTTAGCTTCTGTTTTTTCGATGAAGAATTTAAAAAAATGATTTCTTCAAACTTATTATGTTTAAAATAAAAAAATAAAAATTCTGGCAAATCTAGAAAATCTGTAGAATCAAATTTAAATCTTATTTCAAAGTCTTTTGAATTTCTTTTAACATTTTTGTTCTGGAAAATCTAGAAGAAATAATGATTTGTCTTTGTTAGAAATATAGCTTGGTCCAATTTGTTATATATTCTAACAAAGTGCAGATTGGATTTTAACCTATTTAAAACATGTCATCAAAATTCTAAAATTAATCTTAATCAGGAAAAATTACTATTGATGTTCCATAAATAGTTTTTTTAATTTTTTCAAAAAGATTCGAATAAGCTAGTTTTTCTCTTCATTTTTTTCGGTTGAATTTTGAATTTTAAAGAGTCGAAATTGAAGATAAACTGTTTCAAAATTTAATTAAAATGTTTTCGTGTTTTTTCCTCTTTTAAATCGTTAAATTAAGTGTTTTTTTCATCATTTATTCTCTACAAAAAAACTTCCGTAAAAGGAAAAAATGTACGACAGAATGACAGACAGAAATACCCATTTTTTTATATATATAGATTTATTTATTAAAGGTAAATTGAGCAAATTGGCTATTTCTGGCAATTTATTTAAGTGTGTATCAAACTGGTAGCTCTTCGCATTAATCAGTACCCAAGAAGTAGCTCTTGGTTTCAAAAAGGTTGGTGACCCCTGATATACGATATAAATTGCGGGTTTGTCTCTGTGCGATATAGAAAATGACTACATCGTAATATTCGAGTAGACGTTCTCACGCAGTTGTTTTTAACTGCGGGCATTACACTACAGCATGGGTGTCAAACTCTGGCCCGCCATGTAATTTATTTTGGCCCTTGAGACAATATTAAATTACCTTAGAGCTGGCCCGCCGGTATTATACAGCGGCGGTGCATTCATCGCTAATTCTAATACTTGTCAACCCTCACAATTTTCCCAGGAGACTCCTGAATTTCAGTGCCCCCCCCCCCCCCCCCCCCCCCCCGATGATTTACCGGGGCAAGCATTCTCCCGAATTTCTCCCGATTTCCACTCGGACAACAATATCGGCGGCGTGCCTTATAGGTACTGCTTTTAGCGTCCTCTACAACCTGTTGTCATGTCCGCTTTTCCGCCATACAATCAGCGTGCCAGCCCAGTCACATAATATATGCGGATTCTACACACACACACACACACACACACACACACACACACACACACACACACACACACACACACACACAAGTGAATGCAAGGCATACTTGGTCAACAGCCATACAGGTCACACTGAGGGTGCCCTTATAAACAACTTTAACACTGTTAAAGGACAAAGTCAAGAAGTTGGGGTTTGAGAGGTACAAGTTTGTTGTGCAAGTGACCATTGTGGGTTCACACCACACTGTGAACCCACACCAAACAAAAATGACAAACACTTTTCAGGAGAACATCCGCACTGTAACACAACATCAACACAACAGAACAAATACCCATCCCTTGCAGCACTAACTCTTCCGGGACACTACAATATACACCCCCGCTACCAACAAACCTCGATTTTGAATGTCAGTATAAAGTTATATAAGCCTTGCTTGTTCAATATTAAATGCAAAACTTGTTTGGGTCCCTATTAAAAGGTTAAGTGGTTCAACTTTGGCCCGCGGCTTTGTTCAGTTTAGAATTTTGGCCCACTCTGTATTTGAGTTTGACACCCCTGCACTACAGGCTCTCCTCGCTCTTTCCTGTGTCTCTTTCTCACAGACAAGCAGGCGCACATTCTTACATACGTCACATACGTACACGCCCTCGCTCAGCAGAGAGGTAGTGCCGTGGCTAACGTTAGCTGTGATGCTAGCGGGTTGTTACGAGAGAAAGAAGGTGCGAATCTCGTAACAAATGAAGGAAGAATTAATTCCCAAGAAAAACAGCACGGGGCCCATTGTCTGGCGGCGGTTCGGCTTCAAGCGGGAATATGTCGAATAGACAACTTTAATTTGTCATGTGTGGGGCACAAGCGTTGCTACCAAAAGTAACATTACTGCTAATATGTAGTATCATTTGAAAAGTCACCTGCTATTAACTTTAATAAATACAGTTTTGGTACATTGACTTAGTTGTGATAAATCAGGCGCAGCGTATACACTATCTTAAAACATACGCCAGGTTAAAACATACGCTAGCATGCTGTTTTAAAAAAGCAGCAGGAGCAAAGCTGAGTTGGGTTGTACTTTATTTATTCATCAATGTACTCACATTATTTGTAGATCAACCAACATCCACAAATCCATCAAAGTCCTCATCTTCTGCGTCAGAAATGGACAGCCGGGCAAGTTCTCCATCAAACACGCCAGATTCCCTCTCCTCATTTTCAAAGTCAGTCACGTTGTCCACAACATTAAAAGTCGACTTCTCGTGCCCCGTTGTGCGTATGGATTGGCTACCGTGCTGGTCCACTTCTTCTCCAGTGTGCCGAAAGTGAGCGGCACCTCGTCCATGTTGGTGATGTGTTTATTTACAACGCACATAGCAGCACGTTATGCTCACTGGGGGCGTGCCTTTAGCGTCCTCGAAACCTTCACCCTATAAAGTCTGCATGCTGTCCTCTGTCACGTCCACCTTTCCTCCATATAAACAGCGTGCCGGCCCAGTCATATGACATCTCAGTGCACACACAACAACCTATCTGGATTCCATAAGAGATTCGATAAGGAATCAGTTCGATAAGAGGATTCGATAATGGTCTTGAACTGGATAATTTCTTAACGAACATCATCCATAATGTCAGGGGTACTACGTCTACAAAGTCTGTGGTAACACTCGGGTCTTGCTGAGATTGGATCAAAAAAAGTTGGACGTACATTTAACCCTGTTTTTTTTTGTAGCAGTGTTTTTCAACCACTAAACTGACTCTCACCAGATCCTTGTAGTTCGCTGAGTTTCACACAACGGTCTGGGCTCCAAGGCATTGATTGATTGATTGAAACTTTTATTAGTAGATTGTAGATTAGATAGATTACATAGATTTACATTATTACATCATCATTATTTACAATCCTGGGGATGGAATGTGGAGGAGGTTGGGGGGGGGGTGTTAGGTTGAGTTGCTATCGGCATACTTCACTCATCAAAAATTATATCATCTGAGAAATGGACATTGTAACAGTGCAGGTGTGACTTGGTAGGATATGTACAACGAGCGGTGAGCATAGTGAGCTCAGAAAGCATAAGAACAAGTATATACATTTGATTATTTACAATTCCGGGAGGTGGAATGTGTTAGTCTAGGGTTGTAGCTGCCTGGAGGTGTTCTTTTAGTGCGCTTTTGAAGGAGGATAGAGATGCACTTTCTTTAACACCTGTTGGGAGTGCATTCCATATTGATGGGGTACGGAAGGAGAATGAGTTTAGAGCTTTGTTAGATCGGAATCTGGGTTTGACGTGGTTTGTGGAACTCCCACAAACTACGGTGGTCATTTACGTTCTAGCAACGCAAAACTCCTTCAAGGTAGCAAAAAAATAGTGAACCAATCGGGATCACCGGGCGGGATTTCATAGATGTGACTTTGCGCCGAAACGACTGATTCAAACGCCGATCGTCTACTGACATTGCTGCGTTGTTTCCGTAAAAGTTCTCTAACTTTTCGCTCTGTTGTTATCCAATATGTCGGCAGTTCTGTTTTGGATTTTCCAGCGTCTCTCATCAGCGTCACGGGTTGATTCCGATGTCAGTGGTTGAAGTAGGACGATAATCAATAATAACGGACAATCGGTTTATCCAATCACAAACAATTTTTTTTTTTTTACAAGGTCCAGCCTTCTGAAATACATCTCCTCTCGAGAAGTCCCAGATCCTTGTGTGGAGCTCAGACAACTACAAGGATCTGGCGCGAGTCAGGTTTGCGGCACACTAATATGCCGAGATTATGTAATTTCACCTATTTGGGTCAAAAATATTTTTTTGCAAACCAGTAATTATAGTGTGGTTTGTCGTGGTCACAATATGCAGGCGACAGCGGGAGGCAGCGTTCAGGTAAAAAGGTATCTAATGCTTAAAACCAAAAATAAACAAAAGGTGAGTGCCCCTAAGAAAATACGAAACTAAAACTGAACTGGCTACAAAGTAAACAAAAACAGAATGCTGGACGGCAGCAAAAACTTACAGCGCGTGCTGTGGAGCAGAGACGGCGTCCACAAAGTACGTCCGTACATGACATGACAACAATGTCCACACAAAGAAGATCGCAACAAAGTAAATATTCTTGATTGCTAAAACATAGCAGGTGCGGGGAATAGCGCTCAAAGGAAGACGTGAAACTGCAACAGGAAAAGCCACCAAAATAGAAGCGCAAGGCATGAACTAAAACACTACACACGGGAAAAGAGCAAAAAACTCCAAATAAATGACGGTGTGATGTGACAGTAGACTACTTTGAGACAAGAGCGATCGTGATGCACGGTTGGTTAAGGTTTAAATTCATATCCAACAATTGCGACAACTTTTTATTGTCTACTGAGTTTCATTTTTTTTATGATTTCTGCTGGTGTTTTGCCTATGCATTTTTTCAATGAAACAAATGCGCCTTGGCTGAAGGTTGAAAAACACTGCACTACAGGACAATACTTCACAGAAGTATGTGTACCATCAGTAAATAGTCCAACCTTGGCAGCTTTGCAGAGATGGGATTTATGGGTTCATTGAAGGTAGTTTGTTCTTTAAATGTTCCTTTCATAGAGCCGTTGAGAAGACTAGCTTGTTATAGATGTTTTTTAACAGTTTTATTTAGATCAACTAAACAATATCTCGTATCAATTGTAAGATCAAATGTTGATCAGAATCATTACATTAACACAAATATTAATCTGTTGGTGGGAATTATTCTGTAATATTAGCTATAACTTCATATTTTGTTGTGTTTTTCATTGTAAACGTTCCATAAGGCGGTGCCATATATCCATGCTTTGGCAGTGACATAACTTTGTCTTTTCCGGACTGTAAAGCGCACCCACTAAATTTTAGAAGAAGAAAAAATATGTTCCATATATTAGCCGTACAAGAGTCTAAGGTGCAGGTGTATATGATGGGAAATGAGTTATTTACACAGAAAGATTCGTTAAATGTTTATTTACTTAATCGTTTGTAAACTTTGTCTGTGACACGGCAGTAAAACGGCTGATCAAACAAAACAGAAGTCCTCATCATGGACCCACTAGCTGCAGAAAGGTAGCTCTTCAATCAGCTAAACAGACTCAACAGCTCCACGGTGAGATTATGGTGAATTTAATTAGGAATTAGTGAAACTGAAACAATCCAAAAAGAAGGCCATTCATTGTACAAATATGCATGAAAACTCTCCTACAGACATCACACATGGGACGGTTTAGTAAGTATGACTTGTTTAAGTTAAATGATAAAACGTACTAATATTTTTTGAAATGATGAAGAAGCCATACAAGTAGAACGCTATGGAAGGGTAGAAGACTGAACACCAATTCAACTTCCGGTTTGTCAAAAATGTGAGTACAAAATACAATACTTTAAAGAAAAGTGCGTGCGTGTGTGTGTTTGTGTGAATAATATATATGTATAAATAGAAGTAATATAAGTAGAAGTATAATTAATTACAATATAAATAAGGACATTTTTTTTATTTACAATTTATGTGTGTGATCAAGCTGAAAATAAGTATTTGAACACCAACATTAATATTTGGTAGAGTAGCCTTTGTTTGCAATTACAGAGGTCAAACGTTTCCTGTAGTTCTTCACCAGGTTTGCACAGACAGCAGGAGGGATTTTGGCCCACTCCTCCACACAGATTTCTGGGCTGTCGCTGAGTAACACAAACTTTCAGCTCCCTCCAAAGATTTTCAATTGGATTTAGGTCTGGAGACTAGCTAGGCCACTCCAGAACCTTGATATGGTTCTTACGAAGCCACTTCTTGCTTTTCCTGGCTGCGTGCTTTGGGTCATTGTCATGTTGGAAGATCCAGCCACGACTCATCTTGAATGATCTGACTGAGGGAAGGAGGTTTTTGGCCAAAATCTCACAATACATGGCTGCAGTCATCCTCTCCTTAATACAGTACAGTCGTCCTGTTCTATGAGCAGAAAAACACCCCCAAAGCATGATGCTACCACCCCCATGCTTCACAGTAGGAACGGTGTTCTTGGGATGGTACGCATCATTGTTCTTCCTCCAAAACATGCATAGTGGAATTATGACCCGAAAGGTCAATTCATTATGTAGTTCAGTAGCCAGTCAGATGGCACACATGTGCGTGGGGCTGGAGGGGAGGGGACGGTGCACTTGTATTAAAAAGAAAAAGAAAAAAACAGCTCCCAAACGGACGTCTCGCAACAAAAGACTTGACTCGTCCGTGAGCGTCCAATCTCTACAGCGTTGGCAGAGTGATGATGGTGCTCTCAAGTAATCATCCCTAATGGAACAATGACTCCTCCCCTTGCCATATTGGCACGCAAGCACAATCCAGCATTAAAGCTAAAAAGCGATGAAAGGTCGGAATATTTCAAGCTATGCTGTTGTTCAGACCGTAGCAAATCAAGGGAGGCCAATGCAGTAGTTAGGCTTTTACGATTAATGGACATCAAGGTTTTAATTAGTGCGACAGCGTAACCGCAAGAGGCTTAGGTTCTTTTTTTTCAATTTCCACTGCCCTCACTGGCATTTGAGTGACAGACCTATTTTTCGATCAGAATTAAAAAAAAAAAAAAACAGGCAGCGCTCATCACCAGGCCAATACCATCCCTACAGTGAAGCATGGTGGTGGCAGCATCATGCTGTGGGGACGGCATGAGACTAGTAAGGATAGAGGGAAATATGAATGCAGCTATATACAGAGACATCCTAGATGAAAACCAACACTTTCCATATAATGCAATTCTGTTAATCTGTCAGGCTGTGGCGATGAGTGTACATCTTTGAGAAATAAAATTATTTTTAGATTTTAGCGAATGGCTGCAATAAACCAAAAAGAGTGAATATTTTAAAGGGGTTTGAATACTTTCCGTACCCACTTTTTATTTTTATTTTTAAAAAGTCTTTATTAGAGTCCATTTTTAAAGATGTTTTAAGGCCATATTTTTGCAACTTGAAGGGATCTAACCTGTCACCTGTTTTGAAAAAGTTTCATTATAATTATCATACCAAACATCGCAAGAATCAATCTGAATGGAAAATGCTGTTGTATCGTCACCCCAGGAATCCAATCAAATCGTTGGGTGCGCCAAAAATGTGCTCCCCTATAAAGTAAACAAACTAAAAACAAAATGGACTTTCACTGTTTGATACCAAAAATTGCATGTCAATAAATATTGATCATCCTGAAATGCAAAGTTTTGTCCCCAGGTACAAAAACTTAGTCACGTGATTTTTTTTTCTTCTTCATTGTTTTATCTTTCTCCAACAAATATAGCATACTTGTTTGATTTTCCTTGTGATTCAGATGGAAAGTGGAATATTCCCAGTACATTTGGCTTCATTATCATCATTTTTGCCTCCCAATTTTTATTACTTTGCAGTGCTTCTCACTAGCGACCAGCTTAGTATTTACGACTTTTTATCTGTGCGCCCCATGTGTGTAAGCTCGTGGTCCTGCCTCCGCAAACCGATACACAAATTTTGGACCGATGACAAGAGGATTCACTCAATTCATTTAATTCCGCTCTTGAATTATCACACTTAAATGCACAGAGTGAACCCTCTTGCACTCTTGAAAGCGACAGACGTAGAAAACAAACACCCGCTAACATGGCAATTTATCGATGCTGAGAAATTTGTCATTGAGGTATCGACACAGGCCTACATATTGAAAACACTTCTGCTTAGTGCCCCAATTCAGCCAGGGGCCACCCTTTCTTTGATATTTATGTCATATCTCACTAAAGAAAGTGAGACATTCATATATCCATCGTCTGTGTGCCGCAGTCCTGCAGAACCATCTGAGGGTAAGTTGTTCTAAAATATCAAATGTTCAGTATGCTTACTAATCTGATTAGCTGGGTAAACAAAAACAAAATCAAATGTTTTAATTCTTCCCCAAATGCCGTTTTTCCAAGTTTGCAATGCTTCATTTACCTCAATTAGATCCCTACTTTGTACCCACCCTAAAGCAAAATTATTATTAGCACCGCCGTGCTAATGAATCAAAAACGGTACTATTCTCTGTTTGAAAAGAACCGATTCCCAATTTCTGTTTCCTTATTTTTTTGTTTTGTTTTAACACGCTTCACGGCGCGTCGTCACGTCATGACATTGCTGGTTTTACGAGCAGAGGAACACGTTCGGCAGCGCACAATCACTGAGTACTTACAAGACGACACAGTGTATAGACAGAAAAGAGGGAACAGACGCATTTTGGCCTAAAAACCGATAAAGGTGAATTTATAACACTGTAACGCCCCCAGATAGTAGTGTTTTAAGACATGGCTGGCTCGCTAGCCAACAGCTAACATCCGTCGGCAGTTGGCAGTGTTTTAGCTACTTCTAAATCACTCATCCTCGTCTCCATGGCAACAGATAAAGTGAATTTCTTACAAGAATCAGCCCTGCAGGATGAGGAATAGCTAAAAATGCTTCACTACACACCGTAGGAGCATACAATAGCTCACCGGTGTCACAATGTAAACAAATGCCATGGGTGGATCTACACCTGACACCCACTGTAATGATACCAAGTACAATAGCGTGTCTAGTCGATAATACTATAATTCAGTGGTTCTTAACCAGTCGACCTCAGGGGTTCGGTGGAGATCAAAACACACCCGACTCTTCGTGTAAATACAAACTTCTCCCTGTTGGCATATTACAGATATGGCAACAGCTGACTGATTTGCAGGTGTGTAATTTGTTGTGAGTTTATGCACAGTCTTAGTTTTGTTGTTTGAACAAGGTGATGTTCATGCACGGTTGATTTTGTGCACCAGTAAAAAAAATATGGTAACACTTTAGTATGGGGAACATATTCACCATTAATTAGTTGCTTATTAACATGCAAATTAGTAACATATTGGTTCTTATCTAGTCATTAAGTACTAATAATGCCTTATTCGGCATGGCCTTATTATAACCCTAACCCTCTAACCCTGACCCTAACCGAATAACTAACATATTCTATTACTTAGAATATGTTCTCCTAGTGCAGGGGTAGGGAACCTATGGCTCTAGAGCCAGATGTGGCTCTTTTGATGACTGCACCTGGCTCTCAGATAAATCTTAGCTGACATTGCATAACACAGTAAGTAATGAATAATTCCGCTGGTATTCACAGTGTCAAAAATAACGTTCAAAATATAAAACATTCTCATGCATTTTAATCCATCCATCCGGTTTCTACCGTACCTGTTCAAGAAGTCGCATTAAAGGTAAGAAGTATTTTATTTGTTGTTGGTTAGCTTCAAAATAATGTTATTAAAAACAGTAAAATACTTTTTATACTCTAAAAATGTTAGTCTTACTTATAAATGCACGCATTTAGTTGAATTCAGTCTTAAAAAAATATTATATGGCTCTCGCGGAAAAACTTTTTAAAATATTTGGCTTGAATGGCTCTGTCAGCCAAAAAGGTTCCCGACCCCTGCCCTAGTGTCTAAATAACTCTAAATGAAGTCTTTGTTACTTAGAATATGTTCCCCTATACTAAAGTGTTACCAAAAACATACAACTTCGTCTTGAGTTTGAAAAAAAAAAACATGTTATTTTTCATAAAGAAGGGTTCAGTGAATGCGTGTAAGAAACTGGTGGGGTTCGGTGCCTCCAACAAGGTTAAGAACCACTGCTGTAATTATATCTATATTTTCTATCGTCACTAAATATTTTTTCCTTTTTAAAAAAATTATATTATGTTTATATACTCGAGAAATATGAAAACTAACATAAAGTATTAAACAATAGATGAATAAGTGATTATTAGATTTTAACAGTAGTGTAGATAGAACATGTTAAAATGGAAAATAAGCAGATATTAACAGTAAATGAACAATTGGAATTAATAATGAGTGAGTGAATTATATTTATATAGCGCTTTTCTCAAGTGACTCAAAGCGCTTTACATAGTGACACCCAATATCTAAGTTACATTTAAACCAGTGTGGGTGGCACTGGGAGCAGGTGGGTAAAGTGTCTTGCCCAAGGACACAACGACAGTAACTAGGATGGCACAAGCGGGAATCGAACCTGCAACCCTCAAGTTGCTGGCACGGCCACTCTACCAACCGAGCTATGCCGCCTCACATAATCATAATCCATTTTAACAGCTTGTCCCCCATAATGTTGACAATATGATAGAATGATAAATGACATAATGTAATACTGCATAGGTCACCAGACTAATTAGAATGCGCAGTTTGCTTACTATTAAAAATTGTCTAGTATTTTCACTATTTTATTGAAGGACGAAATTGTTCTTTGATTACAATAACAAATATGTTTAATGTACCCTAAGATTGTTGATTAAACAAAGCCAATATTGCCGTTTTTTTGTGGTCCATTTTTATTTCGAAAAGTATCAAAATATAATGTATTTTGATACCAGTACCAAAATATTGGTGTCGGGACAACCCGATACTAGATTTAGTATGTTTTTATATCCTTTAGAAAATATGTACTTGCACGATAACATCTGGAGCGCCACAACACACTAGCACGAATAGATTGCTCTTTTGTAGGAAGCAATGAAAGCTGTAGTTGGTAGTGTTTAGTTGTTGAAGCCTTAGTCCTGATATGAGTTTGTTACTCTCTGCACCCTGCTAACTGAATGGGGGAAAATAACAGTGCATAACACGGGCCAAAGATGAACACCATTTTAGGGCAATACATCATCTCAAAGCAGCCATTGGTGGGATATTTGCTTTCCCTTTTATGAAATTGATCTTTTCTTTAACTTTGTCTTTGTTTTTCAGCTTCAGGGTCTTCTTGGCTGAACACAGATGAGGAATCTCACTTAGATCAAAGGGAAATGTCAATGCAGTAACTGGCAAAGGAAACAAGAAGAAGTCAATAGAACTGCTTTGCTATAGAAGTTATTGTAAGCCTTTTTTTTTTTTTTTCAAAGTAGGCGGAACATTTCCAAATGACTTTTTAAATCATTTTCAGCTGCTTTTGGAAGTAAATTTTGAGCAGTGGAGGATCACGCACATCCTTTTTCTAAACATTAGATCGAAGTGACATCGAAACATTTGCACAAAACCCTTTTTTTAGACTTGAATTTATATTTCACCAAGCTCTTGTTGCTGCTCCTAGCACTGGAGGTTTGGCCCTACACCCCCAATGTGCATTTGAGTGGGAAATGTTCCAATTTGGAAAATACAATTTGGACATTATAGAAATGTTAAGTGGGCACCAGGCCCACCAGTTCAAGGGTCTTGGTCTAGACCGCCAACTACAGCATCAGCAGCAAGTGCAACTTCACCAGCATCAACTACAGCAGCAGCAGCAGCAGCAGCAGCAGCAAGCTGAGTCGTCTGGAGCTCTTCTGTCTGGACTTGGCTTGGGACCCCTGCAGGGGTCAAGAGGTAACGCCTTTTCTGATTCTGCCTCCATTTTTGCCAAGATGAGTGCCCCTCCTCCCCCACCTTTACAACAACAGCCTTCCTCATCTCAGAGCTCTCGCTCAAAGTCAAGCAAGATGGGTAGCAGCAGCAGCAGCAGCAGCTCTTCCAGTCATTCCTCGGGCTATCCACAGTTCCTGCGCTCTTTCCACCCGTCTGAGGCAGTACTAGCACAGGAGCAGTTACACCCAGGTGTAGGCCGTTTTGAGCACTTTGCCGGGGGAAGTAGCATTAGCGCGAGTGGTGGGGGATTAGGAGGATTAGTAACATCAGCACCTCCACCCCCACCTCCTCTGCATCCCGGCTTGTCTGTCCCCCAAGCATCATCTGGCCCCTCCTCGTCTTCCCCTTCTCCTTCAACCTCTGTGGCCACCTCTAACAATCCTAGTAGCAGTGCAGTCAGCTCTTTGGGACACCAGTTAGTTGGAGCCCAGTCTGATGCACGGAGCCTTCACCAACAGTTTAGCTGCATGCTAGCTGCTAACCAGTATTTTCTCTCTGGGGTGCCTGCTAATGCTAGTTTAGAGCAGTTCCTCGTTCAGCAGGGTAGCCATAACCACCTAGGGATCGGCTTAAGTCAAGCAGGTGGGGAGTCTAGCACTAGCCTCGCTCCACCTTCCGCACTGCATTCTTCTCACTCGCTGAGCCACCCTCAGCCACAGCAGGCACCGCAGCAGCCACCCCAGCAGCAACAGCTTCCGCCTCACACCCTTTCTCATCCTCACTCTCATTCTCATCCTCACCACCCGCTCCACCCCGGCTCCCAGCCGTCGTCGCTGGGCGGCTTTGACTTTCAGGGTATCCCTGTCCTCTCATCAAATCAGATCGCTTCTCTGATGCAGCAGGAAGCAGGCTTGCCACTCCCTTTGCCACTTCATTTGTCCCTGTCAAAGGATGATGGCAAAGCGGAAGGCGCAGGTGGTGGAGCCGGTGGTGGTGGTAGTAGTAGCAGTAGGAGGAAGAAAGCGATGGCTGGTTATTTGCCCCAAAGAAAATCTGATAGCGCTAATAATGGCCACAGCAGCCATAGTGGTAATCCTAGCACTGGTAGCAACAGTGGAGCACTTAGTCATAGTCAGCCCCCAGCTTTAATTGGAAGTGGGGTTGGTTTAACAAATATGGGAGGTGACCCATCATCCCTTCTTGCCTCTTCATCCTCATCCTCATCAGTAGTTTCTTCCTCCTCCTCCGCCGCTCCCTCTTCTTCTGCTGCCTCAGTACTCATTACTAATGATTCTCACCTTTCTAAATCTGATAACCCGAGCTCAATGCAACCCAACGCCACAGATTCCGATACAGAGCCAGTTTATAGCTGTGGAGAGTGTGGCAAAAGCTTCCCTCACCTTTCGAGCCTTCGCAGGCACATGCGTATGCATGAGCCAACAGCAGCTGGCACTAGCAAAGTTGCCTCTACTGGCCCAAATCCTGTTCACATTAAAACTCAGTCAGACCCCACCCTCCCCCATTCGACCCAAGATACGCCCCAGCCCTCGTCCAGTTGTTGTCCTAGTCCAGACAAAATATTTCATTGCCCCGAATGTGGCAAAGGCTTTAAGAAAAAAGGGCACCTCCTGCAACACGGTGTCTTACATTCTTCAGCCCGCCCCTATGGCTGCTCCACCTGCTCTCGGGCTTTTAATCGTAGAGAGTCACTGACACGGCATGAGAAGATACATGAGGAAAAGCCATTCCGATGTCCTGCCTGTGGTCGTGCCTTCCGTGAGAGCACCTCTCTACTCAACCACGCTGCCTCAGGCACCTGCGGCAAGCCAGGTAGGGGACCTAAACAACGGGGCAGCAAGACAGGAAGCGATGGTGAGGACAGAGTTGGGGGAGGGAGCGGAGGAGGTAATGGAGGAGGGGGAACTTATCAGAGCAATAGGGGGGTAATTTATGGGAAAACTGAGGAAGAGGATGGTGTAATCATTGTGGGGGAAGGAGAGCCAAAGTCAGGTTTAGGATGTGATGGTCTGTTTCAATCTGGAAGGGGAGGGAATTCAAATAACAGGGACAGAACAGATGGTAAATACCCCACTGACTACTCTCGGAATCGTTACACAGGCTACCATGAAGACCACCGTTCTCAAGGTAATCCATCTCCGTGCTACTCTGGCGCCTCCCCCTGCGGGAGTGGGATGGCCGGCCCAGCTTTGAGAAAGGCACCCCTGGCCCCAACGCTGCATCCGCACTCACAGAGCCACAGCCAGCACCACCATCCGCAGCAACAACCCCACCTGCCCCTCTCTTCTCTACTGGATGACTCAGAGGATGATGTCACCAGCTCCGTCAATAACGCGATCTCTGCGATCACGGCTGCGAGTGGAAATAGAGATGATAGAGGAGACATCATAGGAGGCCTACTAGGTGGTCTTGGTCTTGGCCCTCTGGGTTCCCCATCGACCTCCGGCATGGATAAAAATTTCAGAGGTGGTGGGAATCCGGAGCCTTTGAGCAGCAATCCACAAAATCCTGCTGCTAAACCCAAACGTCCCCGCAAACCCAGACCCAAGAAAGATCCAACAGCTGATGGGCAGCCCCCTAAACGTAGGCAGTACGCTCCAAGGATGGGAACCAGCGGCCTCCCCCGCACTCACCTCTGCAGTGTCTGCGGTAAGGGTTTTGCACGCCGCGAGACTCTACGCAGGCACGACCGCATTCATACTGGAGAAAAGCCTCATCACTGCACTGTTTGTGGGAAATATTTTAGAGAGGCTTTCCACCTAAGCAAGCATCAAACAGTCCACTCTGGCGCAAAGAATTACAAATGCAGCATCTGTGGCAAGGAGTTTGGCTACTCCCAGAGCCTCAGGAGGCACAGCAAACTCCACCAGAAAGGGGAGATGGAAGAGGTGCCCACAACGCCAGCTCCAGACAACATAAACAGCTTTAATACAAACCCTCAATGCGGTGTGACCCAAGACGGGAGCCAGAACCAAGTACCAAGCACCTCCTCCTACTACTCCTACCCTCAAGATGTCAAGCCTCAAGATACCCACCCTCCGCCACAGACCCAGCCACATTCACAGCCTCCGCCTCGTCTTTACACCTGTGCGATATGTTGGAAGTCGTTCCGCCATCACTTCCATCTGACTGCTCATCACCAGACGGTTCATGAAAGTGGGGGTGAAAAGCACTTCTGCTGTGAGGTGTGTGGAAAATCATTTGCCTACTCAAATAGCCTAACCCGACACAGGCAGTCCCAGCATGGAATCACCCGCGCTGAGCCGTCTAACCCTCAAGAAGGCAGCAGCGGGTCTGGAGACAACCGAGGAGGGAGTGACGTGAACCAGTCGGCGTCGGAGAGCGAGGCCGCCACCAATGCTCTGCTACAGATGGCCCCTGCTTCCGAAAGCCACGTCCCTCCAAGTCTAAATGTTGTCACTCACAACCACCAGCAGGCAGCCTCGCAACCGCCTGCTGGTTACTCCCCCCTTTTTTATGACGCCACAGCCCATTCTTCATCATCCAGTGCCCCATCTTACTCGCAGCCTCTGCCCCCCAACTCCACGATCATGCCGCCTCACCACCCGCACTCCCCAGCCGGGGTTAAAGGAGAGCATATATATCCAGCCGGATCCCGCAGCCGTACGCTTCACACAACAGCCCCCTTTCAGCCCCTTACAGAACTGCCCTCCACTGAACATCACCATCTACATCATCATCTTCATCACCCCCACCATCATCCTCATCATCAGTCAGGTGCCCTGCCCCCCCAACACCTCGACTGCAGCAACCAGGTGTCACATGATGAAATCAGGCGACACAAGAAGAAAAAAAAAAAGTCCGATAGGGGAGATTGGAGGGGAAATAAGTATGAATCCCAAGACATAGTCAGATTCGATGGCAGCCGCAAGAAGAAAAAGATAAGTTGTACAGTAAGAGGGGGGCCATTGAACAAAAAACAAGGCTCTCTTCGCTTGACGATTAGACGGGGAGAAGGATCTGGTGGCGGCGGGTATAAACTTGTCAACACTGGGGGAGTGAAAGTTCAGATCCTGTCATCCCTAAAAGTTCCCGTGAAGCGTTTTGGCTGTCCGATATGTCCCAATTCAGTGTTTTCCCGCAAAGCGGGACTGCTGATCCACATGGCAGTTAGACACCCGCAAAGAGCCACGACCCGGCTGGAGCGACTTCAGTGCAGCGTATGTGGGAAGCGGTCACACAGGCCCATGGCTGCTTATATCCACCGGGCTACTCATCGCTCCAAAGGGTCCTTCTCCTGCCTGGGTTGCTCGGCCCGCTTCTGGAACGCTGTACTTCTCCAAAGGCACAAGGGGGCCTGCCGCCAAGTTGTTCAAGAAGCACGGCCGGGCGATGCGAAGAGGATGAAGCTTCTAAAGAAACCGGCAGAAAGACAGACCCGAGACGGTCAAGGAGACATGCCGTACCACCTACTTGGATCATATAGATACTGAGCATCCTGGTATCCGACAACTGTCGCGCATGATTGCGAAAAGAGGATGACAATAAAGGGACTTGAAATTAATTTTTGACTCTGCTGACTTTAGGACCGGGTGTGGTAACAACTACTGTAGAGCGTCATGTTTAATCACCTGAAATTCTTCCAGATTCTTTTGGAATGTGTTTCAAAGATGTGACTGTTTCCATAGGATCACTAACCCCTTAAGTGCATTGACACTATGCTTGGCAGTCACTAAGCAAGTTTAGATAACAACGTGTATCTTTTCTCCCCATATTTTATCCAGCATCCCTGCTGCACCTCTCGCTGTATGATAAACTCTGTCCCTGCCGTGTACTCTGTCTTGTTCATGTAGCAGCTCTGAAGATTTCCTTTTTTTTTTTTTTTTTTTTTTTTTTAACTATTATTATTTGTCAAGTGCTTTTATTAGGAGTAGGGACTTTGCGGTGAAGACATTTGTTGATAGTTCTGTCAGTGCATGTTTGTTCTCTGGTCAAGTTTTTGCTGAGGTGATTGACATGTGATGGCTTATTGAAGTATATCCCAGACGTTTGTAGTGTCGACTTGATTCAAGAGTTCCTCCCATAACCCCTAGTGATTATAATCACGTATAGATGACATGTTCACGGTAATTAGCATCAAGGGTCTCCTGCCAAAAATGAAGAAACTTACTTCACTTGGTTCGTTTCAGATTTTCTTAGCTTTTGTACCAAGAGGTAGAACACAAGGTAAACAAGTGGACTATTAACAGTTTCTCATGTTATTTGTATGCTCTTTTATTTGAATTTTTTTTAGCAGTAATTCTTTCTACAATGCTTCACATTGGACCTATTTTAGAAGCTCCTCATGTATTTAAGTACGTAACTGTCCACACGCCAATCTGAGACTGAACCCTCAACCTTTTTTTGTGTGTGTGCTGAGTTGCAATCATAACCTGAAACTGTCACACTTTGGTTTTCTTCTAAAGAAAGACGTTAACCTCTTCACATATGAAATGTCCGTGTCCCTTTCACACCTTGTTTTTTTTTTCTTCCAAAGGAAAAAAAATATAGTTTTAGTAGATTTTTATCACTTTATTTACTTAAAGCCAGTAGTTGATTATATTTGAAAATGAATAAACCTTGAGTGTAATACTTTTGTTTTTCTTTTTTGTTCAAAGAAATGTCCGAGAGACTCAGAGAATACAGGGTTTCGATAGTTCTAGGATACGCTTAGGGATGTGAAGACTTCTTTTGTGTACAAAGAAATGTCAGAGAGAAGTTCTAGGATACGCTTAGGGATGTGAAGACTTCTTTTGTGTACAAAGAAATGTCCGAGAGACTAGGAAAAAACGGGGTTTCAATAGTTCGAGGATACTCTAATGGACGTGAAGACTTCTTTTTTGTTCAAAGAAATGTCAGAGAGACTCGGAGAGTACGTGGTTTCAATGGTTCTAGGATACTCTTAGGGATGTGAAGACTTTTTTGTTCAAAGAAATGTCAGAGAGACCAGGAAAATACAGGGTTTCAATGGTTCTAGGATACTCTTAGGGATGTGAAGACTTTTTTGTTCAAGGAAATGTCAGAGAGACTAGGAAAATACAGGGTTTCAATGGTTCTAGGATACTCTAATGGACGTGAAGACTTCTTTTTTGTTCAAAGAAATGTCAGAGAGACTCGGAGAGTACGTGGTTTCAATGGTTCTAGGATACTCTTAGGGATGTGAAGACTTTTTTGTTCAAAGAAATGTCAGAGAGACCAGGAAAATACAGGGTTTCAATGGTTCTAGGATACTCTTAGGGATGTGAAGACTTTTTTGTTCAAGGAAATGTCAGAGAGACCAGGAAAATACAGGGTTTCAATGGTTCTAGGATACTCTTAGGGATGTGAAGACTTTTTTGTTCAAGGAAATGTCAGAGAGACTAGGAAAATACAGGGTTTCGGTAGTTCTACAATACTCTTAGGGACGTGAAGACTTAGTTTTTATTCAAAGAAATGTCAGAGATACTCGGAGAGTACAGGGTTTCAATAGTTCTAGGATACTCTTATCTGAGCCTGTTTCATCCAATACAGACTTCAAAGACGGTATCTTGCAGCTCCACCAGGTGGCAGTAGAACCCACAGCTCACTGCTGCCGCGATGCAGTCACATGGACTGGCGCCGAAGGGTCAGACCGGAGTGATTCACCACAGTGCGACTGCCAGCTCCGGCTTTAGCTTGCTTGCTGCGGACTGCTTTTAAAAAGAACTGATGGGAGAAATGTGCTAAAACGTCTCCCATGAGCTTTGAGCAGGTGACCTATACCTCAATCATAATCCACCCATGTAAAATTGACCGTTCTTAAACTTGCACGTGAGTGCCACTGGTTGTGCGCATGCGTCACCGAGTGGTGTGTTTGGACATGTGACGCGACTTTAATCGTGGCGCCCATTTGTGGGTCGTGTTTTGAAAGGCTTTGAAAGAAATGTGGGTATTTTTCATTCATCCATGCGTTTTTTACCGCTTGTCCCTTTCGAGGTCGCGGGGGGCTGCAGTTAGACCCTGGACAAGTCGCCACCTCATCACAGGGCCAACACACTCAGTTTTATCTTAAAAATCATGGATTTGTTGCTAACATTTTAGCAAATTTTATTCATTTAAATCTACAAATCATTGCTTTTGATATTTGAAGCCATTTTAGAAGTTTGCTGATTTTTCCCATTTATCAGTAGTATGCTGACGTTTAGCGCTAGTATTCAAGACAATTTTACTCATCTAAACCTGATATTTGGCGTAGTCTTGAAAGTTAGCTGACTTGTTGATACCTGAACCTCTTTGTCTTTAGTCATGTGTGTTTTTAGTTGTATTTATTTTTTTAGTAAAATAAAACCATCAAAATCACACAAACACCGTGTGTTTGTATGGCTAAAGGCTAAAGCTTCCCAACTCCTTCTTTCTACTTTGACTTCTCCAATATTAATTGAACAAATTGCAAAAGATTCATCAACACAGATGTCCAAAATACTGTGTAATTATGCCGTTAAAGCAGACGACTTTTAGCTGTGTGTGTGTGCAGCGCTCATATTCCTAACAGCACGTCATCATTACACGACATTTTTAACAAGAAACTCCCGGGAAATTTAACATTGCAATTTAGTAAACTAAAAAAGCTGTTAATTCTGGGAAATCCCTTATCTTTCTATTGTGTTGCTAGTGTTTTAGTGAGTTTAATAGTACCTGATAGTCGGAAGGGTGTCTCAGGGGAGTCGACGGCAGCTATGGACGGCATAAGCTCAGCTTTTCTCTGGTAAGAACTGACTTTTTAACCACAATTTTCTCACTGAAACCTGCTGGTTGACATGTGGTCGGGATCCATGTCCTCTTGACCGCGCTCTGATCCATAGGAAAGTTTCCCCTCCAGTAATTTTAAACAAGGAATCACCGTGTGTTTGTGTGGCTAAAGGCTAAAGCTTCCCAACTTCTTCTTTCTACTTTGACTCCTCCAATATTAATTGAACAAATTGTAAAGGATTCAGCAACACAGATGTCCAAAATACTGTGTAATTATGCCGTTAAAGCAGACGACTTTTAGCTGTGTGTGTGTGCAGTGCTCATATTCCTAACAGCCCGTCATCATTACATAACGTTTTCAACAAGAAACTCCAGGGAAATTTAAAATTGCAATTTAGTAAACTAAACTGGCCGTATTGGCATGTGTTGCAATGTTAATATTTCATCTTTGATATATAAACTATCACTCTGTTTGGCCGGTAGTAGTGGGTTTCAGTAGGCCTTTAATATTCAATTATATTAAAGGCCTACTGAAATGAGATTTTCTTATTCAAACGGGGATAGCAGGTCCGTTCTATGTGTCATACTTGATCATTTCGCGATATTGCCATATTTTTGCTGCAAGGATTTAGTAGAGAACATCCAGATAAAGTTCGCAACTGGAGAAAAGCCCTGCTTCTACCGGAAGTCGCAGACAATGACGTCACATGTTTGATGGCTCCTCATATATTCACATTGTTTTTAATGGGAGCCTCCAACAAAAACAGCTATTCGGACCGAGAAAACGACAATTTCCCCATTAATTTGAGCGAGGATGAAAGATTCGTGTTTGAGGATATTGATAGCGACGGACTAGAAAAAAAAAATGTTTTTAGACATATTTACTAAATTAATTCTGGGAAATCCCTTATCTTTCTATTGTGTTGCTAGTGTTTTAGTGAGTTTAATAGTACCTGATAGTCGGAAGGGTGTCTCAGGGGAGTCGACGGCAGCTATGGCCGGCACAAGCTCAGCTTTTCTCTGGTAAGAACTGACTTTTTAACCACAATTTTCTCACTGAAACCTGCTGGTTGACATGTGGTCGGGATCCATGTTCTCTTGACCGCGCTCTGATCCATAGGAAAGTTTCTCTTCCAGGAATTTTAAACAAGGAATCACGGTGTGTTTGTATGGCTAAAGGCTAAAGCTTCCCAACTCCTTCTTTCTACTTTGACTTCTCCAATATTAATTGAACAAATTGCAAAAGATTCAGCAACACAGATGTCCAAAATACTGTGTAATTATGCCGTTAAAGCAGACGACTTTTAGCTGTGTGTGTGTGTGCAGCGCTCATATTCCTAACAGCCCGTCATCATTACACGACATTTTAACAAGAAACTCCCGGGAAATTTTACATTGCAATTTAGTAAACTAAAAAGGCCGTATTGGCATGTGTTGCAATGTTAATATTTCATTTTTGATATTTAAACTATCAGACTGGTCGGTAGTAGTGGGTGTCAGTATTCCTTTAATATTCAATTATATTAAAGGCCTACTGAAATGAGATTTTCTTATTCAAACGGGGATAGCAGGTCCGTTCTATGTGTCATACTTGATCATTTCGCGATATTGCCATATTTTTGCTGCAAGGATTTAGTAGAGAACATCCAGATAAAGTTCGCAACTGGAGAAAAGCCCTGCTTCTACCGGAAGTCGCAGACGATGACGTCACAAGTTTGATGGCTCCTCACATATTCACATTGTTTTTAATGGGAGCCTCCAACAAAAACAGCTATTCCGACCGAGAAAACGACAATTTCCCCATTAATTTGAGCGAGGATGAAAGATTCGTGTTTGAGGATATTGATAGCGACGGACTAGAAAAAAAAATGGTTTTAGACACATTTACTAAGTTAATTCTGGGAAATCCCTTATCTTTCTATTGTGTTGCTAGTGTTTTAGTGAGTTTAATATTACCTGATAGTCGGAAGGGTGTCTCAGGGGAGTCGACGGAAGCTATGGACGGCACAAGCTCACCTTTTCTCCGGTAAGAACTGACATTTTAACCACAAATTTCTCACCGAAACCTGCTGGTTGACATGTGGTCGGGATCTATGTCCTATTGACCGCGCTCTGATCCATAGGAAAGTTTCACCTCCAGGAATTTTAAACAAGGAATCACCGTGTGTTGGTGTGGCCAAAGGCTAAAGTTTCCCAACTCCATCTTGCTACTTTGACTTCTCCATTACTAATTGAACAAATTGCAAAGGATTCAGCAACACAGATTTCCAAAATACTGTGTAATTATGCCGTTAAAGCAGACGACTTTTAGCTGTGTGTGTGTGCAGCGCTCATATTCCTAACAGCCCGTCATCATTACACGACATTTTTAACAAGAAACTCCCGGGAAATTTAAAATTGCAATTTAGTAAACTAAAAAGGCCGTATTGGCATGTGTTGCAATGTTAATATTTCATCTTTGATATATAAACTATCAGACTGGTCGGTAGTAGTGGGTTTCAGTAGGCCTTTAATATTCAATTATATTAAAGGCCTACTGAAATGAGATTTTCTTATTCAAACGGGGATAGCAGGTCCATTCTATGTGTCATACTTGATCATTTCGCGATATTGCTATATTTTTGCTGAAAGGATTTAGTAGAGAACCTCCAGATAAAGTTCGCAACTGGAGAAAAGCCCTGCCTCTACCGGAAGTCGCAGACGATGATGTCTTAAGTTTGATGGCTCCTCATATATTCACATTGATTTTAATGGGAGCCTCCAACAAAAACAGCTATTCCGACCGAGAAAACGACAATTTCCCCATTAATTTGAGCGAGGATGAAAGATTCGTGTTTGAGGATATTGATAGCGACTGACTAGAAAAAAAAATGGTTTTAGACACATTTACTAAGTTAATTCTGGGAAATCCCTTATCTTTGTATTGTGTTGCTAGTGTTTTAGTGAGTTTAATAGTACCTGATAGTCGAAAGGGTGTCTCAGGGGAGTCGACGGCAGCTATGGACGGTACAAGCTCACCTTTTCTCCGGTAAGAACTGACATTTTAACCACAAATTTCTCACCGAAACCTGCTGGTTGACATGTGATCGGGATCCATGTCCTCTTGACCGCGCTCTGATCCATAGGAAAGTTTCACCTCCAGGAATTTTAAACAAGGAATCACCGTGTGTTTGTGTGGCCAAAGGCTAAAGTTTCCCAACTCCATCTTGCTACTTTGACTTCTCCATTACTAATTGAACAAATTGCAAAGGATTCAGCAACACAGATGTCCAAAATACTGTGTAATTATGCCGTTAAAGCAGACGACTTTTAGCTGTGTGTGTGTGCAGCGCTCATATTCCTAACAGCCCGTCATCATTACACGACGTTTTCAACAAGAAACTCCCGGGAAATTTAAAATTGCAATTTAGTAAACTAAAAAGCCGTATTGGCATGTGTTGCAATGGTAATATTTCATCTTTGATATTTAAACTATCAGACTGTTTGGTCGGTAGTAGTGGGTCTCAGTAGGTCTTTAATATTCAATTATATTAATATATGTAGACAAAAGTGTGCTGGTCTAAATGTGACGTATATAAAAGAACTTCCGCTTTAAACGCAATCGTGTTGTTTTCCAAAGCGAATATCCAGCTGTCTTATTCTTGTTCATCCCCTGCACAGTTGGATTGCATTGAAAGGTCAAGTCACGTGTGCGCGCACACTGTGAATTATTCACCGCCGAGCGGCTCCCAGCCTGTCAAACTGTTTACTCCTCAACTTGAGCACATCCTTCTCGGAGTAGTCGGATTCCTGTGGCGGGAGCGCTGCTTCGCATGTGCTCGCTCTTCCCTTTTTTTTTCGTAGTTTTTCTTTTTTTTTTCCTCCCCCCCTTTTTTTTTTGTTGCTCTTTCCAACTCGGGCCCTCACGCGGCACTCGCATGCACGGAGAGGGACTCCGAGTGGGCGGGCCGAGCCGACCTACTTCTGTCCAATGAGCGCTCGCCGCCGCTCCCGCCTCCGGCCAATGAGAGCGCGAGGGAGCAGGCTCGGCTTTGGCTGCGTGCGCGGTACACGTGAGGCGGTGGCGCCTTCTGTACACCCAGAGGCAACGTGTTGGTGCGTTCACGTCGCCTGGGAAGAAAAAAGAAAGGGAAGGCAACTCATGCAGGACGCTCACGTTTTGTGGGAATCGAACAGGGGGAACCGAAACGTGTTCATTGGGAAACGTTTAGGGACCACATTTCAGCGTTGTCGGCGAAATGTAAACAAACACCAGGGTCAAGTGACAGCCGTCTGCCGCCTTGAGGCGCGGCACGAGAGTGGGCGCGTCTCATAAATAATACTCCAACTTGGAGGGATCACTTGGCCACGCCTCGGCGCGACTTGTGACGTCACGTGATCCACCCGTGGCCGTTCCATCTGAGCTCCGGAGACGAGAGGACACACGCACACACACATGCACACACTCGCATGCAAATTAGCAAAGCCCCGCCCACCTTCCACGCCGTGACTCCTCCCACTCGCCTTCCACGCCACGGACAAGTGAGCGCGAGCAAAGCAGGGACAGAAACATCAACTTGTCATTTCAACGACAGCACCGACGTTTTTCCTGCTCTCGTCCACGAATTTTTTTTCCTGTTTCCGCTTCGTCTCCCGAGGATAAAATTCTTCTTTTTTCTTCTTCTTCTTCTTGTTGCCATTTTGCTGCTTTTTGTTTTTGTTTTTTTTCTCCCCTTCCTTCCTCCCAGTTCGCTTCTGCCCAGGAGTGCGATGGAATATTTGGAAGCCAAAATCCTCACACGGAACTAAAAAAGGAGGCCGCTCGTCAACACTTTCAGGTAAATTGCACGTGCTATTTACTGCTTGTCCTCTTAATATTGTCATTGTAATAATAATGTGACTGTAAACACCCCCCCCCCTTCTACCCCCCTCAGGCATACAAACTCCTATTGGTCAAATCGCCTCGCCCCTCCAAGTACCCCCCCAGGGTCCCACCCCCCTTGACCCTACAGGTGTCTCAAAGCCACCGTCTGGCCCAGGATGTCCAGGCAGCTCAGCCAGCAGCTCCCCACCCCGGACCTCCCTGCCGGCGCCAGCCCCCAATTCGGTTCTTGCACCCAGCCGGCGGGCTCCCTCACAGGGGGCCACCTCAGCTCCATGGCGGGGCTCAAGTCCCTCCTGCAGCACCCCATGAAGGGGGACCAGCGGCTCAGGAGCCCCTGCGACATCAAAGGTGGGTTGCTGTTGTTGTTGTTGTTTCTGTTTCTACCCACGTGATCCGTACCTGGCACGCGTGACCTCGGATTACGCCGCCGACGCACACGTCCAAAGGACGTTTCGTTTGATAAGGAATCTGGTGTTTCACCAATTTAAATTGAAAACATCTGCCACCCTATTGTGACCGTCGCGAGTAAAGCATTTAGTTATATGACCCAACCTGGACAACCTTCCCGAGTCATGGCGCAAAAAAAGAAAGGCAACCAACACACACAAAAAAACACTATTGGCTGAAATTTGTGGATATTATAAAAACAAAAACATCCATTTTCTACCGCTACTCCCTTTTGGGGGGGGGGAAATTAATTGCACCCATTGCAATGCATTATGGGAAAAAATGCAAAACACGACACTTATTCATGTTTGGTGCATTATAGTTGCTTGATAGGAGGTTAGTAAACAATCTGGCTTGTGAGGGGTAAACCGATTTGAATCGAAAATATCTGCCCCCGCATTGTGACCTTCACAAGTAAAGCATTTACCAATATGGCCCAACCCGGACAACCTTCCCGGGTCATGGCGCAAAAAAAAATGCAACCCTATTGGCTGAAATTTGTGGATATTATAAAAAAAAAACATCCATCCATTTCCATTTTCTACCGCTTGTCCCTTTTGGGGCGGAAAAAACATCCAAACACCAAATTGTACCCATTGCAATGCATTATGGGGGAAAAATGCAAATCACGACAGTTATTCATGTTTAGTGCATTTTAGCTGCTTGATAGGAGGTTAGTAAAGAATCTGGCTTGTGAGGTGTGTCACCGATTTAAATCGAAAATATCTGCCACCGCATTGTGACCGTCCCGAGTAAAGCATTTACCAATAAGGCCTAACCCGGACAACCTTCCCGAGTCATGGCGCAAAAAAAGAAATGCAACCAACACAGAAAAAAAAACCCTATTGGCTGAAATTTGTGGATATTATGAAAACAAAAACATCAATCCATTTCCATTTTCTACCGCTCGTCTTTTTTTGGGGGGTAGAAAACATCCAAACACCAAATTGCACCCATTGCACTGAATTATGGGAAAAAATGAAAAACATTGCACTTATTAATGTTTGGTGCATTTTAGTTGCTGGATAAAAGGTTGGTAAACCATCTGGGTTGTGCGGGGTGCCACCAATTTAAATTGAAAATATCTGCCACCACATTGTGACCGTCGCGAGTAAAGTATTTACCTCTGTGACCCAATCCAGACAACCTTCCCGAGTCATGGCGCAAAAAAAAAGAAATGCAACCAACACACTAATCCAAAACCCTGCTTGCTGAAATTTGTGTATATTATTAAAAAAAAAAAACATCCATCCATTTTTTTACCCCATTCTAATGCTGATTTGCTAACTTTTTTAAAGTTAATTCTGTTGGTATACACCCCAGCATCAAACATTCGTTATTTGACGAATGATACCAGTGAGCAGGCTAACACTAATTTGCTAACTTTTTTAAAGCTATTTTTTTAGGTAAACACCTCTGCATCAAACATTTGTTACTTGACAAATGGTACCTGTTAGCATGCAAATGCTATTTTGCTAACTTTTTTTTTTTAGCTAATTCTGTGGCTATACACCTCAACTTCAACCATGAGTTACTTAACAAATAATACCTGCTAGTTTGCAATTTTTTTTAGCTAATTTTATAGATACCTGTTAGCATGCGAATGCTGGTATGCTACCTTTTTTTGTTAAGCAATTTTTTTAGCTATACACCTCAGCATCAAATATGTGTTACTTGACGAATGATACCAGTTAGCATGCTAACGCTAATTTGCTAACTTTTTTAAAGTTAGTTTTGTAGGTATACACATTTATTACTTGACAAATGGTACCTGTTGGCATGCTAACACTAATTTACTAACTTTTTTTTAGCTAATTTATAGCTTCAACCATGTGTTACTTGACAAATGATAGCTGTTAGCATGCTAACGCTTCGGACGTGAATCTGATCCAAGTTCGATTCCCGGGGTGACCATTCGATTGAAAATCGATTCTCGCACAAAAAACCCAGAAAACTTTTTAACATTTTTTACTTTTTCTGTCGGTTTTTGAAAGTTATCAATCCATTTGGAATAGGAAATTAGCACTTTAACATATGACTGAATGTGTTGAGTTACCAAAAACGTCCCGATTCGATCCGATTTTGGGGCGACGATTCGATTCGGAATCGACTCTGAATCAATTTCCGCGATGTATCATCTGGTATCATCGGTTTTAAGTGGAACTTTTTTAAAAGGAGTCACAGGTGAGAGAGAAAAAACGTCTTTTTAAGAATTGACTCGTGTACAAAAGAACGATTCTTTTGCTGGGCCCCGAGTACTCAGTAGGGATCATGTCTTCTCCTGTGGCGCAGACAAAGAGCGGCCCCTGGACATGGACGAGGACCCCATGGGCCCCATGAGGAACTCGGCGGGAGTAAACGGCTGCAATGGCGGCAACGGCGGTGGCGGCAACGGCGGTGGCGGCGGGAACTTCAACCAGTTCCTGGGGCCCCTGTTGTGGGACCGCACCTTGCCGGCTGACGGGGGCCTGTTCCAGCTGCAGTACATGGACTTGGAGGAGTTCTTGACGGAGAACGGCATGGGGAACATGCACAGCAACAACAGCTCCAGCTCGGCACAGATCCCCTCTCAGAGCTCCCAGTCGGCCGTGCCCAACCAGAGCTCCCAGTGCCTGCCGCCCCCCTCGCCGCCCGCCTCCTCCTCCTCCTCCTCGCCCTCGTCCTCGCCCTCCCTCCTGGGTCTGGAGGTGGCTCAACCCCAGAGTCTGACGGGGTCCAGCGACTGCTTGCATGGTGAGTTCCCCCTCGCATTTCCCCCAGTCGGGGTTCAGGGAGGTAGCGGCCCTCCCGTGGCCCTGGGTATCGAACCCGCGGCCACGGCGGAACTTTAAAGGGTTTTTGCAAAATCTGCTTCCCTCAACAGGAGGAATAAAACCACCAGATAAATAGTTAGCATTCTAATGTTAGCATGCTAGCTTTGGTACTTGACAAATGATAGCAGTTAGCATGCTAACTTAAGTTAGCTAACTTTTTAAAGCTAATATTGTAGGTGTACACCTGACATTCAACAATGTGTCACTTGACAGTTAGCTTGCTAACTTAAGTTTTCTAACTTTGTAAGTATACATCTCAGCATCAAACATTTGTTACTTGACGGATAGTACCTGTTAGCATGCTAATGTTAGCTTTTGTAGAATTAATTTTCTAGATATGCACCTCAGCATCAAACATCTGTCACTTGACGATACGATACTTGCAAGCATGCTAATGTTAGTATGCAAACTTAAACATTTTTTTTTTAAGATATACACCTCAGCATCAAACATTTGTTACCGAACAGATGATACCTGTTAGCATGATAAGGTTAGCATGCTAATGTTAGCATGCAAACTTTTTATTTTTATTTTTCTAGATATACACCTTAGCATCAAACATTTGTTACTTAACAGATGATACCTGTTAGCATGCAAACTTAACAATTTTTTTTCAGATATACCCCTCAGCATCAAACATTTGTTAGTTGAAGTATACCTGTTAGCAAAATTAAAAATACTAAGTTTGCACGCTAACATTAGCATGCTAACAGGTATAATTTGTCAAGTGACAAATGTTTGATGCTAAGGTGTACATCTAAAAAAAATGTTTTATTAAAAATTAGCATGCTAACATTAGCATGCTAACAGGTTTATAAAAAAAAAGTTTGTATGCTAACATACAAACTTTTTTTATTTTTTAGATATACACCTCAGCATCAAACATTTGTCATTTGATGGATGATACCTGTTAGCATGCTAATGTTAGCATGCAAACTTAATATTTTTATTTTTCTCGATATACATCTTAGCATCAAACATTTGTTACTTAACAGATGATACCTGTTAGCATGCTAACTTAACTTTTTTATTATTTTTAATATACCCTTCAGCATCAAACATTTGTTACTTGAAGGATACCTGTTAGCATGCTAAAGTTAGCATACAAACTTTTTTTTTTAGATATACACCTCAGCATCAAACATTTGTCATTTAACGGATGATACCTGTTAGCATGCTAAAGTTAGCATGCTAATTTTTAATAAAACATTTTTTTTAGATATACACCTCAGCATTAAACATTTGTCACATGACCAATGATACCTGTTAGCATGCTAACTTAGATATATATGTATATTTTTTAGATATACCCCACAGCATCAAACATTTGTTACTAGAAGGATACCTGTTAGCATGCAAACTTTTGTTTTTTTTAGATATACACCTCATTTGACGGATGATACCTGTTAGCATGCTGATGTTAGCATGATAATTTTAGCATGCAAATGTTAGCATGCTCACTTAATTTATTTTTTAGACATAGACCTCAACATCAAACATTTGTCACTTGACGGCTGATACCAGTTAGCATGCTAATATTAGCATGCTAACAATTTTTTTTCTTTTTTTTCTTTTTTTTTTTAGATATAGACCTCAACATCAAACATTTGTTACTTGATTGATGATGCCTGTTATGTTAATGCTAGTATGCTAACTTATTTTTAAGCAAATTTTTTTAGGCGTACAGCTCAGGCTTATTTCGGTTACTTGATGCACGCTAACATTAGCCGGCTAGCGTTTGAAATCTGCTCTCCTCAGCAGGAGGAACACACCACGAGATAAAACTCTTATGACTCAGCGCCACTTTTGCATGTGATCGATGTTCCTCGCCGTCTGGAGCGCAATCAGCGTTCCGTCCGGCCAATTATTAATAAGCGCGGCGCACGGGGCGGTCGCTGCGAGCCGGGGCCCAGCACGAGACCCGGGGAGGGAGCGCGAGTGTTTATAGTTGCGTGTCTTTAAAGCTCCCCTGGCTTCACACGCCACGGCCATGTGCACGCGCCGCTACACGTGCGGAGGCCGCTGGAGCGAGGGAACAGGGGGCGGAGCCGGCCGGCCAGGGGGCGGAGCCCGCAGAGGCTTGTGTACAGGAAGAGTGAGTGAGTGAGTGCAAACGCCAGCAGGCCTCCTCACAAAAACGCTGGCAATAATTAGCGTCACAACAAAGTCACACGTGCAGGTCTGAAAGGGAGTCGGGAGAAGCAGAGCGTGGTCATTTCTCACTCTTTTTTTTTTCTAGAAAGGCAAAAACATGGACTATTTCAAAGGAATGCAATTAAATACATAAAAGACTACTGTATAGAATACTGTAAATGAATGATAAACAACAGTAAACTCATGTGTTCATGAATCTTGAAACACTCATTTTATGAAGTTGCAAATGTTGACCTTTGCAACTATTTCATACATTTGTTATTAATTCATAATGCATTCATTGGATGAATGAATGAAATACTTGGAAAACTCCACACATATTTGGAAAAATTGTCATTTATCACTCAAGAATAAAAAATAAATAAAAAAAATTAATGGATTAGATTTACTTTTCTAGACACACAGATCATTTTTAGTGCCTTTCAAATGTTTTCATTTCAATAAAATGTGCATTTAAAAATATATATGAAGGATTTATTTATTATTATATATTATTAATAATAATTAAATAATTATTATTTAATAATAAATACATGCAATAATGATAAGATTAATAAAAAAAATGCAGAAATTAAATAATTGTATTAAATAATAAAAATTAATTAACTATCATAAAAAATTAAATAAATTAATGAATATCTAATAATAACAATAAATTAAACCTTTAAAGGACATTTCTGTACTAAATGCTCAGAAAAATTTAGGTTTTTACATTTAGTGTATTTGAAACTTAATTATTATTATTATTTTATTTTATTTTGATTTTTTTAAAACATATTACAAAAGTGGCCTATGATGGATTCATTTATCATTATTTGGTGTTAATAATAATTATCATTATTTAATAATGAACACAGTCAATAATAACAATGATAATAATAATAATAACATAAGATGTGTAAACAAAATACATGAATAAATTAAATAATGATAATTTATGAACTATCATCAAAAATGAAGTAAACGAATGAACAATTGTGTTATTAAATAATAATTACAACAGTACATTAACCCTTTCTATATTAAATAATTGGAAAAATTAAAAAAATTATTGAGTGCATTTTCAGATTGAATTTAAATAAAAAAAACTTTTAATTTTAATTTAATTTTGATTAATTGGTATCACTGATCACTCATCAAAAAAGTTAATACATGTTTTATTAAATAATAATAATAATAATAACAACAATAAATTAACCCTTTAAACGCCATTTCTGTATTGAATAATTGGACATACTTTTTTTTTACTTTTAGTGCATTTCCAGATTTAATTCAAATTTAAATTAAAAAATGTTTTAATTTTAATTTAGTTTTAATTAAAAAAATATTACAGAAGTGGCCTATGATGCATTCATTTATCATTATTTAGCATTAATAATAATAATTATTATTTATTAATAAATACATTAAATAATAATAATGATAATAATAATGACATAAGATTTATAAACAAAATACATGAATACATTAAATAATAATACAATTAAATAATGAATATTAATTAACTGTCATCAAAAAATGAAATGAATGAATGAAAAAAATGTCTTATTAAATAATAATAATAATAACAACAACAATAAATGAACCCTTTAAAGGCCATTTCGGGTTTAAATACTTGTTACTACTTAGTTTATTTCCAGATTTTATTCACATGTAAATAAAACGTTGTTTTAATTTTAATTGAATTTTGATTTAAAAAACAAAACAATTACAGAAGTGGACTATGATAGATTCACTTATTATTCTTTAATAATATATGCATATATATATATATATATATATATATATATATATATATATATATATATATATATATATATGTATATTTATAGGGGATTATTTCTATAAATGGAATTTATTATTGAATAATAATAACAATCGAACTATCATCAAAAATTAAATGAATAAAGGTATTATTAAAAAATAATAATGACTGAACACTTTAAAGGCCATTTCTGTGTTAAATATTTTGACAAATTTATTTTGGTGCATTTCAAGTTTCAAACAAATGTTACTTACGTAAGGTTTGTAATATGAATAATTATTTTATTTACTTCAAATATGTCATTATTCACGTCATCTTTCATGGCTTTTCTCGCCTTAAAGCAAGCAAACGTCAGGCAGCTTCGGAAAAATAAAGACAAATCTCATTTTTAGACCTAAAACTTCTGTTAAGTTTAAAAAAGTTGAGTTTGCAAAATTGGCCGTGACGCATGTGCATGTATTTTTTTTTTTAACAGGCTAAGAAAAGTGAAACATATTTATTTTTGATGTTATTATTTACTATGAGTAATAGTTAAACGCAGTCTTGGCGAGTGTGTGGCACACTCACTAGCTGTACGGACGCCGCACTGATACCGAGTTACTGCTTCATAATGGCGCCACCTGTCTTTGACTTTGAATTGGGAGTTGGGTGGACTGAAAATGTCTTCCTAAAAAAAATTTGCCAATTTCCGTTACAAAGCCGTCCGTCATGAAATATGCGGAAGTCTTTCTCCATCCGTACACGTTAGCAACTGCCCACCAACTGGGAAATACATTCCAATCCAGGCTAGAACCGGAACATTCCGGCAGGATCCCTCTAGCAGGAGGCTGCACTGACGAAAAAAACAAAACAAAAAATTCGGAGATGCAGTACATAGCGTGCGTGGTGACGGAAACTATTGACTTGAGTGCAGCGGAATGTGGAAGCGCCAGGATGAAATCTTTGTGTTTTTGTCCGTTCCTGATGAGATAAGACGCGAGCGCGGTGCTAGTCATGTGACATTCAACTATTGCACCGCCTATCATGCACTATCAATGATAATAATCAGGACAGATACACAGCAAATCACGCCAAAATATTGCACCATATCTTCTACATACCATGCATCCATACTGAATTAGCCGTGCAACTGCTACTTTAGCTGTTCTACTGTATCGCAGATATACCGCCTACCATGCACTATCGATATTAATTGATGGGAAAAAATTTATCACAACAAGCTACTAAGCTTATATTGTCAAATAATGACAGTAGTACATATATCACTGAAATGCTTAAGCACCTGCTACTGTATCTATTGTATTGTTTACTTATACATACAGCCTATCATGCACTGTCGTTAATAATATCGGGGAAAAAATGTATCGCATTAAGCTACTTAACGAAATGACGAAAGAAAGTACACACATCACTGAAATTCCTATACAACTCCAATTCTGATAACAGGGCAGCTAACTGTATCGTAGATATACCACATACCATGCACTATCGACATTAATTGAGGGGAAAAAATTATTACAACAAGCTACTAAGCTTATATTGTCAAATAATGACAGCAGTACATATATTACTGAAATGCCTACGCTCCTGCGACTGTATCTATTGTATTGTTTACTCCTTTATACCGCCTATCATGCACTGTCAGTAATAATATCGGGCAAAAAAATGTATCGCATTAAGCTACTTGACGAAATGACGAAAGTACACACATCATTGAAATTCCTATACAACTCCAATCCTGATAACAGGGAAGTTAACTGTATCGCAGATATACCGCCTACCATGCATTATCGACATTAATTGATGGGAAAAAAATAATCACAACAAGCTACTAAGCTTATATTGTCAAATAATGACAGCAGTACATATATCACTGAAATGCTTAAACACCTGCTATTGTAGCTATTGTATTGTGTACTCCTTTATACCGCCTACCATGCACTATCAATATTGTTTTATGATGGGGGTAAAAATATGTTCTTATCAGGCTACTTCACTTTTACTGTCAAACATTCAATTAAAATGTTTATACAACCGGCTGCTATTTTACTACAATATGTCAGCAATGGACCGTATATCATGCACTATCAATATTTATTATTGATAGGGAGAAAAATCTCTTTGTATCAAACTACATAGATTTCATTGTCAAACAATGACAGAGGTACACATTTGACTGAAATGCCAATGCAGCTTGCAGCTATTGTATTGTATCATCTATGAACCGCCTATCATGCACTATCAATAATAAATCAAATTAAAAACCCGGAAACATTCTATCACCTCAGTTTGCTTAGCTTTTATAGGAAAAAATGACACAAGTACATGTAAAAATGCAGTCCTGATAAAATGCCAGCGATTCAACTGTATCTCATATGTACCGCCTATCATGCACTATCAATAATAAATACAAAAAAAACCCCGGAAACATTTTATAACCTCAATTTGCTTAGCTTTTATAGGAAAAAATGACAGAGGTACATGTAAAAATGCAATCCTGATAAAATGCCAGCGATTAACTGTATCTCATATGTACCGCCTATCATGCACTATCAATAATAAATGCAAAAAAAACCGGAAACATTTTATCATGTCGAGTTGCATAGCTTTTATTGCAAAAAAATGACACAGGTACATGTAAAAATGCAATCCTGATAAAATGCCAGCGATTCAACTGTATCTCATATGTACCGCCTATCATGCACTATCAATAATAAATGCAAAAAAAAACGGAATCATTTTATCATGTCGAGTTGCATAGCTTTTATTGCAAAACAAATGACACAGGTACATGTAAAAATGCAATCCTGATAAAATGCCTGCGATTAACTGTATCTCATATGTACCGCCTATCATGCACTATCAATAATAAATGCAAAAAAAAACGGAAACATTTTATCATGTCGAGTTGCATAGCTTTTATTGCAAAAAAATGACACAGGTACATGTAAAAATGCAATCCTGATAAAATGCCAGCGATTAACTGTACCTCATATGTACCGCCTATCATGCACTATCAATAATAAATGCAAAAAAAAAAAACGGAAAAATGTTATCATGTCGAGTTGCATAGCTTTTATTGCAAAACAAATGACACAGGTACATGTAAAAATGCAATCCTGATAAAATGCCAGCGATTCAACTGTATCTCATATGTACCGCCTATCATGCACTATCAATAATAAATACAAAAAAAAAACCCGGAAACATTTTATAACCACAATTTGCTTAGCTTTTATAGGAAAAAATGACACAGGTACATGTAAAAATGCAATCCTGATAAAATGCCAGCGATTCACTGTATCTCATATGTACCGCCTATCATGCACTATCAATAATAAATGCAAAAAAAACCCGGAAACATTTTATCATGTAGAGTTGCATAGCTTTTATTGCAAAAAAATGACACAGGTACATGTAAAAATGCAATCCTGATAAAATGCCTGCGATTAACTGTATCTCATATGTACCGCCTATCATGCACTATCAATGTTGATTGACAATACAGGGGGAAAAAAGCAATCACAGATTTTATTGTCAACCAATGACAAAGGTACACATTTGACTGAAATGCCCATACAACTGTCAGCTCTTGTGCTAGATCTCCTACAGACCGCCTATCATGCACTATCGTTCTGAACAATGATACCAACAATGATAAAAGGGCGATGGCGTCAAGCTGCCGAGCTTTTAATGTGAAAAAAAAATGGCAAATTAGACAGAGCTTCTTATACAAGTGCCAGCTGTATCTTCTGCATATCATGCACTATCGATACATATGCCAACAATATCACATCATCTTGTAGAAGCAGGCTGTGGCTAAACTGCTTTCAAGGGTAAGGATCGAAAGTTACATCACTTTTCCCACACGATGCTCCATTCTTACGTTCCCACAACGTCTTATTATACAATAAAAACTATTTTTTTCATGCGAGATGTTTCCTGCAAGTGCGGTTGGCATGATTTTTGTTTTTGATTCCAGTTTTATTGCGTAAAAGTGAGGCGAATTTACACTCAGCCCCTTGTGCCACACTGCACTCTGACTCCCCCTGGCGGTGATGTTGGTGTAGCGCAGCCTGCTGCCTGCCTCTCCTCAGTGCAGATTGACAAGTTGCTCAAAGTTTTTTTCTTTTTTCTTCTTTTTGTGTGCGCGCAGGCAGCCAGACGAGTATGAACGACTCGTACGAGTCTCCGTCCTGCTCGTCGTCCCCGTCGTCCTCCTGCCCGCCGCTGCTGACGCCCACGGACAGCGGTCCGGAGGGCATGGAGATGTTCGACATGGACCCCTCGGACATGGCTCTGTCCAACGGGCCCGGCCAGCAGAACTTTGACCCCAGGAGGCAGTCCTTCAGCGAGGAGGAGCTCAAGCCGCAGCCCATGGTGAAGAAGGCTCGCAAGATCCTGGTGCCCGACAACTTGAAAGTAAGCTATTATTATTATTATTATTAATAGTACACAAGCATCCATCCATCCATTTTCTACCGATTGGCCCTTTTTGGGGTCGCTGGAGCCTATCTCAGCTGCATTCGGGCGGAAGGCCGCGTACACCCTGGACAAGTACACTAGCAATTAAATCAGATTTTATTACTGTAAAGCATTATTATTTACCCTAGTAATTTATTACTGTAAACATTATATTAGTATTTGCACTAGCAATTTAATCATATTTTATTACAGTAAACATATATTTAAAAATGTTACATGTTTTTATGTTTAGGTTTAAAGAATATATTTTTACATAAATATAAAACTGTTTTTTTAAATTTAATTTTGAATGAAATTAAATGATTTTGTAAAACAATATTATTCAATTTATCTCCCTAATAGTACATTTATTTCAACTTAATCACATTTTACTATATTTTACATCACATTTAATATTTTACATTTTATGTTTTAAATTTTAAAAATATATATTTTGGATGAATAAATACAAAAATGCATTTTTTAAATTAGATTTGGAATGAAATTAAATTATTTTGTAAAATAATATTTTTTAATTTATCTCCCTAAGTGTACATTTATTTCAACTTAATCACATTTTATTATATTTTAAATGCCATGTAATATTGAAAATTTTAATATATTTTTATGTTTAAGTTAAAAAATATTGTTTACATACGTAAATAAATAGAAAAATGTTTTTTTTAAATTTTGAATGAAATTGAATGATTTTGTAAAACAATATTCTTTAATTGATCTCCCTAATAGTACATTTATTTCAACCTAATCACATTTTATTATATTTTACATGCCATGTAATATTCAACATTTTAATATATTTTTGTTTAATTAAAAAAAATATTGTTTACATACATATATATAAAAAAAACAATTTAATTTTCAATGAACTTGAATAATTTTGTAAAACAATATTCTTTAATCATCTCCCTAATAGTACATTTATTTCAACTTAATCACATTTTGTTATATTTTACATGACATTTAATATTTTACATGTTAACATATTTTTATGTTTTAGTTTTTAAAAATATATATTTTAGATGAATAAATACAAAAATGCATTTTTGTAATTTAATTTTGAATAGAATTTAATTATTTTGTAAAATAATATGCTTTCATTTATCTCCCTAATTGTACATTTATTTCAACTTAATCACATTTTATTACATTTTACATGCCATGTAATATTTAAAATTGTAATTTATTTCTATGTTTAAGTTTTAAAAAATATTGTTTACATATGTAAATAAATATAAAAATGTTTTTTTATTTATTTAATTTTGAATGAAATGGAATGATTTTGTAAAACAGTATTCTTTAATCATCTCCCTAATAGTACATTTATTTCAACTTAATCACATTGTATTATATTTTACATTACATTTAATATTTTACATGTTAACAAATTTTAATGTTTTAGTTTTTAAAAATATATATATTTTAGAAAAATGTATTTTTTAAATTTGATTTGGAATGAAATTGAATTATTTTGTAAAATAATATTCTTTCATTTTTTTCCCTAATAGTACGTTTATTTCAACTTAATCACATTTTATTATATTTTACATGACATTTCATATTTAAAATTTTAACATATTTTTATCTTTAACTTTTTTTAAAATATTTTTTAGATAAATTCATATAAAAATGCATTTTTGAAATATGATTTTGAATGATAGGGAATGATTTATTGCAATATTGTAGTGTTTTGTCTCCCAAAGACAAACAATATTAAAAAAAATGTGGCCTGTGTTCCCCCAGGACGAGAAGTACTGGAGCAGGAGATACAAAAACAACGAGGCGGCCAAGCGCTCCCGAGACGCCCGGCGCCTGAAGGAGAACCAAATATCGGTGCGCGCCGCCTTCCTGGAGCGCGAGAACGCCGCCCTGCGACAGGAAGTGGCGGAGATGCGCAAAGAACTTGGACGATGTCGCAACATCCTTAGCAAATATGAGAACCGCCTGGCTGACCAGTGATGGAATATTCCGGAAAAGACTTTTGGACTCGATGATGATGACGATGATGAAGATGATGATGATGAATGTATCAGGAGGCGGCGTGCAGCTCAGGTGTTTGGTCGTCATGGCGACGCACGGAGAGAATAATTTAACTTTTAGGGGTTTTGTTATTGGAGAATTGTATATTTTTATAACACTTCAGGACACTCGCAGAGAGAGAGAATCATTTTGTACATTTTCTACACGACTAAACCCGGCGGGAGGGAGGACCATCTTTCTGTGGAACATTTGGCTACTAGAACAATTTGTAAAGTCGAAACTTCACTTCGCTTCCTCCAGGAGAACTTTGGTCGTCTTTTTCTTTCCTCTTTTGTGTCCACGGCGACCACACCTCCCTCTTTTTTTTTTTTTGTGCGTGTATACGTAATTACCAGCTTCTCTTTCAACTCCGCTTCTACCCACTTCCCTTCGATGTTTGTTTCCATCAGCGGCACTCCATTAACACTCGAGACACGATCCCTGTTGTCCACTACCTTCGTAGTACTTCAATCAAGTATACTTCGTAGTACTTCAATCAAGTATACTTCGTAGTACTTCCATCAAGTATACTTCTTCACTGACAATCAACAACTTCACTACATTAATTATTACCAATATAACTGCGATGTAAGTAATATTAATAATAATTATTATTATCAGTATATTAATAATAATAATAACAATAATAAACTGGTTTGATCGCTTTTAGGCAATTTAATACAACAACATTTTTATATGTGTATTTTTTTGACAATTGAAACAATTATTAATAATAATAATACCACACAACAATCATTATAAACATATTTAAAAATCTAAATTATATTATAATCATCACATTAGGACATTTTATTAAAAAAAAATGGTGACATTAATTATTATTTGTTTAATATATTGATGAATATTGGATAATCTAGCCACTTTTTTTTTATTTTTGTTTGGAATTTTTTACCTCCTAATGTGCTAATTATTCCTATTTATACCAAAGAGCAAAAATGTTGCATTAAAAACAATTATATTATATCTTAGTTACCACATTAGTACTTTTTTTTAAATGGTAAAAAATGATGAAAATGTTCCATTATTATTTGTTTATTATATAAAGGATTTTGAAATATTTTAGCCACCCCAAAAAAAAAAAAAGTTGCTAATGTGCTAATTATCAATAATACAATTTGATGAATATTGGATATTTTTTTCAGACATTTTTTTTTACTTCCTAATGTGCTAATTATTATTATTAATACCATACAGAAGACATTTTGCATTATAAACAACAACAGATCCTAATTATATTATAATGATAACATTAGTACTTTTTTCAAAATGCTAAAAAATAATACAAGTTTCCATCATTATTTGTTTAGTACATTGATGAACTTTAGATATTTTAGCCACTTTTTGAAAAAAAAAAAAAAAAAAAAAAGTTGCTGATGTGGTAATCATTATTAATAATACCATTTGATGAATATTGGATTTTTTTTCATACATTTTTTTAACGTCCTAATGTGCTAATTACTATTATTAATACCATACTGCAATAATTTTGCATTATAAACAAACCAAAAAAAACACAAAATTATATTTTATATATATATACATATATATCACATGAGTATATGTTTTTAAATGATAAAAAAACAATACAAATTTCCATTAGTATTTGTATAGTATATTGATGAATTTTATATATTTTCACCACTTTTTGAAATTTTCCCCCAATTTTTTTTTAGGTTGCTAATGTGCTAATTATTAATAATAATACCACCCAACAAACATTATAAACAATACAAATAATCGCAATTGTATTATAATTATCACATCAGGAACATTTTTAAAATGGTAAAAAAAATGGTAAAATGTACCATTATTTCTTTAATATATTGATGAATTTTAGATATTTTAGCCACTTTTTAAAATCTGCAAAAAAAAAAATGTTTTAAGTTGCTAATGTGCTAATTATTATTAATAATAAAAAAAAATCACAATTATATTATAATTATCACATTAGGAACTCTTTTAAATGGTAAAAAAAATAAATACATTTAGTATTTGTTTAATATATTAATGAATTTTAGCCACTTTTTAAAATAAAAAAAATGTTTTAAGTTGCTAATGTGCTGATTATTATTAATAATACAAACAATCACAATTAAATTATAATGATCACATTAGGAACTCTTTCAAAAGGTAAAAAAAAATAAAATAAATTGAGCATTATTTGTTTAATATATTAATTAATTTTAGATATTTTAACCACTTTTTAAAATGTTTAAAAAGAAAAAATTTAAGTTGCTAATGTGCTAATTATTAATAATAATACCACACAACAATCCCTATAAACAATACAAATAATTCCACTTATTTTGTAATTATCACATTAGGAACCTTTTTTAAATGGTAAAAAATGTTAAATTAACCATCATTTGTTTAATATATCAATGAATTTGAGATATTTTAGCAACTTAAAATTTTTAGAAAATATGTTTTTAAGTTGCTAATATGCTAATTATTAATAATAATACCACACAACAATCTTTATAAACAATACAAATAATCACAATTATATTATAATTAACACATTAGGAAGTTTTTTTAAATGTTAAAAAATGGTCAAATGTAACATTATTTTTTATTACATTGATGATTAGATATTTTAGCCACTTAAAAAAAAAAAAGTAAACGTTTTTTTTTCAAGTTGGTAATGTGCTAATTATGATTAATGCAATGATATTAACTATATATTACATTTCAAATGTATTTTTTTAAATATTCCGCAAAGATTCTATTTTTACAGACAGGCTTCGCTACGCATCTTCAAGTAAAGTCAGCCAGTGATCAAAATAATAAAGATGTTAGTAAACAAACGCACATTTGTGGGTTTGAAATGGAGAAGTGCGACTATTTGAGGAGATTTACCAGGAAGAAGATTATTATTATTATGACCGTTGGAGTGGAATCTAAAATGGACCTTTCGACCGTTCCTACAACATCTCTGCTCGTATTTGCTAGAAGGACTCTTTGTTCTGATATTATTAGTCTTCTTCTTATAATTATTGTTGTTGTTCTGATGTTATACTTTCTTGATGGATGTTTCCTGCTGACCTCACTGATGATCTTCACCCCCATGCCGACTTTTTTTGTACAAGGACGAGCTCCTCACGCCCCCTGGTGGACTATGCATGCTTCGTCCTTTTCTTGCTTTCTTTGCACCGTCTCCGCCTCGCGCCCGCGATCGACCGGACGCTCGCTCTCCAGCTTGTATCCTCCCAGATGTGCTGGCTGCGTCTTTCCAGGGACTCTAATCGACGCGGACGTGCCACAGCGCTCCCTGACCCACTACGTGCTGGTTCTGTGGATGTACTTTGAGATTTCTCCCTAAAAAAAACCCAACAATTAAAGATTATTCTCGTTCAACACTGCGCTTGCTTTTGCTTTGTGATCAGCGGGTGGCGATGATGAATTAGGTTTGGACGTCAGGATGGAGTCAGGGGGATTTACGGAGGCGAACATGGCGCCCCAGAGGGGCTCGTGACCCATCAGAGAGAGTATGGCCAACTCGGGTTCAGACTTAGTCTCCAACATGGCGCCCTATAGGAGATTGTGACCAATCAGAGACAATGGCATACTAGAGTTGGTCTCCAACATGGCGCCCTATAGGGGTTTGTGTCCAATCAGAGAGAGTATGGCCGACTCAGGTTCAAACTACGTCTACAACATGGCGCCCTATAGGGATTTGTGACCAATCAGAGGGAGTATGGACAACTCGGGTTCAGACTTAGTCTCCAACATGCCACCCTACAGGGGCTTGTGACCAATCAGAGAGAGTATGGCCAAGTCAAGTTCATGGGTGGCCTCCAACATGGCGCCCTATAAGGACTTGTGACCAATCAGAGAGAGTATGGCCAACTACAGTTGGTCTCCAACATGGCGCCCTATAGGGACTTGTGACCAATCAGAGAGAGTATGGCCAACTAGAGTTGGTCTCCAACATGGCGCCCTATAGGGGTTTGTGTCCAATCAGAGAGAGTATGGCCGACTCAGGTTCAAACTACGTCTCCAACATGGCGCCCTATAAGGACTTGTGACCAATCAGAGAAAGTATGGCCAACTCAGGTTCATAGGTGGTCTCCAACATGGCGCCCTGTTGGGGCTAACATGGCACCCTATAGAGGCTTGTGACAAATCAGAGACAATGGCCAACTAGAGTTGGTCTCCAACAAGGTGCCCTATAGGGGTTTGTGTCCAATCAGAGAGAGTATGGCCGACTCAGGTTCAAACTACGTCTACAATGTGGCGCCCTATAAGGACTTGTGACCGATTACAGATTATGGCCAACTCGGGTTCAGAGATGGTCTCCAACATGGCGCCCTATAGGGGCTTGTGACCAATCAGAGAGAATGGCCAACTAGACTTGGTCTCCAACATAGCGCCCTATAGGGGTTTGTGACCAATCAGAGAGAGTATGGCCGACCTCTGGTTCAGACTTGGTCTCCAACATGGCGCCCTATAGAGGCTTGTGACAAATCAGAGACAATGGCCAACTAGAGTTGGTCTCCAACATGGCGCCCTATAGGGGTTTGTGTCCAATCAGAGAGAGTATGGCCAAGTCAAGTTCATGGGTGGCCTCCAACATGGCGCCCTTTAAGGACTTGTGACCAATCAGAGAGAGAGTATGGCCAACTAGAGTTGGTCTCCAACATGGCGCCCTATAGGGGTTTGTGTCCAATCAGAGAGAGTATGGCCGACTCAGGTTCAAACTACGTCTACAATGTGGCGCCCTATAAGGACTTGTGACCGATTACAGATTATGGCCAACTCGGGTTCAGAGATGGTCTCCAACATGGCGCCCTATAGGGGCTTGTGACCAATCAGAGAGAATGGCCAACTAGACTTGGTCTCCAACATAGCGCCCTATAGGGGTTTGTGACCAATCAGAGAGAGTATGGCCGACTCGGGTTCAGACTTGGTCTCCAACATGGCGCCCTATAGAGGCTTGTGACCAATCAGAGAAAGTATGGCCAACTCAGGTTCATAGGTGGTCTCCAACATGGCGCCCTGTTGGGGCTAACATGGCACCCTATAGTGGCTTGTGACAATGGCCAACTAGAGTTGGTCTCCAACAAGGCGCCCTATAGGGTTTTGTGTTCAATCAGAGAGAGTATGGCCAACTTGGGTTCAGACTTGGTCTCCAACATGGCACCCTAAAGGGGTTTGTGACCAATCAGAGAGACTATGGCCGACTCAGGTTCAAACTAGATCTACAACACGGCGCCCTATTGGGATTTGTGACCAATCAGAGAGAGTATGGCCGTATCAGGTTCAGACTTGGTCTCCAACATGGCGCCCTATAAGGACTTGTGACCGATTACAGATTATGGCCAACTCGGGTTCAGAGATGGTCTCCAACATGGCGCCCTATAGGGGTTTGTGTCCAATCAGAGAGAGTATGGCCAAGTCAAGTTCATGAGTGGCCTCCAACATGGCGCCCTATAAGGACTTGTGACCAATCAGAGACAATGGCCAACTAGAGTTGGTCTCCAACATGGCGCCCTATAGAGGCTTGTGACCAATCAGAGAAAGTATGGCCAACTCAGGTTCATAGGTGGTCTCCAACATGGCGCCCTGTTGGGGATAACATGGCACCCTATAGAGGCTTGTGACCAATCAGAGACAATGGCCAACTAGAGTTGGTCTCCAACAAGGCGCCCTATAGGGGTTTGTGTCCAATCAGAGAGAGTATGGCCAATTTGGGTTCAGACTTGGTCTCCAACATGGCGCCCTATAGGGGCTTGTGACCAATCAGAGAGAGTATGGCCAAGTCAAGTTCATGGGTGGCCTCCAACATGGCGCCCTATAAGGACTTGTGACCAATCAGAGACAATGGCCAACTAGAGTTGGTCTCCAACATGGCGCCCTATAGGGACTTGTGACCAATCAGAGAGAGTATGGCCAACTAGAGTTGGTCTCCAACAAGGCGCCCTATATGGGTTTGTGTCCAATCAGAGAGAGTATGGCCGACTCAGGTTCAAACTACGTCTACAACATGGCGCCCTATAGGGATTTGTGACCAATCAGAGATAGTATGGCCAACTCGGATTCAGACTTGGTCTCCAACATGGCGCCCTATATGGGTTTGTGTCCAATCAGAGAGAGTATGGCCGACTCAGGTTCAAACTACGTCTACAACATGGCGCCCTATAGGGATTTGTGTCCAATCAGAGAGAGTATGGCCAACTTGGGTTCAGACTTGGTCTCCAACATGGCGCCATATAGGGATTTGTGACCAATCAGAAAGAGTATGGCCGACTCGGGTTCAGATTTGGTCTCCAACATGGCGCCCTATAGGGATTTGTGACCAATCAGAGAGAGTATGGCCGACTCGGGTTCAGATTTGGTCTCCAACAAGGCGCCCTATAGGGATTTTTGACCAATCAGAGAGAGTATGGCCGACTCAGCTTCAAACTAGGTCTACAACACGGCACCCTATTGAGGCTTGTGACCAATCAGAGAAAGTATGGCCAACTATAGTTGGTCTCCAACATGGCGCCCTGTAAGGGTTTGTGTCCAATCAGAGTTTGTGGCCAACTCGGGTTCAGGGTTGGCCTCCAACATGGAACCCCGAAAGGGGCTTGTGACCAATGGGGGAAAAACTCGAGTTGGTCTCCAACATAGCGCCCTATAGGGATTTGTGACCAATCAGAGAAAGTATGGCCAACTCGGGTTCAGACTTGGTCTCCAACATGGCACCCTATTGAGGCTTGTGACCAATCAGAGAAAGTATGGCCAACTACAGTTGGTCTCCAACATGGCGCCCTGTAAGGGTTTGTGTCCAATCAGAGTTTGTGGCCAACTCGGGTTCAGGGTTGGCCTCCAACATGGAACCCCGAAAGGGGCTTGTGACCAATGGGGGAAAAACTCGAGTTGGTCTCCAACATGGCGCCCTATCGGGGCTTGCGACCAATCAGAGAGAGTATGGCCAACTCAGGTTCAGACTTGGTGTACAACATGGCGCCCTGTAGGGGCTAACATGGCACCCTATAGGGCCTTGTGACCAATCAGAGACAATGGCCAACTAGGCTTGGCCTTCAACATGGCGCCCTATAAGGACTTGTGACCAATCAGAGACAATGGCCAACTAGGCTTGGCCTTCAACATGGCGCCCTATAAGGACTTGTGACCAATCAGAGACAATGGCCAACTAGGCTTGGCCTTCAACATGGCGCCCTATAAGGACTTGTGACCAATCAGAGACAATGGCCAACTAGGCTTGGCCTTCAACATGGCGCCCTATAAGGACTTGTGACCAATCAGAGACAATGGCCAACTAGAGTTGGTCTCCAACATGGCGCCCTATAGGGACTTGTGACCAATCAGAGAGAGAGTATGGCCAACTAGAGTTGGTCTCAAACATGGCGCCCTATAGGGATTTGTGTCCAATCAGAGAGAGTATGGCCGACTCAGGTTCAAACTACGTCTACAACATGGCGCCCTATAGGGATTTGTGACCAATCAGAGAGAGTATGGCCAACTCGGATTCAGACTTGGTCTCCAACATGGCGCCCTGTAGAGGCTTGTGACCAATCAGAGAAAGTATGGCCAACTCAGGTTCATAGGTGGTCTCCAACATGGCGCCCTGTTGGGGCTAACATGGCACCCTATAGAGGCTTGTGACAAATCAGAGACAATGGCCAACTAGACTTGGTCTCCAACATGGCGCCCTATAGGGGTTTGTGTCCAATCAGAGAGAGTATGGCCGACTTGGGTTCAGACTTGGTCTCCAACATGGCACCCTATAGAGGCTTGTGACAAATCCGAGACAATGGCCAACTAGACTTGGTCTCCAACATGGCGCCCTATAGGGGCTCGTGACCGATCAGAGAGAGTATGGCCGACTCAGGTTCAAACTAGCTCTACAACACGGCGCCCTATAGGGATTTGTGACCAATCAGAGGGAGTATGGACAACTCGGGTTCAGACTTGGTCTCCAACATGGCGCCCTATAGGGGTTTGTGACCAATCAGAAAGAGTATGGCCGACTCAGGTTCGAACTAGATCTACAACACGGCGCCCTATTGGGATTTGTGACCAATCAGAGAGAATATGGCCGTATCAGGTTCAGACCTGGTCTCCAACATAGCGCCCTATAAGGACTTGTGACCGATTACAGATTATGGCCAACTCGGGTTCAGAGATGGTCTCCAACATGGCGCCCTATAGGGGTTTGTGTCCAATCAGAGAGAGTATGGCCAACTCGGATTCAGACTTGGTCTCCAACATGGCGCCCTATAGAGGCTTGTGACCAATCAGAGAAAGTATGGCCAACTCAGGTTCATAGGTGGTCTCCAACATGGCGCCCTGTTGGGGCTAACATGGCACCCTATAGAGGCTTGTGACAAATCAGAGAGAGTATGGTCGACTCAGGTTCAAACTAGGTCTACAACACGGCGCCCTATAGGGATTTGTGACCAATCAGAGGGAGTATGGACAACTCGGGTTCAGACTTGGTCTCTAACATGGCGCCCTATAAGAACTTGTGACCGATTACAGATTATGGCCAACTCGGGTTCAGAGATGGCCTCCAACATGGCGCCCTATAAGGACTTGTGACCAATCAGAGACAATGGCCAACTATAGTTGGTCTCCAACATGGCGCCCTATAGGGGTTTGTGTCCAATCAGAGAGAGTATGGCCGACTCAGGTTCAAACTACGTCTACAACATGGCGCCCTATAGGGATTTGTGACCAATCAGAGAGAGTATGGCCAACTCAGGTTCAGACTTGGTCTCCAACATGGCACCCTATAGGGATTTGTGACCAATCAGAGACAATGGCATACTAGAGTTGGCCTCCAACATGGCGCCCTATAGGGACTTGTGACCAATCAGAGAGAGAGTATGGCCAACTAGAGTTGGTCTCCAACATCAATAATCAATCAATCAATGTTTACTTATATAGCCCTAAATCACTAGTGTCTCAAAGGGCTGCACAAACCACCACGACATCCTCGGTAGGCCCACATAAGGGCAAGGAAAACTCACACCCAGTGGGACGTCGGTGACAATGATGACTATGAGAACCTTGGAGAGGAGGAAAGCAATGGATGTCGAGCGGGTCTAACATGATACTGTGAAAGTTCAATCCATAATGGATCCAACACAGTCGCAAGAGTCCAGTCCAAAGCGGATCCAACACAGCAGCGAGAGTCCCGTTCACAGCGGAGCCAGCAGGAAAACATCCCAAGCGGAGGCGGATCAGCAGCGCAGAGATGTCCCCAGCCGATACACAGGCGAGCAGTACATGGCCACCGGATCGGACCGGACTCCCTCCACAAGGGAGAGTGGAACATAGGAGAAAAAGAAAAGAAACGGCAGATCAACTGGTCAAAAAAGGGAGTCTATTTAAAGGCTAGAGTATACAAATGAGTTTTAAGGTGAGACTTAAATGCTTCTACTGAGGTGGCATCACAAACTTTTACCGGGAGGGCATTCCAGAGTACTGGAGCCCGAACGGAAAACGCTCTATAGCCCGCAGACTTTTTTTGGGCTTTGGGAATCACTAATAAGCCGGAGTCCTTTGAACGCAGATTTCTTGCCGGGACATATGGTACAATACAATCGGCAAGATAGGATGGAGCTAGACCGTGTAGTATTTTATACGTAAGTAGTAAAACCTTAAAGTCACATCTTAAGTGCACAGGAAGCCAGTGCAGGTGAGCCAGTACAGGCGTAATGTGATCAAACTTTCTTGTTCTTGTCAAAAGTCTAGCAGCCGCATTTTGTACCAACTGTAATCTTTTAATGCTAGACATGGCGCCCTTTAAGGACTTGTGACCAATTAGGGATTATGGCCAACTTGGGTTCAGAGGTGGTCTCCAACATGGCGCCTTAAAGGGGCTTGTGACCAATCGGAGGGGGGCTATCAGGGTATGTATATTGTAGCGTCCCGGAAGAGTTAGTGCTACAAGGGGTTCTGTGTATTAGTTGTGTTGTGTTTATGTTTTGTTACAGTGCGGATGTTCTCCCAAAATGTGTTTGTCTTTCTTGTTTGGTGTGGCTTTACAGTTTGGCGCATATTTCTCACCGTGTTAAAGTCTTTTATACGCCCACCCTCAGTGTGACCTGTATGGCTGTTGACCAAGTATGCTTGCATCCACTTGTGTGTGTGAAAACCAGAAGTGTTATGTGACTGGGCCGGCACGCTGTTTGCATGGAGGGAGAGCGGACGTGACGACAGGCTGTTCTCAGGTCAGCATGCGGCTGTTAAGGGGTGAAGGTTTCAGGTGAAAGAAAATGCTAAAGTTAGTGCCTTAAAGGCACGGAACCAATTTTGTTGTTTGGGTGGTAATCAGGAGAAATTCGGGAGAATGGTTGTCCTGGGAGATTTCTGGGAGGGGCACTGACATTCAGGAGTCTCCCGGGACAATCGGGAGGGTTGGCAAGTAAGCTATAGGGACTTGTGTCCAATCAGAGATTATGGTCAACTCGGGTTCAGGGTTGGGCTCCAACATGGCACCTGAAAGGGGCTTGTGACCAATGGGGGCCAACTCGAGTTGGTCTCCAATTAATCTAAAAATCCTTTTTATTTTTACAATTTTAATCAATTTAGAATTATTACAAAGATTTAAAAAAAAGGAATTAATCCAAACATTTATTTTTGCCTTTTTTTTAATCAATTAAAAATAATACAAAGGAAAAAAAATATGATTAATAAAACAAAATCTATCTTTTAATCAATTAAGAATCGTTACAAAGATTAAAAAAGCTCAATTAATCTAAAAATGTATTTTTAAACTTTTTATTGATTAAGAATTGATACAGAGACAAATAAAAAAATCGCAATTAATCTAAAAATCGATTGAAAATCATTTCAGAGAAAAAAAATTGTGATTAATCTAAAACTCGATTTTTTAATCGATTTAGAAACGTTACAAAATAAAAGAAAAACGCAATTAATATAAAATCGGTTTTACATTTTTTTTATCGACTAAGAATCCTTACAAAGAAAATAAAATTCCGATTAATCTAAAAATAGGTTTTAGATCTTTATTCAATCAATTAAAAATTGTTTTAAAAAATCGTGATTAATCCAAAAATCTCTTTATATATATTTTTTTTACAATTTTAAACAATTAAAAATTGCTACAAAGATGAAACAAAATTCCCTTTTGATTTTTGTTTAGTTGATTAAAAATAGTTAGAAAAAAATCGTGATTAAACTAAAAATGTGTTTTGTTTTAGAGTTTTTAATCGATTAAGAATCCTAACAAAATAATAAAAATCACTATAAGCTGAAAATCGACTTTTGATTTTGTTTTAATCGATTACAAATCACTACAAAAAAATTGCAATAAATCTAAAAATCGCCCCAAAAATTTTTTTATCAAGAATTGTTACAAAGATTTAAAACATTTTTACAATGAATCTTCAAAAACAATTTTTTAATAGATTAAGAATCGCTACAAAGAAACAAAAAAAACCACAATTAATATAAATATATATATATATTTTTTTAATCAATTAAAAATCTTTACAAAAAAATTGTGATTAATATAAAAATCCATCCATCCATTTCCAACCGCTTATTCCCTTTGGGGGTCGTGGGGGGCACTGGACAAGTCGCCACCTCATCGCAGGGCAAATAATCTAAAAATAAATTTTTTTGATCGATTAAGAATCATAACAAAGATTTTTTAAAAATTGATATAATCTGAAAATCGACTTTTTATTTTTTTCAATCGATTAAGAATCATTACAAAAAAATTGCGATAACCTAAAAATCGATAAAAAAAAATTGATTCAGAAATGTTACACAGATTTTTAAAAAATCACAATTAATTTAAAAATCCATCCATCTATCCATTTTCTACCGCTTATTCCCTTTGGTGTTGCAGGGGGGCACTGGTGCCTATCTCAGCTACAATCGGGCGGAAGGCGGTGTACACTCTGGACAAGTTGCCATCTCATCGCAGGGCCAATAATCTAAAAATAGTCGTTTTTAATCGATTAAGAGTCATAGCAAAGATGTTAAAAAATGGCTATAATCTGAAAATCGACTTTTGATTTTTTTTAATCGATTAGGAATAATTACAAAAAAAATCGCGATTAACCTAAAAATAGATTTAAGAAAAAATTGATTAAGAAAATAAAAAAAAAACGCAATTAATTTAAAAATCCATCCATCCATCCATCCATTTTCTACCGCTTATTCCCTTTGGTGTTGCAGGGGGGCACTGGTGCCTATCTCAGCTACAATCGGGCGGAAGGCGGTGTACACCCTGGACAAGTCGCCTTCTCATCGCAGGGCCAATAATCTAAAAATAGTCTTTTTTAATCGATTAAGAGTCATAGCAAAGATGTTAAAAAATTGCTATAATCTGAAAATCGACTTTTGATTTTTTTAATCGATTAGGAATCATTACAAAAAAAATCGCGATTAACCTAAAAATAGATTTTTTTAAAAATTGATTAAGAAAATTAAAAAAAATTGCAATTAATTTAAAAATCCATCCATCCATCCATTTCTACCGTTTATTCCCTTTGGGATTGCAGGGGGGCACTGGTGCCTATCTCAGCTACAATCGGGCGGAAGGCGGTGTACACCCTGGACAAGTCGCCATCTCATCGCAGGGCCAATAATCTAAAAATAGTCTTTTTTAATCGATTAAGAGTCATAGCAAAGATGTTAAAAAATTGCTATAATCTGAAAATCGACTTATGATTTTTTTTAATCGATTAGGAATCATTACAAAAAAAATCGCGATCAACCTAAAAATAGATTAAAAAAAAAATTGAATAAGAAAATAAAAAAAAATAACAATTAATCTAAAAATCTATTTTTTATTTTTTTAATCGATTAAGAGTCAAAACAAATATATAAAAAATTGCAATTAATCTAAAAATAGATTTTTGATTTTTTAAAATTGATTAAAAATTGTTACAACAACAAAAAAATTGTGATTGATCTAAAAATGTATTCAGGATTTTTTTTTATTAAGACTTGTAACAAATAAGAATCATGGTTCATTTGAAAAGTGATTTTTTTTCTACACTCCAAAAAAATAGAGAAAACTACTGAAATGTAGTACTCTGAGTCACCATGGAGGGGGTGGGGGCGCACGTGAGCCAGCAGCTGCAGACAACAAACTTCAGGAGGTCTCAAAGTGACTCCCTTGGTTTTAGAAAGAACCCAAAATAAAAATGTTGTTTTTTTCAAATGTAGTCTTCTTAAAAGCTTTTAATCCCGAGGCCACTTTGTTCCTTTTTGCAGGACAGCCAGGAAGCAGAGCACGCCAGATGTTTGCCCAGGTTGCGTAAACGTCCCGGAGAGAACAGTCCAAAGGTGTGCGGCTCGGTCTTCCCGCCCGGATGCAAATAGGTGAAAGGTCAGCGGTTGTAATTCCTTTGCTCAGCACAAAGCAGATGTGTCGCAATCTCACTTCCTGCTCCCCCCGCGGCCCACCCACGCTCGGCTTCCTGCAGAGCGTGTGCACGAGGACCCTCCTCAGAAGGTCGCAGGCCTGCTTGGAGGAGGATGGACTCTGCTCTGCTGCTGCTCTCCTTCTGGGCCCTCGCCGCCACTGTGGCCCCGCAGACTCCAGGTACGCTTCCTGTCTCGCCGTGTCCGCCTCCTCGCCTCGCTAAACTTCATCTTTTTGACACCAGGTAGATTTTTCTCCGTTTGTGTAAATATTTGTCGCCCCCCCACCCCCAAATATCCTTTGGGCCATGCTTTATAGTCTGGGGAACACATTTAATGCGACACACAGGATAGAGAGCCTCAAAAGCGAATCATTTCAAAGCGTGACAGCATTTCTCTTTTGGATTTGCGTTGTTTTTTTTTTCACTCGAGCTCGCTCAAGTTTGACCCTGGAGTGTTTGTTGTCAGTCCCGTTATTATGTGCTAAATGTCTTGTTTACAAACTGACCCATGGGGCGCCAAGTGGGAATATATAAATGAATAAATATGAAATAATATATATATATGTATATGTATATATTTTAAATTTAATGTATTTATTATTATTATATTATTATTTATACATATATATTTTAATTAAATTTAATTAATTTATTATTATTATTTATATATATTCTTATGTAATATTATTATTATTATATTATTATTCATACATATATTTGTATTTTATTTATTTATTATTATATATACATATTTTATTTATTTTTTAATTTTTTTTTTAATTAAGTTGTGTCATATTTTACATTTAAAAGTATCTTATTATATCTGTCATTTAAGAGTTTTGTTATATTATTTGGATGAATAAATAAAGAACTATGTTAATCCAAAAACAAATTTAACAAATTAAATGTATTTTTTTAAATTTTGATTAAGAATGGAATCAAATCATTGTTATACAATAAAAAACTAAAATAATGTTCTGTCATCCATCTCAGAAATAGTCATTTTATTTCAATCGATTATTACATATTGCATGTCAGGAAATGTTACATTTGAAATTGTTTTATTGTATTTTTCATTTTAAAAAGGTTAAAATTTTTTTGTGTGGAATAAATAATGTACAACAAAAATTGAACCGAAAAAAATATTTAGCTTTTGTTGGATTTTGAATGGGAAAACAAAAAAAAAGAAAAGAAAATGAAATTATATATATATATATATATATATATATATATATATATATATATATATATATATATATATATATATACTATATACTATTATATACATTTATTAAGTTTTGTTATATTTAAAAGTATCGTATTAGATTTGTCATTTAAGAATTTTGTTATATTTTGTTGGATGAACTATTAAATAACTAATTTAATCCAAAAATACATTTTCCAACTAAATTCATCTGTTCTATTTGATTTAAAGTGGAATTAAATAATTGTTATATATTTAAAAAAAAATGATGTTCTTTCACCCATCTCAGAAATACTAATATTATTTCAACGTTGTCACGTTTGATTATATTGCACATTTTAACATCTTATTATTATTATTGAAATGTAATGGACTGAAATATTTATTGATCCATCTCACTCAATGGTAAACATTTTCACTATCATGTCAATTTATCACCTTTTTTTGCATTTTGCATGTCAGAAAATGGCACATTTAAATTTGTTTTATCATATTTTTCATTTCAAAAATATGCAATATTGTTTTGAATAAATAAGTACAACAACAATTTAATTCAAAAAAGATTTGTGGAGTATATATATTCTATTATGTCAATGTATGACCTTTTATTACATTTAAAAGTATCTTATTATATTTTTCATTTAAGAGTGTTGTTATATATATTTTTGGGATGAATTAATAAAGAACTAATTTGTCCAAAAATAAATTTTTCAAATTAAATTAATTATTATTGTAAAAAAATAATGTTCGTTAACCCTTCTCAGAAATAGTAAAAATAATATTACTAAATTATTATTATTATTACTATAATTATTATTATTGTTATTAGTATTTAATTTGTATTCAATATATCACATTTGATAATATTGTACATTTCATTGAGTAATTTAATATAATATACTTATTAATCTTTTAACTGTAATTTAAAATATTGGAAATATTTATTAGATACATAATTTAAACTGTTTAAATTGTTTTTATTGTTTTGTAGCGGAGTTATTGTAATGGAAGGAAATATTTATTCATCCATCTCACTCAATGGTAAACATTTTCACTATCATGTCAATTTATCACCTTTTATTACATTTTGCATGTCAGAAAATGTTACTTTTAAATTTGTTTGATTATATTCTTCATTTTAAAAAAATTCAATTTTTTAAATTATTAATTACATACAACAAATAAATAATCTCAGAAAATATTTGTTCAAACTCATGTAATTGTTTTTGTTGAATTTTGAGTGGAATCGATCAATTTTGTAAAACAATGTCCTTTCATCCATCTTACTAACAGTCCGATTATTCCATTTTAATCACATGTTATCAAATTTTACATGTCAATCAATAGTTTAAAATAACACCCACACACACACACACACACACACACACACACACACACACACACACACACACACACACACACACACACACACACACACACACACATATATATATTACATGTCGTTAAATAAATAAAAAATGTCATTATTATATTTGTCATTAAATAGTTTTAATATTTGTTTTTGAATTAATACATTTAGAAAGAAATTTAATCAGAAAAAAACAGTTTCAAATTAGATACATTTGTTTTTATTTGACTATGAACGCAATCGAATTATTTTGTGAATAAAAGTTCTTTAATCCATCTCACTAATAGTAGTTTTGTTTCAATCACATTTGATCAATCACATGTCATTTTAATGCTTAAAAAAAGTATATTGATGAATTTTAGATATTTTAGCCACTTTCTAAAATTTTCCCCAAATTTTTTTTTATGTTGCTAATGTGCTAATTATTAATAATAATACCATCCAACAAACATTATAAACAATACAAATAATCGCAATTATATTATAATTATCACATCAGGAACTTTTTTAAAATGGTAAAAAAAATTGTAAAATTTGCCATTATTTGTTAAATATATTGATGAATTTGAGATATTTTAGCCACTTAAACAAAAAAAAAGTGTTTTAAGTTGCTAATGTGCTAATTATTATTAATAATACAAACAAGCACAATAATATTATAATTATCACATTAAGAACTCTTTTAAATGGTAAAAAAATAAATGAATTGAGCATTATTTGTTTAATATATTAATGAATTTAAGATATTTTAGCCACTTTTTAAAATTTTTAAAAAGAAAAATATTAAGTTGCCAATGTGTTAATTATTATGAATAATACCACACAACAATCCTCATAAACAATACAAAATCACACTTATTTTATAATCATCACATTGGGAACCTTTTTTAAATGGTAAAAAAATGTTACAATTAACCATCATATCGATGAATTTTAGATATTTTAGCCACTTTTTGAAATTTTCAGTAAAAATATTTTTAAGTTGCTAATGTGCTAATTATTAATAATAATAATACCACACAACAAAAAATAAAGTTCTTTAATCCATCTCACTAACAGTAGTTTTATTTCAATGTAAATCACATTTGATCATGTTTTACATGTCATTTTAATGCTTTAAAAAAAAAAAAAAAAAAAAAAAAAAAAAAAATATATATATATATATATATATATATATAAAGATATGCACCTGGGGATAGGTTGATTGGCAACACTAAATTGGCCCTAGTGTGTGAATGTGAGTGTGAATGTTGTCTGTCTATCTGTGTTGGCCCTGCGATGAGGTGGCGACTTGTCCAGGGTGTACCCCGCCTTCCGCCCGATTGTAGCTGAGATAGGCGCCAGCGCCCCCTGCGACCCTGTAAGGGAGAAAGCGGTAGAAAATGGATGGATGGATGGATATATATATATATATATATATATATATATATATATATATATATATATATATATACATACACATGAATGCTCCTGATTAGTAGGGATCCACTATAAATCGATTCACATAAGACAGGATGTCGATGCTAATTTACATTGGATATGCCATAGACATGCTGCTGATTAGCATTAGCGATTTTACATGGCGGTTTTCAACACCTCCACATTTGAAAACTAAGACACGGGTTAGAACCAAACAGCTGCTGTGTAATAAGTACAATACTTTCGTGTATAAACCATCCTCAAGAGACATTCAACTTAATGGCAAAGACTACTCTCTCACTACCGAAACGCAGAAACACACCTCGGACATATGATACTCAGAAGTGCAAGAAAATGTGTGTGTGTGTTTGTGTGTGTGTGTGTGTGTGTGTGTGTGTGTGTGTGTGTGTGTGTGTGTGCTGCTGAAGGATCCTCCAACAATGCCAATATGGCCACTAGAAAACACCCACAATGCAACCTGGGTGGTAAATGTTTCCATTGCCACCCACGCACAGTCAACAACTACCTCCTGCTGCTCCTTTTTACCAGCACCGCCCCTGCAAGGAGGGTAAACAAAGGGTGTGTGTGTGTGTGTGTGTGTGTGTGTGTGTGTGTGTGTGTGTGTGTTATCCCAACAGAGTCGTGCCCAGAGAGACTGGTGGGAGAAGAGAGGAAGCGGACGTGTCCAAAGCCCTGTAAAGTGGACAAAGACTGTGGCAGCAAGCGTCAATGTTTGTGTGACGGCCAGTGTGGTCTCAGCTGTGTGGCTCCAGGTGTGTGTGTGTGTGTGCAAAACCCAAAAGCAAGTTGTCACGTTGTGTAAAAGGTAAATTAAAAACAGAATACAATGATATGCAAATCCTTTTCAGCTTTATATTCAGTTGAATGTACTGAAATAAGCAGGGGCGTCCATAATAACAACATATGTCGTTCTAAAAGCTGTATGGACCTTTTCAGCATTAACGGTGCCTTCACAGATGTGTAAGTTAGCCATGCCTTGGGCACTAATACACCCCCATACCATCACACATGCTGGCTTTTACACTTTCACCCTAGAACAGTCCGGATGGTTCTTTTCCTCTTTGGTCCGGAGGACACGACGTCCACATTTTCCAAAAAACAATTTGAAATGTGGACTTGTCAGACCACGGAACACTTTTCTACTTTGAGTCAGTCCATCTTAGATGATTTCGGGCCCGAGCGAAGCCGGCGGCGTTTCCGGGTGTTGTTGATAAATGGCTGTGGCTTTGCAGAGTAGAGTTTTAACTTGCACTTACAGATGTAGCGACCGACTGTAGTTACTGACAGTGGTTTTCTGAAGTGTTCCTGAGTCCATGTGGTGATATCATTTACAGACTGATGTGGCTTTTTGATGCAGTAGCGCCTGAGGGATCCAAGGTGCGTAATATCATTCTCTGAACCTTTTGATGATATTACCGAGTGTAGATGGTGAAATCCCTAAATTCCTTGTTGAGAAATGTTGTTCTTCAACAATTTGCTCAGGCATTTGTTGACAAAGTGGTGACCCTCGCCCGTCCTTCTTTGTGAACGACCGAGCATTTCACGGAAGCTGCTTTTATACCAAACCCTGTTCCCAATTAGCGATGTTCACCTGTGGGATGTTCCAAATAAGTATTTGATGAGCATTCCTCAACTTTCTCAGTCTTTTTTGCCACTTGTGCCAGCTTTTTTGAAACATGTCGCAGGCATCATATTCCAAATGAACTAATTTTGCAAAAAATAAGAACGTTTGTCAATGTGAAGATGAAATATCTTGTCTTTGCAGTCTATTCAATCGAATATAAGTTGAAAAGGATTTGTTGTATTCTCTTTTTATTTACCTTTTACACAAGGTGACAACTTCACAAATTTTGGGGTTTTCTAATACTATGAGTTTGTATATATATATATATATATATGTGTGTGTGTGTGTGTGTGTTTTCCTCAGGTCGCACATGTCCGTGGCCTTTGACCCCCAGCGCGGCCTGGGAGGCCCGCCTCCTGTCGCCCACCCACTCCTTCTCCGCCCTGCTGGAGGTGCGCTGCAAGTCCGGCTTGTCCCTGCCCAGCGGTCTGGACGCCACCATTCGCCGTTGCCAAGGCGACCGCCAGTGGAGCGGGGAGGAGCCCACCTGCGCAGGTGAGGGAGACGCCTCCTCCGGACAACCCACAGTGGTGTTGTTTGTTGTGTCGCCATAGCAACCACGACGTATTTTCACAATGCAGTGTTTTCTTAACTGCTTCTGGATGTATATCTATATATTATATATCTATATAATTCATATTCATGTAGTATACATCTGTTTACTCTATATCTATGTACTATATATACTCTATGCATACACTAGTGTTGTACTATACAACACTGATAATATAATTTTACTTAGAGAAAAATTATAATAACAACAACAACAGTAATAATAATAATGATAATAATAATTATAGTAATAACAATAATGATAACGATAATAATAATAACAATAATAATGATAATAATAACAACAACAATAATAATAATGATAATAATAATAACAATAATAATAACAACAATAACAATAATAATAATAATAATGATAACAATAATAATAATAATAATAATGATAACAATAATTATAATAATGATAGTGATAATAACAATAATAATAATAATTATAGTAATAATTATAAGAATAATGATAATAATAACAATAATAATAATAATAATAATTATAGTGATGATAATAATAATAATAATGATAATAATGATAATAATAATAATAACAATAATAATAATAATCCATCCATCCATTTTCTACCGCTTATTCCCTTTCGTGATAGTGATAATAATAATAATAATAATAACAATAAGGATAATAACAATATAGTAATAATAATAATAATAACAACAATGATAATGATAATAATAATAATAATGATAATAATAATAATAATTATAATTATAGAGATGATAATAATAATAATAATGATAATAATAATAATTAAAATAATAATAATAATAATAATTATAAAAATGATAGTGATAATAATAATAATAATTTAAAAAAAAATAATAGTAATGATAATACTACTAATAATAAAAATGATAATAATAATAATAATGATAGTAATAATAATAACAATAATAATAATTAAAATAATAATAATAGTAATAATAATAATAATAATAATAATAATAACAATGATGGGAACACTCGAGGGAGTACTGGAAAGTGCTCCCCCGGGTGATTCCCTTGTCCTACTGGGAGACTTCAACGCTCACGTCGGCAACGACAGTGAAACCTGGAGAGGCGTGATTGGGAAGAATGGCCGCCCAGATCTGTTATTGGACTTTTGTGCTTGTCACAGTTTGTCCATAACAAACACCATGTTCAAACATAAGGGTGTCCATATGTGCACTTGGCACCAGGACACCCTAGGCCGCAGTTCCATGATCAACTTTGTAGTTGTGTCATCGGATTTGCGGCCTTATGTTTTGGACACTCGGGTGAAGAGAGGGGCGGAGCTTTCTACCGATCACCACCTGGTGGGGAGTTGGCTGCGATGGTGGGGGAGGATGCCGGACAGACCTGGGAGGCCCAAACGCATTGTGAGGGTCTGCTGGGAACGTCTGGCAGAGTCTCCTGTCAGACAAAGTTTCAATTCCCACCTCCGGAAGAACTTTGAACATGTCACGAGGGAAGTGCTGGACATTGAGTCCGAGTGGACCATGTTCCGCACCTCTATTGTCGAGGCGGCAGATCGGAGCTGTGGCCGCAAGGTAGTTGGTGCCTGTCGGGGCGGCAATCCTAAAACCCCTTGGTGGACACCAGCGGTGACGGATGCTGTCAAGCTGAAGAAGGAGTCCTATCGGGTCCCTTTGGCTCATAGGACTCCGGAAGCAGTGGACAGGTACCGGCAGGCCAAGCGGTGTGCAGCTTCAGCAGTCGCGGAGGCAAAAACTCGGACATGGGAGGAGTTCGGGGAATCCATGGAAAACGACTTCCGGACGGCTTCGAAGCGATTCTGGACCACCGCCCGCCGCCTCAGGAAGGGGAAGCAGTGCACTATCAACACCGTGTATGGTGCGGATGGTGTTCTGCTTACCTCAACTGCGGATGTTGTGGATAGGTGGAAGGAATACTTCGAAGACCTCCTCAATCCCACCAACACGTCTTCCTATGAGGAAGCAATGCCTGGGGAATCTGTGGTGGACTCTCCTGAGGTAGTTAAAAAGCTCCTCGGTGGCAAGGCCCCAGGGGTGGACGAGATCCGCCCGGAGTTCCTTAAGGCTCTGGATGCTGTGGAGCTGTCTTAGTTGACAAGACTTTGCAGCATCGCGTGGACATCGGGGGCGGTACCTCTGGATTGGCAGACCGGGGTGGTGGTTCCTCTCTTTAAGAAGGGGGACAGGAGGGTGTGTTCCAACTATCGTGGGATCACACTCCTCAGCCTTCCCGGTAAGGTTTATTCAGGTGTACTGGAGAGGAGGCTACGCCGGATAGTCGAACGTTGGATTCAGGAGGAACAGTGTGGTTTTCGTCCTGGTCGTGGAACTGTGGACCAGCTCTATACTCTCGGCAGGGGTTTTGAGGGTGCATGGGAGTTTGCCCAACCAGTCTACATGTGCTTTGTGGACTTGGAGAAGGCATTCGACCGTGTCCCTCGGGAAGTCCTGTGGGGAGTGCTCAGAGAGTATGGGGTATCGGACTGTCTTATTGTGGCGATCCGCTCCCTGTACGATCAGTGCCAGAGCTTGGTCCGCATTGCCGGCAGTAAGTCGAACACGTTTCCAGTGAGGGTTGGACTCTGCCAAGGCTGTTCTTTGTCACCGATTCTGTTCATAACTTTTATGGACAGAATTTCTAGGCGCAGTCAAGGCGTTGAAGGGTTCCGGTTTGGTGACCGCAGGATTAGGTCTCTGCTTTTTGCAGATGATGTGGTCCTGATGGCTTCATCTGACCGGGATCTTCAGCTCTCACTGGATCGGTTCGCAGCGGAGTGTGAAGCGACCGGAATGAGAATCAGCACCTCCAAGTCCGAGTCCATGGTTCTCGCCCGGAAAAGGGTGGAATGCCATCTCCGGGTAGGGTAGGAGACCCTGCCCCAAGTGGAGGAGTTCAAGTACCTAGGAGTCTTGTTCACGAGTGGGGGAAGAGTGGATCGTGAGATCGACAGGCGGATCGGTGCGGCGTCTTCAGTAATGCGGACGTTGTACCGATCCGTTGTGGTGAAGAAGGAGCTGAGCCGGAAGGCAAAGCTCTCAATTTACCGGTCGATCTACGTTCCGAAAGGATAAGATCACGGGTACAAGCGGCCGAAATGAGTTTCCTCAGCCGGGTGGCGGGGCTCTCCCTTAAAGATAGGGTGAGAAGCTCTGCCATCCGGGAGAAACTCAAAGTAAAGCCGCTGCTCCTCCACATCGAGAGTAGCCAGATGAGGTGGTTCGGGCAGCTGGTCAGGATGCCACCTGAACGCCTCCCTAGGGAGGTGTTTAGGGCACGTCCAACCGGTAGGAGGCCACGGGGAAGACCCAGGACACGTTGGGAAGACTATGTCTCCCGGCTGGCCTGGGAACGCCTCGGGATCCCCCGGGAGGAGCTAGACGAAGTGGCTGGGTAGAGGGAAGTCTGGGTTTCCCTGCTTAGGTTGTTGCCCCCGCGACCCGACCTCGGATAAGCGGAAGAAGATGGATGGATGGATGGATGGATGGATGGATAACAATGATAATGACAATAACAATAATAATGATAATAATAATAATAACAATAATAATAATAATAATAATAATAATGATTATAGTAATAATAATAATGATAATAATAATAGTAATAATGATAATAATAATAATAATAATAGTAACAATGATAATGATAATAATAATAATAACAATAATAATAATAATTATAGTAATATTAATAACAATAATAATAAAAAATATAATAATTACATAGTAATGCAATATTATTAGTAATAAATTAGTAATATTTTTTAGTAATACTAATACATTAGTAATGCAATATTATTATTACTACAAATAATATTACTACAATATAATCAATAATAATATGAATAAATTAGTAATACAACATTAATAATAATAATAACAAAGCAACAAAATAAAGTTGATTTAAGATATTCTGAAAATAAATATATATATATATATATATATATATGTATATATATATATATACATATATATATATATACACGCACGCACGCACGCACGCACGTACACACACACACACACACATACACACACACACACACACACACACACACTCACACACAAACAATTGGAAAGCAGTAAAATGTGAAATGAGGACAGGATTGTGAGTTTAGTGATGAGAGTAGACGTGCAAGCTGCTGACAGACTAAGGCAGAAGGTAGGTGGGTTTTCAAAACGATTGTGTGTGTGTGTGTGTGTGTGCGTGTGTGTGTGTGTGTGTATGCATGCTGGAGTGTGAGCCGAGCTCCTTCATGCCTGCTGAGAGGCTGTGGGCGGCCGATCACTGTCAAAGTGGCAGCGTGTGTGTGTGTGTGTGTGTGTGTGTGTGTGTGTGTGCGTGTGTGCGTGTGTGGGTGGCCCATCACAGTCCACAGAGTGAGAGAGAAAAAGAGGTGTACTGGTCATGTTGCTTCAGGCCTTTCCTTGTTACTCTTATCCTTTTTGCTTCTCATCCTTTCATCCTCTCATCCTCCATCTTCTCCTCCTGTCACCCTCCATCCTCTCATCCTTTCATCCTCCATCTTCTCATCCTCCCATCCTCCATCCTCTGTCCTCTCATCCTCCACGATGAAGCCCACTCCATGTTGGTGTTTGGAGCCCTCACGGCTGTACCATGTCTGCTTAAAGCTGAAGTGGAGTGGTAATTCTTTTTTGTGGGCGACACAAGAATGAATGATGCGGACACGTTTGTTACTGGATGCTTCTGCCTTGTAGACTTTGCATGTGTAAGTGACATGCAACCATAACTCTTTGTTACTTGTTTATATTGACAAATGTGATGTTTTACACCGCAATAATGATTCATTATTATGTCTAGCTGCTGTGCTATTGTGTGCTTAACTGTTGTGTAGCTGCGAGCTCCCAGTAGCCTATAGCCTACCATGTTTACCTTTGCAAAATATTTTTGTAAATATCTGTGTGTGTGTGTGTGTATATATACATACATATATGTATATATAAAGGGAAGAAGATTAAGAGCTATTCAGTAGGATTTAAGGTCCAAGCTTACATCACACTACATTTTTTACTGCATGCCTTAGGTAAGTGCCGGAGTGAGAAGAGGTTTTAAAATAATTAGCACATGCTTACATTTACCGCATGCCTTTATATACTGTATATGTATATATATATATATATATATATATATATATATATATATATATATATATATATATATATATATATATATATATATATTTACATATACACTGTCTATACTGTATATATATATATAATGTATATATATATATACAGTATATACATATATATATCGACTAATATATGCATATATTAGTATACATACTGTATATATATACTAATATATGCATATGTATACATATATACACACACATGTATACTGTATATATATATATATATATATATATATATATATATATATATTTATACATATATACATATATATATATATATATATATATATATGTATATATATATATATATATATATATATATATATATACATACATACATTTATATTTACACACGCAAAGTAAGTATCCATCCATCCATCCATTTTCTACCGCTTGTCCCTAATATATAGGGCAAAAAAGAAGAATAACAGTAGTGCTGTTTTTAAAATTAAAGTAATGCATTGTACATTAAAAATATATATTTTGATTTTAGAGTAAAAACTGGCAGTTCACTTACTAGAATTATATTGAAAAAAAATAATAATTTTAAATAAAAAAAAATAATATTTTAAAAAAATTAATTCAATTTACAGTAATGCACTGAAAAAAATGTAGATTTTAAAATATAAACAAATTGAATGTTACAATAAAAATAAATGTGGTACCATCTTACAAATTACATTAAAACAACAAAATTAAATACAAAACTATTCTACATTTTAATAATTTGGTGACTGAGCAGCAGCCACTGTAAATGAAAACAAATGGCACCAATTTTATTTCTCCAGTAAAATTCTGCCAGTCTTTTATTGTGAAATCCCATGACAACAATAAAAACGAGCTTCCTGTACGTGTCTCTGCTGCCCTCTAGGGGCCACGCCTCCCACTGCCGCCCTGACCTGCCCGCTTCCGGAGGACGCCGACGGCAATATCCGTATCGAAGGCGACGGCGCCGTGGGCACAGCAATCCGCTACAGCTGCCTGCCAGGGTGAGGATGTGGGCGGATAGCGTTGACGGAGGTGGATGTTGGAAGAAGTGACGAGTGGGAGGAATGAAGACGGGGACTGCGTGGATCCCACCAGTACTAAACGGGTCATTAAGTGTCGAGTGGACTCTTTTCACGCTGACTCATCTCGCGCTGCCAATGCAGCTGTGAGGCTGTCAGTCTAAAAGGAGAGACGCGTTCGCACATTTTTTGATTTTTCCCTTCTTGTGAAGCCGGTAAAGATGTGTCACGTGTCACTCAGCGGCCATCTGCTCGTCTGCTTTCACGTCCCGCAGGTCGCGCTTGCTGGGGATTTCGGAGAACTTCTGCCAGGATGACCGGCGATGGCAACACCCGCACCCCGCCTGCCGAAGTGAGTCAACACTTATTGTTGGGAAGTAAATATGCGACATCTTTGAAGCCACGGAGCTGCTTCTCAGCTCTCTGCTGCTCTCATGTGGCCAAACACGGTACCGCACCCACAATAAAGCGCATCCCTATTTGTTTTAATTGACACTGCCAGCTGTTATTTACGGCAATCCCTCGTTCATTCATTCACTGGTGTCAAACTCAAGGCCCCGGGGGGCCACTTTGTTTTATTTGGCCCCGAAAGCCTTGAAATACGTAAAAAAAATCCCACAAACTGGCAGCTCAGGTGTCAACATTTTGCTGTAAAAGTGCCGTTTTTTTTATTTACATTTGAAAATCAAATTTTAGGGTGAAATTAGATTCTAACACACAGGTGTTAAACTCAAGGCACGGGGGCCACTTTGTTTTATTTGGCCCTTGAAAGCCTGGAAATGATATGTGAACAAATAAACTGGCAGCTCAGGTGTCAACATTTTACCGTAAAAGTGCAGTTTTTTTTTAAATTTACAGAAAAAAAATAAAAATAAAATTATGGTAAAATTAGATGCAAACACACAGGTGTCAAACTCAAAGCCCCATCATTTTTTTCGGCCTTCGAAAGCCTGGAAATAAAATGTAAAAAAACAAACTGTCAGCTCAGGTGTCAACATTTTACTGTAAAAGTGCAGGTTTTTTTTTTATTTACAGTAAAAAATTAAATTTTACGTTAAAATAGGATGCTGACACAGAGGTGTCAAACTCAAGGCCCGGGGGGGCCACACCGTTTTATTTGGCCCTGGAAGTAATATGTAAAAAACAAACAAATTGGCAGCTCAGGGGGTCAACATTTTACTGTAAAATTGCAGTTTTTTAAAAAATGTATAGTAAAAAATCAAATGTATATTTTACAGTAAAATTAGATGCAAGGACACAGGTGTCAAACTCAAGGCACGGGAGCCAATTCCTTTTATTTGGCCCTCGAAAGCCTGGAAATAATATGTAAACAAATAAACTGGCAGCTCAGGTGTCAACATTTTACCGTAAAAGTGCAGTTTTTTTTAAAAATTTACAGTAAAAAAAATTAAATCAAATTTTATGGTAAAATTAGATGCAAACACACAGGTGTCAAACGCAAAGCTCGGGGGCCACTTCATTTTTTTGGGCCCTCGAAAGCCTGGAAATAAAATGTAAAAAAACAAACTGTCAGGTCAGGTGTCAACATTTTACTGTAAAAGTGCAGTTTTTTTAAAATTTACAGTAAAAAATGACATTTTACGTTAAAATAGGATGCTGACACAGAGGTGTCAAACTCAAGGCCCGGGGGGCCACGTCATTTTATTTGGCCCTTGAAATAATATGTAAAAAAAACAAACACTCTGGCAGCTCAGGTGTCAACATTTTACTGTAAAATTGCAGTTTTTTTTATTTACAGTAAGAAAATCAAATGTAAATTGTACAGTAAAATTAGATACTAACACACAAGTGTCAAACTTAAGGCCCGGAGGGCCACTTTGTTTTATTTGGCCATCGAAAGCCTGTAAATAATATGTAAACAAATAAACTGGCAGCTCAGGTGTCAACATTTTACTGTAAAAGTAAATTTTTTTATCTACAGTAAAAAAATCAAATGTATATTTTACGGTAAAATTAGATGCTAACACACAGGTGTCAAACTGAAGACCCCGGGGGCCACTCCGTTTTATTTAGCCCTCGAAAGCCTGAAAATAATATGTAAACAAATAAACTGGCAGCTCAGGTGTCAACATTTTACCATAAAAATGCAAATTTTTTTAAATTTACAGTAATAAAAAAATCAAATTTTATGGGAAAATTAGATGCAAACACACAGGTGTCAAACTCAAAGCTCAGGGGTCACTTCATTTTTTTGGGCCTTGAAAAGCCTGGAAATAAAATGTAAAAAAAACAAACTGTCTGCTCAGGTGTCAACATTTTACTATAAAAGTGCAAGGTTTTTTTATTTACAGTAAAAATATCAAATTTTACAGTAAAATTAGATGCTTACCCACAGGTGTTAAACTCAAGGTGCCACTTTGTTTTATTTGGCCTTTGAAATAATATGTAAAAAAAACAACCTGGCAGCTCAGGTGTCAACATTTTACTGTAAAAGTGCAGTTTTTTTTATTTACAGTAAAAAATATTATAATAGGATGCTAGTACACAGGTGTCAAACTCAAGGCCCCGGGGGGCCACTTCGTTTTATATGACCCTTGAAATAAAATAAAAAAACAAACAAACTGCCAGCTCAGGTGTCAACATTTTACTGTAAAAGTGTAGTTTTTTTAATTTACAGTAAAAAATTTAATTTTACGTTAAAATAGGATGCTGACACAGAGGTGTCAAACTCAAGGCCCGGGGGGGCCACACCGTTTTATTTGGCCCTGGAAGTAATATTTAAAAAACAAACAAATTGGCAGCTCAGGGGGTCAACATTTTACTGTAAAATTGCAGTTTTTTTTTTAAATTTACAGTAAAAAATCAAATGTATATTTTACAGTAAAATTAGATGCAAGCACACAGGTGTCAAACTCAAGGCACGGGAGCTACTTCCTTTTATTTGGCCATCGAAAGCCTAGAAATAATATGTAAACAAATAAATTGGCAGCTCAGGTGTCAACATTTTACTGTAAAAGTGCAGCTTTTTTTTAATTTACAGTAAATTTTTTTTTCCAATTTTATGGTAAAATTCGGTGTCAAACTCAAGGCACGGGGGCCACTCATTTTTTTGGGCCCTCGAAAGCCTGGAAATAAAATAAAAACAAACAAACTGCCAGCTCAGGTGTCAACATTTTACTATAAAAGTGCAGGTTTTTTAAAAATGTACAGTAATAAAAAAAAAAATCACATTTTATGGTAAAATTAGATGCAAACACACAGGTGTCAAACGCAAAGCTCGGGGGCCACTTCATTTTTTTTGGCCCTCAAAAGCCTGGAAATAAAATGTAAAAAAAACAAACTGTCAGCTCAGGTGTCAACATTTTACTGTAAAAGTGCATTTTTTTTTATTTACAGTAAAAATATCAAATTTTATGGTAAAATTAGATGCTTACCCACAGGTGTTAAACTCGAGGCGCCACTTTGTTTTATTTGGCCTTTGAAATATGTAAAAAAAACAACCTGGCAGCTCAGGTGTCAACATTTTACTGTAAAAGTGCAGTTTTTTTTAATTTACAGTAAAAAAATAATATAATAGGATGCTAGTACACAGGTGTCAAACTCAAGGCCCCGGGGGGCCACTTCGTTTTATATGACCCTCGAAATAAAAAAAAAAAAAAAAAAATCCCAGGTCAGGTGTCAACATTTTACTGTAAAAGTGTAGTTTTTTTTAATTTACAGTAAAAAATTAAATTTTACGTTAAAATAGGATGCTGACACAGAGGTTTCAAACTCAAGGCCCGGGGGGCCACACCGTTTTATTTGGCCCTGGAAGTAATATGTAAAAAACAAACAAATTGGCAGCTCAGGGGTCAACATTTTACTGTAAAATTGCAGTTTTTTTAAAATTTACATTAAAAAATCAAATGTATATTTTACGGTAAAATTAGATGCAAGCACACAGGTGTCAAACTCAAGGCACCGGAGCTACTTCCTTTTTTTTGGCCCTCGAAGGCCTGGAAATAATATGGAAACAAATAAATTGGCAGCTCAGGTGTCAACATTTTACTGTAAAAGTGCAGTTTTTTTTAAATTTACAGTAATAAAAAAAAAAATCAAATTTTATGTTAAAATTAGATGCAAACACACAGGTGTCAAACGCAAAGCTCGGGGGCCACTTTATTTTTTTTTGGCCCTCGAAAGCCTGGAAATAAAATGTAAAAAAACAAACTGTCAGCTCAGGTGTCAACATTTTACTGTAAAAGTGCAGTTTTTTTTTAAATTTACAGTAAAAAATGACATTTTACATTAAAATAGGATGCTGACACAGAGGTGTCAAACTCAAGGCCCGGGGGGCCACGTCATTTTATTTGGTCCTTGAAATAATATGTAAAAAAAACAAGCACTCTGGCAGCTCAGGTGTCAACATTTTACTGTAAAATTGCAGTTTTTTTTATTTACAGTAAAAAAAATGAAATGTAAATTTTACAGTAAAATTAGATACTAACACACAAGTGTCAAACTTAAGGCCCGGAGGGCCACTTAGTTTTATTTGGCCATCGAAAGCCTGTATATAATATGTAAACAAATAAACTGTCAGCTCAGGTGTCAACATTTTACTGTAAAAGTGCAGTTTTTTTTTATTTACAGTAAAAAAATAATATAATAGGATGCTAGCACACAGGTGTCAAACTCAAGGCCCCGGGGGGCCACTTCGTTTTATATGACCCTTGAAATAAAAAAAAATAAAAAAAACTGCCAGGTCAGGTGTCAACATTTTAAGTGCAGTTTTTTTTAATTTACGGTAAAAAATTAAATTTTACGTTTAAATAGGATGCCGACACAGAGGTGTCAAACTCAAGGCCCGGGGAGCCACATCGTTTTATTTGGCCCTGGAAATAATATGTAAAAACAAACAAACAAATTGGCAGCTCAGGGGTCAACATTTTACTGTAAAATTGCATTTTTTAAAAAAATTTACAGTAAAAAAATCAAATGTAAATTTTAGGGTAAAATTAGATACTAACACACAGGTGTCACACTCAAGGCCAGGGGGCCACTTTGTTTTATTTGGCCCTCGAAAGCTTGGAAATAATATGTAATAAAACAAACAGGCAGCTCAGGCGTCAACATTTTACTGTAAAAGTGCAGAATTTTATATTTACAGTAAAAGAAAACCAAATGTAAATTTTAGGGTAAATTTAGATGCTAATAATACACAGGTGTCAAACTCGAGGCCCGGGGGGCCACGTTGTTTTATTTGGCCCTCGAAAGCCTGGAAATAAAATGTAAAAAAAACAAACACACTGGCAGCTCAGGTGTCAACACTTTACTGTAAAAGTGCAGTATTTTTTATTATTTACTGTAAAAAATTAAATGTAAATTTTACAGTAAAATTAGATGCTAACACACAGGTGTCAAACTTAAGGCCCGGAGGGCCACTTTGTTTTATTTGGCCCTGGAAATAATATGGAAAAAAAAAACAATCTGGCAGCTCAGGTGTCAACATTTTACTGTAAAAGTGCATTTTGTTTTATTTACGGTAAAACCCCCCCAATAAATTTTACAGTAAAATTCTGGTAACTGAGCGTCCTTTTTTTTTTTTAACCATAAAACAGCAGTACTGTTTTTCCATTTACAGTAATATGCACTACATTTAAAATAATATACACTACATTTGCATAAATTTGCACTACATTTGCATATATATATGTATATATGTTTTTAATGTACTTTTAGTGAAACCCCCCACTTTTTTTAATATGGTAAACAAACAAAATATGCACTATTTTCCCTCAAAAATATTTCTTAGAATACATGGAGCTTTTTTTTTTTTTTTTAAGATTTTCTCTTATTCATCATTTTCAAAAAAAAGTAATAAAAATCATAAATACATTAAATATATATATGTATGTGTATATATGTACACATACATATATATATAATTATGTATGTGTATATATAATTTATTTTTTGATGATGAAAAAAGAGAAACAACTCAAAAAGTAAAAAAAAGTTGAATGCATCAAAAGAAAAAAGATAGTAAAAGAAAAGTTCAATGAAAATGACAAAAGAACATTTTTAATAAAAGTTAAATTTGGAGGGGAAAAAAGTAAAAAAAAAAAAAAGTTTAATGTGGAAGAAAAAAAAAGTAAAAAGTTCAATTTTTTTTAAATTAAAAAGTACAAAAACAAAGTTTCATTTAAATGGAAAAAAGAGAAAAAAATAGGTTTGACAATACAAAGTTCCATGTGATTAAAAACAAGAAAAAATGTACCCAAAAAAAAAAAAAAAATTCTAATGATGAAAAAAAGGGAAAAAAAATAGAAAACGTTCCATTTGGATGACAAAGAAGAAACATAATTTATTCCATGTGGATAAAACAAAAGAAAAAAGTTTGTAAATATGTTTCGTGGGTATACAAAAGCTTCATGCGGATGAAAAAAGTTTTAAAACAAGTTCCATGTAGATAAAAAATAAATGAATTAAATACAAGTTTTTACAAAAAAGTAAAAATTCATGTTCCATATGAATCAAACAAACAAAAAAAAAGAGGTAGAACAAAAAAGTTTCATGGGTATAAAAAAGACAAAATGTAAAAAAATAACAAGTTTCATCTGATAAAATTTTTTTTTTCAAGTGGATGAAAAAAAGGGAAAACAAAGTACAACCGTACAGCCCTAGTGTGTGTGTGTATTTATTTATATATACATATATATGTGTGTATATGTAAATGTGTATATGTATATATATATATATACATATATATATGTGTGTGTATATGTAAATGTGTATATTTATATATATATGTGTGTGTATGTATATATTTATATATGTGTATATGTATATATATATATGTAAATGTTTATATTTATATATATGTATACATACAATATATGTGTATATATGTGTGTATTTATGTGTATATGTATATATATGTAAATGTGTATATTTATATATATACAGTATGTATACATATACGTGTAAAAATGTATGTATTTATTTATGTGTATATGTGTGTATATATATATATATATGTATGTATATGTGTGTGTAAATATATATATGTGTATATATATACTGTATATGTGTATGTATGTATTTATATATATATATATATATAGATTCAAACTCTGTTTCCATATGAGTTGGGAAATTGTGTTAGATGTAAATATAAACAGAATACAATGATTTGCAAATCCTTTTCAACCCATATTCAGTTGAATATGCTACAAAGACAACATATTTGATGTGCAAACTGATAAACTTATTTTTTTTTTGTGCAAGTAATCATTAACTTTAGAATTTGATGCCAGCAACACGTGACAAAGAAGTTGGCAAAGGTGGCAATAAATACTGATAAAGTTGAGAAATGCTCATCAAACACTTAAATGGAACATCCCACAGGTGTGCAGGCTAATTGGGAACAGGTGGGTGCCATGATTGGGTATAAAAGCAGCTTCTATGAAATGCTAAGTCATTCACAAACAAGGATGGGGTGAGGGTCACCACTTTGTGGACAAATTGTCAAACAGTTTAAGAACAACATTTCTCAACGAGCTATTGCAAGGAATTTAGGGATTTTACCATCTACGGTCCGTAAAATCATCAAAAGGTTCAGAGAATCTGGAGAAATCACTGCATGTAAGCGATGATATTATGGACCTTTGACCCCTCAGGCGGTACTGCTTTCAAAAACCGACATCAGTGTGTAAAGGATATCACCACATGGGCTCAGGAACACTTAATAAAACCACTGTCATTAACTAAATTATTATTTTCAAAAAAAAAAAAGTTTGAACATCAAATATGTTGTCTTTGTAGCATATTCAACTTAATATGGGTTTAAAATGATTTGCAAATCATTGTATTCCGTTTATATTTACATCTAACACAGTTTCCCAACTCATATGGAAACAGTTTTTGTATATATATGTGTATATTTATATATGTATACATATATATGAGTATATATATGTATGAATATGTAAATATGTATATAAATAAATGTATATATATGTGTATGTATGTATTCATATATGTATACATGTGTGTATGTATGTATTCATATATGTATACATATGTGTGTATGTATGTATTTATATGTAGAGGTGTATATGTATATATATATCTGTGTATATATGCATGCATATATGTGTGTGTGTATATAAATATATGCATTCATATATGTGTATGTATATATAATTATATGCATTCATATATGTGTATGTATATATGTATGTGTATATTTATATATGTATACAAATGTGTATATATGTATATATGTAAATGTGTGTATGTATGTATGTATTTATATGAATCTTTATATATATGTATACATATGTGTATGTATGTATTTATATACATGTGTATATGCATATATATGTATACATATGCGTATATATATGTGTACATATGTATGTGTATATATAAATGTATATATATGTGAATGTATGTATTTATATATGTATACATATATGTGTGTATGTATGTATTTATACATGTGTATATGTATATATAAATGTGTATATGTAGGTGTACATATATGTGTATATGTATGTATATATTTATATATATGAATACATATGTATGTATTTGTGTATAAGTATGTAAATGTGTATATGAATATATATGTTTGTGTATGTATATATATATATATATATATATATATATATATATATATATATATATATATGTAAATCCCCAAGACCTTAATTTTTATTTAAAAAAACCCCAGCATGAAACAAAAAATAACAACTTATATCAACAGACTGGTCAGAAGTGTAGATTTAAGCAATGAAAATAAATTAAAAAATGTGATAATATTTGACATTTTTTTTAACACTTTTATGAGGGGGACCTTTTCACATCCCCGAGTGTTTTTCTGCTAAAAACTGTCATTGTAAAAAAAACAAAAAAACTTGTATGTTATGAATTTATCAGCGTATTTATTTATTAATAGCAAACAACATATTTTTGGGGAAATATTTTGTTAGTTTACCATATTAAAAACAGTCTTGAGAAGAAGGGCATAAAATATAGAAAATAACCTTTTAAAAAAAGCTTCATGTTGATAAAATAAATGTAAAGTTGATGTAGAGATGTAACATGTATATGTTATTATTTTGATGATTATTCTGATGAAGTGCTGGTGTGTGTGCCCCCCCCAGAGTTGTACTGCACCCCCCCCAGCGAGGTGGCGCAGGGCTACGTGGTGGCGGTCCAGAAGACGGAGTACGAGGTGGGCTTCGAAGTCCATTACCTCTGCAAGAAGAACTTCCGGCTGGACGGAGCCCAGAAGGTCACCTGCTTGTCCAACGGCAGCTGGAGTGCAGCGCCACCTTCCTGCAGGGGTGAGAACTGCCGACTCAGCCATGTCTCTTAAACATGGCAGACTCTTAGAAGGAGGCCTTTTCAGAAATATAATGGAATATATATTTATTTTTTTTGTTCATATTTAATACATTATTTGCATTGAGGTTAGTTCCTTGAAATGGAGAAAATTTAAAATAAATACATGTTTATATTTTTCTACAGATAATTCCTTCACATTAAATAAATATAATGTAAATTATATATATAATTTTTATTTACATATATATATATATGTACACACACACTATGTATGTGTATACATATATACATACATACATAGATATCAACATATTGTGTACATAAAATGAGTTAAAAACCTAATATAAAAACGTTAGCGTGCTAACATTAACATGCTAAGATAGCAGAAGTATATACACTTCTAAGACGGCGGCAAGTTTCAAATGCCATCATTATAGGCTGTAAACAAATAAAATTAGCTTAAATGCTACTTAGAAACATTAGCATGTTAATGTTAGCACGCTAAAATGGGATGAATTGTTATACTTCCAAGATGGTGTCAAGTATAAAACGCCACAATTTGTAGGTTTTAACAAATACAATGAGCTATAAGCCTAACATAAAAATGTTAGCATGCTAACATTAACATGCTAAGATCAGAGAAGTATATATACTTCTAAAATGGCGGCAAGTTTCAAACGCCATCATTTTGGGCTGTAAACGAATACAATTAGCTTAACTGATTGTTGGAAAAGTTACCATGTTAATGTTAGCACGCTAATTTGCGTCAAGCTGTAATACTTCTAAGATGGTGTCAAGTATTAATACCATTATTTTTAGGTTCCAACTAGTAAAATTTGCAAAAATGCTAGCTTTTAAACGCTAACATGCTAGCATTAGCATACTAAATAAGAAAAATAAGCATACTTTTAAGATGGTGCCAAGTATCAAGACTTAAAGTGAATAAAAAAAGTGTATCTGTATATCTATATATGTGTGTGTATGTAAATATGTATACATATAAATGTGTGTATATATATATATATATATATATATACACACACACATATATCTACACACACACACATTATATATAAATACACACATATATACCGTGTGTGTATATATATATACTTATACAGTATGTAAATATATACACATACATTATATCTATATACACACATTATACATATATATGTGTGTGTTTGTATGGATATATATACAATGTACGTGTATATATATACCCACACACACATTATATATATATGAGTATATAATTACATATATGTATATATACATACACACACATATATGTGTGTAACATACACACATATATGTATACATATATATATACACACACAAATCATACACATGTATATTTACATATATATATATATATATATATATATATACACACACACATATTATACGTGCATATACATATATTTGTATATATGTATAAATATATATATATATGGATGTTATTTTGTCAAAAAAAGAAGCATTTTTTATTCCAAATAGCAGAAGTAGTAGAAAGATGTTTATTGGAAGGCAGACATTTTTTTAGTCAAATACGTTTTTATGTAATATTGAATATAAATATTCCATATTATTAGTTTTTCCCCCCTACAAACAATTGTTTTGAACTAAACTAATACATACTATCTTTATTATTATTATATGTATTTTAAAATGCATAAATCGAACAATGTATGATACAATAAAACTGAAAATATAACAACATCCATCCATCCATTTCTACCGCTTATTTCCTTTGGGGTCACGGGGGTCACTGGAGCCTATATCAGCTACAATAACAAAATATAAAGGTGATAGGTTGATTGGCAACACTAAATGGTCCCTAGTGTGTGAAGGTTGTCTGTATACTGTATCTGTGTTGGCCCTGGGATGAGGTGGCCACTTGTCCAGGGTGTACCCCTTCTTCCACCTGATTGTAGCTGAGATAAGCACCAGCGCCCCCCGCCACCCCAAAGGGAATAAGCGGTTGTAAATGGATGGATGGATGGAAAATACACAAACCAAAGAAATAAATATATGTCAAAACATTTTTTCGTGTGAAGGCAAGTGAGTCGTCAACAATGTAAGAAGGAACAAAACATATATTTATTAAAATGTATACTGTATGATACATGTATAAATGTGTACTGTATGATACATGTATACTGTATGATACATGTATACTGTATGATACATGTATAAATGTGTACTGTATGATACATGTATACTGTATGATACTTGTATAAATGTATGATACATGTATGATACATGTATACTGTATGACGCATGTATAAATGTATGATACATGTATAAATGTATACTGTGTGATACATGTAAAAAAAGTATGATACACGTAAAAATGTATGAAACATGTATAAATGTATGATACATGTATAAATGTATACTGTATGATACATGTATAAATGTATGATACATGTATAAATGTATACTGTATGAAACATGTAGAAATGTACGATACATGTATAAATGTATGATACATGTATAAATGTATACTGTATGATACATGTATAAAAGTATGATACATGTATAAATGTGTACTGTATGATACATGTATAAATGTATACTGTATGATACATGTATAAAAGTGTGATATATCTATAAATGTATATCGATGATACATGTATAAATGTATGATACATGTATAAATGTATACTGTATGATACATGTATAAAAGTATAATATATCTATAAATGTATATCAATGATACATGTATACTGTATGATACATGTATAAAAGTATGATATATCTATAAATGTATATCGATGATACATGTATAAATGTATGATACATGTATAAATGTATACTGTATGATACATGTATAAAAGTATGATACATGTATAAATGTATACTGTATGATACATGTATAAATGTATGATACATGTATAAATGTGTACTGTATGATACATGTATACTGTAGGATACATGTATAAATGTATGATACATGTATAAATGTATACTGTATGATACATGTATACTGTATGATACATGTATAAATGTGTACTGTATGATACATGTATAAATGTGTACTGTTTGATACATGTATAAATGTATGATACATGTATACTGTATGATACATGTATACTGTATGATACATGTATAAAAGTATGATATATCTATAAATGTATATCGATGATACATGTATAAATGTATGATACATGTATAAATGTATACTGTATGATACATGTATAAAAGTATGATACATGTATAAATGTATACTGTATGATACATGTATAAATGTATGATACATGTATAAATGTGTACTGTATGATACATGTATACTGTAGGATACATGTATAAATGTATGATACATGTATAAATGTATACTGTATGATACATGTATACTGTATGATACATGTATAAATGTGTACTGTATGATACATGTATAAATGTGTACTGTTTGATACATGTATAAATGTATGATACATGTATACTGTATGATACATGTATACTGTATGATACATGTATAAATGTGTACTGTATGATACATGTATACTGTATGATACATGTATAAATGTATGATACATGTATACTGTATGATACATGTATAAATGTATACTGTACAATACATGTATAAATGTAGGATACATGTATAAATGTATACTGAATGATACATGTATAAATGTATACTGTATGATACATGTATAAATGTATACTGTATGATACAGGTAGAAATGTATACTGAATAATACATGTATAAATGTATACTGTATGATACATGTATAAATGTATACTGTATGATACAGGTAGAAATGTATACTGTGTGATACATGTAGAAATGTATGATACGTGTATACTATATGATACATGTATAAATGCATACTGTATGATACATGTATAAATGTATGATACATGTATACTGCATGATACATGTATATTGTATGATACATGTATAAATGTGTACTGTATGATACATGTATACTGTGTGATACATGTATAAATGTATACTTTATGATACATGTATAAATGTGTACTGTATGATACATGTATAAAAGTGTGATACATCTATAAATGTATACTGTATGATACATGTATACTGTATGATACATGTATAAATGTATGATTCATGTATAAATGTATGATACATTTATAGATGTATACTGTATGATACAGATATAAACATATGATACATGTATAAATGTATGATACATGTATACTGTATGATACATGTATAAATGTATAAATGTATGATACACGTATACATGTATACTGTGTGATACATGTATAAATGTATGATACATGTATAAATGTATACTGTGTGATACATGTATAAAAGTGTGATACATCTATAAATGTATACTGTATGATACATGTATACTGTATGATACATTTATAAATGTATGATACATGTATAAATGTGTACTGTATGATACATGTATACTGTAGGATACATGTATAAATATATGATACATGTATAAATGTATACTGTATGATACATGTATAAATGTGTACTGTATGATACATGTATAAATGTGTACTGTTTGATACATGTATAAATGTATGATACATGTATAAATGTATACTGTATGATACATTTATAAATTTGTACTGTATGATACATGTATACTGTATAATACATGTATAAATGTATGATACATGTATAAATGTATACTGTATGATACATGTATAAATGTATACTGTACAATACATGTATAAATGTATGATACATGTATAAATGTATACGGAATGATACATGTATAAATGTATACTGTATGATACAGGTAGAAATGTATACTGTGTGATACATGTATAAATGTATGATACATGTATACTGTATGATACATGTATAAATGCATACTGAATGATACATGTATAAATGTATGATACATGTATACTGCATGATACATGTATATTGTATGATACATGTATAAACGTGTACTGTATGATACATGTACACTGTATGATACATGTATAAATGTATACTGTATGATACATGTATAAAAGTGTGATACATCTATAAATGTATACTGTATGATACATGTATACTGTATGATACATGTATAAATGTATGATACATTTATAGATGTATACTGTATGATACAGATATAAACGTATGATACATGTATAAATGTATGATACATGTATACTGTATGATACATGTATAAATGTATACTTTATGATACATGTATAAATGTGTACTGTATGATACATGTATAAAAGTGTGATACATCTATAAATGTATACTGTATGATACATGTATACTGTATGATACATGTATAAATGTATGATTCATGTATAAATGTATGATACATTTATAGATGTATACTGTATGATACAGATATAAACATATGATACATGTATAAATGTATGATACATGTATACTGTATGATACATGTATAAATGTATAAATGTATGATACACGTATACATGTATACTGTGTGATACATGTATAAATGTATGATACATGTATAAATGTATACTGTATGATACATGTATAAAAGTGTGATACATCTATAAATGTATACTGTATGATACATGTATACTGTATGATACATGTATAAATGTATGATACATGTATAAATGTGTACTGTATGATACATGTATACTGTAGGATACATGTATAAATGTATGATACATGTATAAATGTATACTGTATGATACATGTATAAATGTGTACTGTATGATACATGTATAAATGTGTACTGTTTGATACATGTATAAATGTATGATACATGTATAAATGTATACTGTATGATACATGTATAAATTTGTACTGTATGATACATGTATACTGTATAATACATGTATAAATGTATGATACATGTATAAATGTATACTGTACAATACATGTATAAATGTATGATACATGTATAAATGTATACTGAATGATACATGTATAAATGTATACTGTATATACATGTATAAATGTATACTGTATAATACAGGTAGAAATGTATACTGTGTGATACATGTATAAATGTATGATACATGTATACTGTATGATACATGTATAAATGCATACTGAATGATACATGTATAAATGTATGATACATGTATACTGCATGATACATGTATATTGTATGATACATGTATAAACGTGTACTGTATGATACATGTATACTGTATGATACATGTATAAATGTATACTGTATGATACATGTATAAAAGTGTGATACATCTATAAATGTATACTGTATGATACATGTATACTGTATGATACATGTATAAATGTATGATACATTTATAGATGTATACTGTATGATACAGATATAAACATATGATACATGTATAAATGTATGATACATGTATACTGTATGATACATGTATAAATGTATGATACATGTATAAATGTATACTGTATGATACATGTATAAATGTATACTGTGTGATACATGTATAAATGTATGATACATGTATAAATGTATGATACATGTATAAATGTATACTGTATGATACATGTATAAAAGTGTGATACATCTATAAATGTATACTGTATGATACATATATACTGTATGATACATGTATAAATGTATGATACATGTATAAATGTATGATTCATGTATAAATGTATGATACATATAGATGTATACTGTATGATACATGTATAAATGTATGATACATGTATAAATGTATACTGTATGATACATGTATAAATGTATACTGTGTGATACATGTAGAAATGTATGATACATGTAGAAATGTATACTGTATGATACATGTATAAATGTATACTCTATGATACATGTATAAATGTATGATACATGTATAAATGTATGATACATGTATACTGCATGATACATATACAAATGTATACTGTATGATACATGTATACTGTATGATACATGTATAAATGTGTACTGTATGATACATGTATAAATGTATACTGTATGATACATGTATAAAAGTGTGATACATCTATAAATGTGTACTGTATGATACATGTATAAATGTATGATACATGTATAAATGTATGATTCATGTATAAATGTATACTGTATGATACATGTATAAATGTATGATACATGTATAAATGTATGATACATGTATAAATGTATGATTCATGTATAAATGTATACTGTATGATACATGTATAAATGTATGATACATGTATAAATGTATGATTCATGTATAAATGTATACTGTATGATACATGTATAAATGTATGATACATGTATAAATGTATGATACATGTATAAATGTATGATTCATGTATAAATGTATACTGTATGATACATGTATAAATGTATGATACATGTATAAATGTATGATTCATGTATAAAAGTGTGATACATCTATAAATGTATACTGTATGATACATGTATACTGTATGATACATGTATAAATGTATGATACATGTATAAATGTATGATACATGTATAAATATATGATACATGTGAGGACTCTTCTTCGGCATGGTAATGCCGGTGTGGTTTTCCCGTGGATGCGTCGAAGCAGAACACAGCATAGGTAAGATAAAGGGTATTTATTTAATAACAAAAGTCTATGAACAAAAACACTGGTGTAAAGAGAAAAGGTAAACAAAAGACGCTAGCGTGAAAGCTAGGATAAAACACAAGGAAAACTAAAACTTGGTACGAGGACACAAAAGAGTAAACAAAAACATTCAGCATGAAAGCTGGATTATAAAGTGGCTTAGCGTAAGAGCTACCGAGAAAATACATACGAAGGATGAGAGTCGTCACTGATGCGCGTGGGCAAATTAGGATCCGAGAGTGAGTGAACAGAAAAGGTGAGCTTAAATAGGAGGGTGATAATTATTAGCAGGTGTGTGGTGCGAGACTAGCAGGTGGACTGATGAGTGACTATGGTGACAAAGCAAACAGGAAATAAGGAGTCGGAGAAATATACAAAATAGAAAAATAAATAGTGTAGATCTGAGCAGCAGATCGCAACAATACATGTATACTGTATGATACATGTATGAATGTATGATGCATGTATAAATGTATACTGTGTGATACATGTAGAAATGTATGATACATGTATAAATGTATACTGTGTGATACATGTAGAAATGTATGATACATGTAGAAATGTATGATACATGTATAAAAGTGTGATACATCTATAAATGTATACTGTATGATACATGTATACTGTATGATACATGTATAAATGTATGATACATGTATAAATGTATGATTCATGTATAAATGTATGATACATATATAGATGTATACTGTATGATACATGTATAAATGTATGATACATGTATAAATGTATACTGTATAATACATGTATAAATGTATACGGTATGATACATGTATGAATGTAGGATACATGTATAAATGTAAGATTCATGTATAAATGTATGATACATGTATACTGCATGATACATTTATAAATGTATACTGTATGGTACATGTATACTGTATGATACATGTATAAATGTGTACTGTATGATACATGTATACTGTATCATACATGTACAAATGTGTACTGTATGATACATGTATAAATGTATGATACATGTATAAATGTATACTGTATGATACATGTATAAATGTATACTGTATGATACATGTATAAATTTATACGTATGATACATGTATAAAAGTGTGATACATCTATAAATGTATACTGTATGATACATGTATACTGTATGATACATGTATAAATGTATACTGTATGATACATGTATAAAAGTGTGATACATCTATAAATGTATACTGTATGATACATGTATAAATGTATGATTCATGTATAAATGTATGATTCATGTATAAATGTATGATACATGTATAGATGTATACTGTATGATACATGTATAAATGTATACTGTATGATACATGTATAAATGTGTACTGTATGGTACATGTAGAAATGTATGATACATGTATAAATGTATACTGTATGATACATCTATAAATGAATACTGTATGAAACATGTATAAAAGTATGATACATCTATAAATGAATACTGTATGAAACATGTATAAAAGTATGATACATGTATAAATGTATACTGTATGATACATGTATACATTTGTACTGTATGATACATGTATACTGCATGATACATATATAAATGTATACTGTATGATACATGTATAAATATATACTGTATGATACATGTAGAAACATATACTCTGACGCAAAACAACAACCCCAAAACAAAACAACAAAAAATAAAAATAAAATAAATTAAAAAAATCTATTTTTGGTAAAGGCAAAACATTTACAACACAAAGACAGTTGAAAGATCAGCTGGTGATGTTTGTCAACCTTACACATAATACTTGTACTGTCATACTTGTATCAAGTTTGATACTTTTATTAGGTTTGATACTCTTATCAAATTTGATACTTTTATGGGAAGACATGAAGTTTGATTTAATACTTTTATTAAATGTGATACTTTTATTAAGTTTGATACCTTTATGGGAGGCCATTTATTAAGTTTGATACAGTTATCAAGTTTGATTTAATACTTTTATCAAGTTGGTTTAATACATTTATTACGTTTGATACTTTTATCAAGTTTGATTTAATACTTTTATTACGTTTGATATTTTTATTAAGTTTATTACGTTTGATACTTTTACTAGGTTTGATACTTTTATCAAATTTGATACTTTTATGGGAAGACATTTATTAAGTTTGATATTTAATTAAAGTATCAAACTTAATTAAAGTTTGATACTTTAATAGGAAGACATTTATCAGGTTTGATAGTTTAGTGGGGAGACATATAAGTGCGATGATGAAGGAGGCGTCCCTAATGATGTGTCCCCTGTGTGTTTGTGCCGCCAGCTCGCTGCCTGATCCCCGCCCACAGGAGCCGCGTGATGATTGACGGCGTGAAGCGTTGGCCCCTGGACGTGACGGACGCCATGGTGGCCCACGGACAGCAGGTCACCTTCTACTGCAAACACCCTCAGCTCCCGTGCAGCCTGGCCACCAGCCACACCTGCCATGATGGCCAGCTGCCGCCGCCCGCCTGCTACCTCGGTGAGCCAGCGGCTGCCCTCCCCGCTCTCGCCGCCCGCCATCTTGACCGCCCTCTCTCTCTCTCTCAGAGCCCACCTGGCTGCAGTACAAACTCTTCCCTCACCGCCTGGTCTCCGAGATACCCGCCTGCCACCTGCCGGCCAACGCCACCGCCGTCTGAGCCAGGAGACACTTCATTAGGTACACCTGCTGCTTGTTGTTGTTGTCCTTTGCAAGATGGCCGCCGACAACCAATACAGTAGAACCCGTTTGCCCATGCTAACGTTAGCATGCTAACTGGAAAGTTAGCGTTCTTCTAAAAATGGCGTCAAGTATTAAAAGCCATCGTTTTTATGTTGGAATGAATGAAATGAGCAAAAATGCTAGCATAAATCGTTACCGTGCTAATGTTAGCATTTATAACGTAGAAAAAGTTAGCGTTCTTCTAAAAATTGCGCCAAGTATTTAAAGTCATAGTTTTTTGGTTTGAATGAAGGGAATTAGCAAAAATGCTAAAAAAAAAAGGATTACCATGCGTACATTAGCATTCTTCTAAAAATGGCGTCAAGTATTTAAAGTCATAGTTTTTTGGTTTGAATGAAGGAAAATGCTAACATAAATGATTACCGTGCTAAGGTTAGCATTCTTCTAAAAATGGCGTCAAGTATTAAAAGCCATTGTTTTTATGTTGGAATGAATGAAATGAGCAAAAATGCTAGCATAAATCGTTACTGTGCTAATGTTAGCATTTATAACGTAGGAAAAGTTAACGTTCTTCTAAAAAAGGCGGCAAGTATTAAAAGTCATAGTTTTTTGGTTTGAATGAAGGAAAATAGCAAAAATGCTAACATAAATGATTACCGTGCTAACGTTAGCATTCTTCTAAAAATGGCGTCAAGTATTAAAAGCCATAAGATAGCAAAAATGCTAACATAAATTAGCATTCTTTTAAAAATGGCATGAAGTATTAAAAGCCATAAGTTTTTTGGTTTGAATGAAGGAAAATAGCAAAAATGCTAACATAAATTATCATTCTTCTGAAAATGACGTCAAGTATTAAAAGCCATAAGATAGCACAAATGTTAACATGAATAAGCATTTTTCTAAAAATGGCGTCAAGTATTAAAAGCCATAAGTTTTTTGGTTTCAATGAAGGAAAATAGCAAAAATGCTAATATAAATGATTACTGTGCTAAGGTTAGCATTCTTCTAAAAATGGCGTCAAGTATTAAAAGCCATAGTTTTTTGCTTTGAATGAAGGGAATTATCAAAAATGCTAACATACATGATAACGATAACATTATAACTTAGGAAAAGTTAGCGTTCTGCTTAATATGCCGTCAAGTATTGAAAGCCATTATTTTTATGTTGGAATGAATGAAATGAAAAAAATGCTAGCATAAATCGTTACTGTGCTAACATTAGCGTTCTTCAAAATATGGCATCAAATATAAAAGCCATCATTTTTATGTTGGAATGAATGAAATTAGCAAAAATGCTACCATAAATCATTAGCGCGCTAACTTTAGCATTTACGACGTAGAAAAAGTTAGCGTTCTTGTAAATATGACGTCATGTATTAAAAGCCATGTTTTTTTTTGGTTTGAATGAAGGGTGTTAGCAAAAGTGCCAACATAAATTATTACTGTGCTAACGATAGCATTATAACATAAGAAAAGTTTTTGTTCTTCTAAAAATGGCTTCCAGTATTTGCAAGCTATAATTTTGTATGTTGGAATGAGCAACAATGCTAACAGAAAGTATTACCGTGCTGATGTTAGCATTCTGCTACTGCTAAATATGCCGTCAAATATTGCAAGCCATAATTTTTATGTTGGAATGAATGAAATGAGGAAAAATAACGTTGGAAAAGTTAGCCAAATTTTTTTTGTTTAAATGAAGGGAATTAACAAAAATGCTAACAGAAATTATTGCTGTGCTATCGTTAGCAGTATAACGCAGAACAAGTTAGCATTCTCAATGAAATGAACACAAATGCCAGCATAAATTATTGCCGTGCTAACTTTAGCATTTATGACGTTGTAAAAGTTAGCGTTCTTCTAAAAATGACGTCATGTATTAAAAGCCATGGGTTTTTGGTTTGAATGAAAGGTATTAGCAAAAATGCTAGCATAAATTATTGCCGTGCTAACTTTAGCATTTATGACGTTGTAAAAGTTAGCGTTCTTCTAAAAATGACGTCATGTATTAAAAGCCATGGGTTTTTGGTTTGAATGAAAGTTATTAGCAAAAATGCTAGCATAAATTATTGCTGTGCTAATGTTAGCATTCTTAATGAAATGAGCAAAAATGCTAGCATAAATTATTGCCATGCTAACTTTGGCATTTATGACGTGGGAAAAGTTAGCGTTCTTCTAAAAATGACGTCAAGTATTAAAAAGCCATAATTTTTTTTGTTTGAATGAAGGGAATTAGCAAAAATGCTAACAAATTATTACAATGGTAACATTACCACGCTAACATACGAAAAGTTAGCGTACTTAGATTGCGTCGAGTATCAAAAGCGATTATTTTTAGGTTCAAATGAATGCAGTTTGCGAAAACAATAGCCTGCTAACATAAGAAAAGTTAGCATACAACTAAGATGGCGTCAAGTAATCAAAGCTATTATTTTCAGGTTTGAATGAATGAAGTGAACAGAAATGCAAGCATAAATTATTAACATGCTAACATTAGCATTATAGCACAGGAAAAAATGACATACCTTTAAGATGGCATCAAGTATCATACGCTGTCAGTTTTAGGTTGGAATGAATAAAATGTGCAAAAATGCTAGCATTAAACATAAGCGTCAAGTATTAAAAAGCCGTCATTTTTATGTTGGAATGAATGGAGTTAGTAAAAATGCTAGCATAAATTTTCACCGTGCTTACATTACCATGCAAACTTTAAAAAAGTCAGCGTACTTTTAGGATGCTGTCAAATATTAAAAGCTATGATGTTTAAGCTTAAATTAATACAATTTGCAAGAATCTTAGCAGAAAACATTATTCAAAACTGCAAACTATTCTACTAGCATGCTAACATGAAAATAAGTTGGCGTCAAGTGTCAAAAGACGTTATTTTTAGGTTCGAAATAATGCAATTAGCAAAAATCCAAACATAAAACATTAGCATGCTAACATAGGAACATACTACTAAGATGGCATCAAGTATTACATTTTTTTAGGCTTGGATAACATATATTTTTTAGCATAAAACATTAGCATGCTAACATAGGAACATTTAACATACTTCTAGGATGGGTCAAGTATTAAAAGCTTTTAGGTTTGAATAAGTAAAATAAGCCAATTTTATTTTAGCATAAATCATTAGCATGCTAACATCAAAATGCAAACATTGGAACACTTAGCATACGTCTCAGGTGGCATCAAGTATTTAATTCTGTGGCTTTTAGGTTTGAATAAGTAAAATAAGCACACAAAAAAAATAGCATGCTAACATTAGCCTTTGTTGACTGACATGTACATGTTGACGTTTTAGACAGATGTCGACATAATCGGGTTCTACGGTATTTTATTGGCTGTGTCACTACTTTGCTTTGTCACCTTCAAACACTGAGCTAAGTTGCTGTGTTCAGCTAGCTTAGCATAGCTTGAGCTACATTGCATTGATTCTAGCATCTTTAATGTGCAAAAAGTTTTAAAGTGTTTTTCAATATTTGTTTTATTTCTACATTTCCTCTTCTTCACGTTTTATATTGTTTTGAAATAAACTTTTGTCAACACATTTGCATCTTCCGCCTCGTTATTCGTGAGACTAGAAAATTCTAGCGAAAATTTTGACGGGCCTACTATGAACCTCTGTCTATGCTATGCTAGCTAAAAGGCTAACACAAGTTAGCGTGCTTATATTTCTAAGATGGAAACAGGTCTAAAATTCATGGTTTTAAATGGGCAAAATGAGCTAAAATGCTAGCATAAAACATTACCCCTGCTACTGTTAACTTGATAACCTTTCGATGAAAAGTTAGCGTACCTCTGTGATGGCACCAATTATGAATCAAATACCTAAAACTAAAAGTTAGCATGTTAACATGGGAAAAGTTAGCATACAATCCCCATTACGCCAGGTATCAAAATGAATGATTAAGTTTAAAATGCTAGCATAAAATGTTAATTGAGTGAGCATACTTATAAGATAGCGCCTAATCATTAAAATTTAGTATACTTTTAAGAGGGTGTTCAATATCAAAAGCCATAATTTTTATGTTGGAATGAGCAAAAATGCTAGCATTAAACATAGGCGTCAAGTATTAAAAAGCCGTCATTTTTATGTTTCGAATGAATGGAGTTAGCAAAAATGCTAGCATAAATTATTACTGTGCTTACATGACCATGCAAACTTGAGAAAAGTTTGCATAATTTTAAGACGGCGTCAAATATTAAAAGCTATGTTTTGGCCTAAATTAATACAATTTGCCAGAATCTTAGCAGAATACATTAGCATGCTAGCATGGAAAATAAGTTGGCGTCAAGTGTCAAAAGGCGTTATTTTTAGGTTCGAAATAATGCAATTGGCAAAAATCCCAACATAAAACATTAGCATGCTAACGTAGGAACATACTACTAAGAAGGCGTCAAGTATTAAAAGCTTTTAGGTTTGAAAAAGTTAAATAAGCACATTTTCTTAGCATAAAACATTAGCATGCTAACATAGGACCACTTAACATACTACTAAGATGGCCCCAAATATTAAAAGCTTTAAGGTTTGAAAAAGTAAAATAAGCAGATTTTCTAAGCATAAAACATTAGCATACTAACATAGGACCACTTAACATACTTCTAAGATGGAGTCAAGTATTAAAAGCTTTTAGGTTTGAATAAGTAAAATTAGCAAAAAAATGTGAGCATAAAACATTAGCATGCTAACATAGGAACATTTCACATACTTCTAAGATGGTGTCAAGTATTAAAAGCTTTTATGTTTGAAAAAGTAAAATAAGCACATTTTTTTTTTTAGCATAAAACATTAGCATGCTAACATAGGACTATTTCACATACTTCTAAGATGGCGTCAAGTATTAAAAGCTTTTAGGTTTGAAAAAGTAAAATTCTTTAGTATAAAACATTAGCACGCTACCACTGGAACATTTAACATACTTCTAAGATGGCGTCAAGTATTAAAAGCTTTTAGGTTTGAATAAGTAAAATTTGCAAAAAAATGTGAGCATAAAACACTAGCATGCTAACATAGGAACATTTAACATACTTCTAAGATGGTGTCAAAGTATTAAAAGCTTTTAGGTTTGAAAAAGTAAAATAAGCAATTTTTTTTGGCATAAAACATTAGCATACTAACATGGGAACATTTAACATACTTCTAAGATGGCATGCAAGTTTTAAAAGCTATTAGGTTTGAAAAAGTAAAATAAGCTCTTTTTTTTTTTAGCATAAAACATTAGCATGCTTACATAGGAACATTTAACATACTTCTAAGATGGCGGCAAGTATTAATTTTTTTTAGGTTTGAATAAGTAAAATAGGCAAATTTTTTCTGTATAAAACATTAGCATGCTAAAATAGGAACATACTACTAAGATGGCGTCAGGTATTATGTTTTTTTAGGTTTGAATAAGTAAAATAAGCAAACTTTTTTAGCATAAAACATTAGCATGCCAACATAGGAACATTTAACATACTAAGATGGAGTGAAGTATTAAAAACGTTTGATTAAGTAAAATTAGCATGCTAACATAGGAACATTTAACATACTTGTAAAATGGCATCAAGTATTAAAAGGTTTTAGGTTTAAAAAAGTAGAAAAAGCAATTTTTTTTTTTTTTTCATAAAACATAATGCTAACATAGGAACATACTACGGAGATGGCGTCAAGTATGATTTTTTTTTTAGGTTACAATAAGTAAAATAAGCAATTTTTTTTTAGCATAAAGCATTAGCATGCTAACATCAGAATGCAAACATTGGAACACTTAGCATACGTCTCAGGTGGCGTCAAGTAATTTTATGTTTGAATAAGTAAAATAAGCAAAAAATAATAATAGCATGCTAACATTAGCCTTTGTTAACTGACATGTACATGTTTATGTTGACGTTTTAGACTGTCGACATAATCGGGTTCTACGGTATTTTATTGGCTGTGTCACTACTTTGCTTTGTCACCTTCAAACACTGAGCTAAGTTGCTGTGTTCAGCTAGCTTAGCATAGCTTGAGCTACATTGCATTGCTTTTAGCATCTTTAATGTGCAAAATGTTTTAAAGTGTCTTTCAATATCTTTTTATATTTCTACATTTCCTTTTCTTCACGTTTTATATTGATTTGAAATAAACTTTTGTCAACACATTTGCATCTTCTGCCTCGTTATTCGTGAGACTAGAACATTCTTGCGGAAATTTTGACGGGCCAACTATGAACATTTGTCTATGCTATGCTAGCTAAAAAGCTAACGTGCTTACATTTCTAAGATGGAGACAGGTCTAAAATTCATGGTTTTAAAATGGTCGAAATGAGCTAAAATGCTAGCATACGTTAGCCGCCTGCTACTGTCAACTTGATAACCTTCGAGGAAAAGTTAGCTTACCTCTGTGATGGCACCAATTTAGAAAAGGCAGGATTTTTTTCATGTTTGAATGAATCAAATAGCTATAATGCATTGCATAAAATGTTAGCATATTAACATGGGAAAAGTTAGCACACAATCCCGATTGCGCCAAGTATCAAAATGAATGATTCTTAGGTTTAAAATGCTAGCATAAAATGTTAATTGAGTGAGCATACTTATAAGATAGCGCCAAATCAATAAAATTTTGCTAAAATTTAGTATGTTTTTAAGATGGTGTTGAATATCAAAAGACATGATTTGTAAACACAAATAAAATTTGCTAAAAAGCTAGCATGCTAACATTAACATGGAAAAGTATGTATACCTCTAAGATAGTGCTGGGTTTCAAACGCCATCATTTTTGGGTGTAAATGAACAAAATTAGCTTCAATGCTAGTTGTAAACATTAGCATGTTAATGTTAGCACGCTAACGTGGGATAAGTTGGAACACTTCCAACATGGTGTCAGGTATCAGAAGCCACAATTTGGAGGTTTGAACAAAGATGATGCGCTAGAAAGCTAATATATAATGTTAGCATGCTAACATTAACATGCTAAAGTAGGAGAATTATGTATACTTATAAGATGGTGACAAGTTTCAAACGCCATCATTTTTGGGTGTAAACGGACAAAATTAGCTTAAATGCTAGTTGAAAACATTATCATGTCAATGTTAGCACGCTAACATGGGTTAAGTTTGAATACTTCCAAGATGGAGTCAATTATCAAAAGCCAGGTTTTAACACATAAAATGAGCCAAAAAGCAAACATAAAGATGTTAGCATGCTAGCAGTAACATGCTAAAAGATAAGAAATATGTATACTTCAAAGATGGTGACAAGTTTCAAACGCCATCATTTTTGGGTGTAAACGGACAAAATTAGCTTAAATGCTAGTTGAAAACATTAGCATGTTAATGTTAGCAAGCTAACATGGGATACGTTGGAATACTCCCAAAATGGAGTCAATTATCAAAAGCCAGGTTTTAACACATAAAATGAGCATGCTAGCATTAACATGCTAACAGCTAAGAAGTATGTATACTTCCAAGATGGTGACAAGTTTCAAACGCCATCATTTTTGGTTGTAAATGAATACAATTAGCTTAAATGCTTGTTGAAAATGTTAGCATGCTAACATGGGTTAAGTTTGAATACTTCCAAGATGGAGTCAATTATCAAAAACCAGGTTTTAACACATAAAATGAGCTAAAAAGCCAACATAAAAATGTTAGCATGCTAGCATTAACATGCTAATAGATAAGAAATATGTATACTTCAAGTTTCAAACGCCATCGTTTTGAGGTCTAAACGAAAAATATTAGCTTAAATGCTAGTTAGAAACATTAGCATGTTAATGTTAGCACGCTAGCATGGGATACGGAAAACTTCCAAGATGGTGTCAAGTATAAAAAAACCACAATTTGTAGGTTTGAACAAATAAAATGAGCTAAAAAACTAACATAAAAACATTGGCATGCTAACATTAACATACTAAGATAGGAGAAGTATGTATACTTCTGAGATGGCGACAAGTTTCAAACGCCATCATTTTGGGGTGTAAACGGACAAAATTTGATTAAATGCTAGTTGAAAAATGTTAGCATGCTAACATGGGGTAAATTGGAATATCAAGATTCAAAAATGGTGTCAATTATCAAAAGCTGGGTTTGAAGAAAATAAAACGAGCTAAAATATTAACATAAAAACGTTAGCATGCTAACATTAACATGCTATGATAATAAAAGAAAGTATATTTTAAGATGGCGGCAAGTTTCAAACGCTCTCATTTTTGGGTGTTAACGAACACAATTGGCTTGAATGCTAGTTGAAAATGTTAGCATGATAACATGGGATAAGCTGAAATACTTCCAAGATGGAGTCAAGTATCAAAAGCCACAATTTGTAGGTTCAAACTAATAAAAGGAGTGAAAAAGCTAACATAAAAATGTTAGCATGCTAACATTAACATGCTAAGATAGGAGAAGTATGTATACTTCTAAGACGGCGGCAAGTTTCAAACGCCATCATTTTGGGGTGTAAACAAATACAATTTGCTAGTTGAAAAATGTAAGTATGTTAATGTTAGCATGTTAATAAGGATTAACTTGGAATACTTCCATGATGTGTCAATCAAAAGCTACAATTTGTAGGTGTGAACAAGAAAAAATTAGATAAAAAGCAAACATAAAAATGTTAGCATGCTAACATTAACATGCTAAGATAGCAGAAGTATGTATACTTCGTAGATGGCGGCACGTTTCAAACGCCATCATTTTGGGTGTTAAATAAAATTAGCTCAAAGGCTAGTTGAAAACATACAATGTTTATATATATAATGAATATTAATGTTAGCATGCTAACATGTGGTAAGTTGGAATACCAAGATGGTGTCAACTATCAAAAGTTCAACAAATACAATGTGTTAAAAGTTAACATAAAAATATTAGCAAGCTAACATTAGCATACACTTCTGAGATGGCGGCAAGTTTAAACGCCATCCTTTGTGGGTGTAAACGGACCAAATTAGCTTAAATGCTAGTTGGAAACATTAGCATGTTAATGTTAGCATGCTAACGTGGGATACAGAATACTTCCAAGATGGTGTCAAGTATCAAAAGCCACAATTTGTAGGTTTGAACAAATAAAATGAGCTAAAAAGCTAATATAAAATGTTAGCATGCTAACATTAACATGCTAGGGGAAGGAAAATTATGTATACTTCTAAGATGGTGACAAGTTTCAAACGCCATCATTTTTGGGAGTAAATGGACAAAATTAGCTTAAATGCTAGTTGAAAATGTTAGCATGCTAACATGGGTTAAGTTTGAATACTCCCAAGATGGAGTCGATTATCAAAAGCCAGGTTGAGCTAAAAAGCAATCATAAAAATGTTAGCATGCTAGCATTAACATGCTAAAAGATAGGAAATATGTACACTTCAAAGATTTTTGACAAGTTTCAAACGCCATCATTTTTGGGTGTAAACGATCAAAATTAGCCTAAATGCTAGTTGGAAGTATTAGCATGTGTATGTCAGCACGCTAACGTGGGATACGGAATACTTCCAAGATGGTATCAAATATCAAAAGCCACAATTTGTAAGTTTGAACAAATAAAATGGGCTAAAAAACTAATATGTAATGTTAGCATGCTAACAATAACATGCTAAGATAGGAGAGGTATGTATACTTCTTAGATGGCGGCAACTTTCAAACGCCATTTTGGGCTGTAAACAAATACAGTTGGCGTAAATGCTAGTTGATAATGTTAGCGTGTTAATGTTAGCACGCTAACATGGGTCAAGTTGTAATACTTCCAAGACGGTGTCAAGAATCAAAAGCCAGGGTTGAACAAATAAAATGATCTAAAGAGTTACCAAAAAACGCAAACATGTTTACAAGCTAATTCCAAGATAGCATCAAGTACCGAACGTCGGTAGATGCTACCTGTTAAAATGCTTACATTAGCCTGCTAGCATAGATAAATAAACTTTAGTTCATCGCACAATTATGTTGTTGGCAACCTCAGCGTAAAATAACCTGGTACTTGACACATGGGTACTGTTAGCATGTAGCATGCTAACATCGTCATAACTTTTTTTCAGCAAATTTTGCAGCCATACACCTTGGAGTCGCATCACCTGATACTTGCTAGCATGCTAAGTTGATTTGCTATATATACAGCAGTTCACCCCAACGTGGTACTTAACTTGATTCATGCTAACTGTTAGCATGCTAATGTCATAAAGCCTTGCCCAAGGACACAACTGCATTTTACTGTAAATGGCGGAAGTTGGACTCATACCAGGAACCCTCACGTTTCTGGACGGCCGCCCTACCCGCTGGGACAATCTGTTAGACAACTGTGTTAGCATGCCAACATTTTCAGACAATTTTACAGCTGTACACCTTGGACAACTGTGTTAGCGTGCTAACATTTTCAGACAATTTTACAGCCGTACACCTTAGGCAACTGTGTTAGCGTGCTAACATTTTCAGACAATTTCACAGACATAAACCTTAGACAACTGTGTTAGCATGCTGACATTTTCAGACAATTTCACAGCCGTACACCTTAGAGTCATATCACTTGAAACTTGATGCATGCTAACGGTTTGCATGCTAACACCATAACTAGTTTTGCAACATTTACAGCCGTACACCTAAGAGCAATATAACCTGTTACTGTTAGCATGCTAACATGATCATAGTAACTTTTTCAGCTAATTTTGCTGCCGTACACCTGAGTCATATGCTACCTATTAGTATGCTAGTGCGCTAACTTGATAGGCTTGATTTACAGTAGTACACCTCAAAGCCATAGAACATGTAACTTGACTCATGCTAACTGCTAACATGCTAATATTGTAACGCCCTGCCCAAGGACACAACGGCATTGACTATAGATGGCAGAAGCTGGAATCGAACCCTCGGTTACCCGCACAGCCACCCTACTCGCTGAGACAATCCGCTGGACAACTGTGTTAGCATGCTAACACTGGCATGCTAACCTTTTCAGACAATTTTGCAGCCATACACCTAAGTCGTATCACTTGATACTTGACACATGCTAACGGTTTGCTAGCTAATGTTTTGCTAAATTTACAGCTGTACACCAATATAAACTGGTACTTGACACATGATTACTATTAGTATTTTTACATTAATGTGTTAGCATGCTAACATTACCACCAAAACCTCTTTTTTTAGCCCGTTTTGCAACCACGTGCGACCTGTTAGCATGCTAACTTGTTTAGCTAAATGTACAGCAGTACACGTCAGAGCCATATAACATGGAACCTAACTCATGCTAACTGCTAGAAATGTTAATGTTAGCATTCAAACGTATAAATGTTAGCATGCTAACATATTAAGATAACCTTTTCAGCTGGTTTTGCAGCCCTACATCTCTGAGCCATATAAGATGGTACTTAACTCCTGCTAACTTTTAAAATGTTAATGTTAGCATGTTAACATTTGAATATTAGCATGCTAAAACAATGTTAGCTTGCTAACATAGTAAGATAGCCTTTTCAGCTAGTTTTGCAGCCGTACATCTCTGAGCCATATAACATGGTGCTTAACTAATGCTAACTGCTAAAATATTAATCTTACCATGCTAACTTATTGTTAGAATGCTAACATATTAATGTTATCATGCTAACAATGTCATGATAACCTTTTCAGCTAGTTCTGCAGCCGTACATCTCTGAGCCATATAACATGGTACTTAACTCATGTTAACTGCTAAAATATGAATCTTAGCATGCTGACTTATTAATGTTAGCATGCTAACATATTAATATTAGCATGCTAACAATATTATGATAACCTTTTCAGCTAGTTTTGCAGCCGTACATCTCTGAGCCATATAACATGGTACTTAACTCATGCTATCTGCTAAAATATTAATCTTAGCATGCTGACTTATTAATGTTAGCATGCTAACATATTAATATTAGCATGCTAACAATATTATGATAACCTTTTCAGCTAGTTTTGCAGCCGTACATCTGAGCCATATAACATGGTACTTAACTCATGCTAACTGCTAAAATATTAATCTTAGCATGCTGACTTATTAATGTTAGCATGCTAACATATTAATGTTAGCATGCTAACAATATTATGATAACCTTTTCAGCTAGTTTTGCAGCTGTACATCTCTGAGCCATATAACATGGTACTTAACTCATGCTAACTGCTAAAATATTAATCTTAGCATGCTAACTTATTGTTAGCATGCTAACATATTAATATTATCATGCTAACAATATCATGATAACCTTTTCAGCTAGTTCTGCAGTCGTACATCTCTGAGCCATATAACATGGCACTTAACTGGACTCATGCTAATGTTGTAATGCCCTGCTCAAGGACAAAAAAGCAGTGACTATGAATGGTGGAAGCTGGAGTCGGACCAGGAACCCTTGCGTCTCTGGACGACAGCCCCACCTGCTGAGACAATCCCATGCGCAAATGTGTTAGCATGCCAACCTTTTCAGACAATTTTTAAGCCATACAATTTAAAGAGTTATATCACTTAATACTCGACAAATGCTAACAGTTTGCATGCTAATGTTAGCGCAAATTTACAGTTTTACACCTCAGAGCCATATAACATGATACTTGACACATGCTAATGGTTTGCAAACTAATGTTAGCGTGATAGTGCGCTAAATAGTTTTGCTAAATTTACAGCTGTACACTAATATAACCCGGTACTTAACACGAGTACTGTTGGTATCCTAGTGTTGAAATGTTAGCATGATAACATAAATATGGTAGCATGATAAAATTAATACGTTAGCATGCTAAGGTTTCCATTAAAAAACCTTTTTAGCTACTTCTGCAGTCGTACACCTTATAAGTCATATCACTTGATACTTGACCCATGTTAACGGTTTACATGCTATTGTTAGCATATTAGCATAGTAACTTGTTTTGCTAAATGTACAGCCGTACACTTCGGCGTGATATAACCTGGTACTTGACATAAGGTCAATGTTAGCATACTAACATCAATATGTTAGTATGTTAAAGTTATCAAAACAGCCTTTTTAGCTAAATTTCGGCTGTACATCTCAGCGTGATATAACCTGGTACTTGACACGTGGTTAATGTTAGCATGCTAAAACTCATATTTTAGCATGATAAAGTTATAAAAATAACATTTTTAGCTAGATTTACGGCCGTACACTTCAGCGTGATATAACCTGGTACTTGACACGTGGTTAATTTAAACATGTTAAAATTCATATGTTAGCATGCTAAAATTCATATGTTAGCATGCTAAAGTTATCAAAATAACATTTTTAGCTATATTCATGGCCGTACACCTCAGCTCGATATAACCTGGTACTTGACACGTGGTTAATGTTAGCATGCTAAAATTCATATGTTAGCATGCTAAAATTCATATGTTAGCATGCTAAAATTATCAAAATAAATTTTTTATCTAAATTTACAGCCGTACCTCCCAGGGTGATATAACCTGGTACTTGACACGTGGTTAATGTTAGCATGCTAAAATTCATATGTTAGCATGCTAAAGTTATCAAAACAACCTTTTTAGCTATCGTTACGGCTGTACACCTCAGGGTGATATAACCTGGTACTTGACACGTGGTTAATGTTAGCATGCTAACATGTATATGTTAGCATGCTAAAATTCATATGTTGGCATGCTAAAGTTATTAAAATAACATGTTTAGCTAAATTTACGGCCGTACACCTCAACGTGATATAACCTGGTACTTGACATGTTGTTAATGTTAGCATGCTAAAGTTCATGTTATCATGCTAAAATTCATATGTTAGCATTCTAAAGTTATCAAACAACCTTTTTAGCTAAAGTTACAGCTGTACACCTCTGCGTGATATAAACTGGTACTTGACACGTGGTTAATGTTAGCATGCTAAAATTCATGATAGCATGCTAAAATTCACATGTTAGCATGCTAAAATTCAGATGTTAGCATGCTAAAGTTATCAAAATAACGTTTTTAGCTAAATTCATGGCCGTACACCTCAGCGTGATATAACCTGGCACTTGACATATGGTTAATGTTAGCATGCTAACATATGAATGTTAGCATGCTAACATGATCATAATAACCTTTTCAGCTCATTTTGCGGCCGTGCGCCTCAAGAGTCACATAACATGGTACTTAACCTGACTCATGCTAACTGCTAACATGCTAATGTTGTAATGCCCTGCCCAAGGACACAACAGCAGTGACTATAAATAATGGACATGCTAACTTTTTCAGCTACTATATATATATATATATATATATATGTATATATATATATATATATATATATATATATATATATATATATATATATATATATATATATATGAATGAAGTAGGGGTGGGTATAACCAGGAAGTGTGTTTGCGGTTGTCCCCATCCTGTTGGACGGCCGGGCCGAGGATGAGGTCGGGGCTGCGGGTTCCACACACCGGCTGAAGATAGGCTGAAGGCGGCGGCTGCTCAGACTTGGTAGGCTGCTCCGCCATAGCAACTCCCTCCCCTGACCCCTCCCTCCGTCCCTCCGGAGCCGAGCCAGGCAGCATCGCCCTGCTGACGGTTCGGACATATTTGGTCCTCCGGAAGCGTGCAGGGCTCGGGCAAGCTCGGGCGAACTCGGCTAAGCTCGGGTCTCTCCGCAAACTCGGCGGCTCGCAGGGGTGGAGCACGCACTCTTTTCGGCATAACCGTTCTCACTCGCCCCGGCCCCTGGCCAAAAAAAAAAAAAAAAAGACAAAAAAAAGCGTGTCCGGTAGAGAAGAGACCGGGGAGGCGGCGGCAGGATGACGAGCCGTGGCCGGAAAGTTTGTCCTGAAAGCGGGGAGGTTTGCTGCTCGGACCCGCGGCTTCTTCACACGGCTGGCTGGAGGTTCGAGGTTCGCCCTCCCGCTGCTCTTCTTCCTCTTCCCCCCGCCCTGCATGCTTCCCTCTGCGGCCATGGCGCAGGTTCGAGCCCGCGGTCGTCACGGAGCCCTGGCAGCTCGCACCCGGGACTGTGCGTAATGGCGTCCCGCACTCCGCCTCGTCCATTACCGATCTCTCCTTCATTCCCTCGCGTCGTGCTTTCCCCACGCCGTCGTGACCATCTTGTGCCTCCACGCCTCCTCTCCGGGCTTTTTTTTAAAGTCTCCATTTCACGATTTAACGGAGTGTCAGTGAACGCCACAATTGCTATTTGCTCCGAGGTCACGTGAATGCCTCATTAGCATTTCTCTCCTCACTTACCTTGACCCCGATACAGCGCGCATCGACACGAGTAGACTTGGATCGTACCTCCAAAAAAATATATATATATTTTTAATTATATTTATTATATTTCAGATCTATGTGCTTGTCCCCCCCAACAAAAAAAAATGCATTTTTTAACACGTTACATGGCTTTTAAAAACAACAAACCTAATTTCCAGTACCTGGAAAACAATAGTGGTACCAATTTTGGGTACTTTTGTGTGTTAATAAATATTAATTGTTCTTGCTAAAAAGAAACAAAGTTATTTAAAAATAAGTTGATTATGATAACATCATTTTCAACTATGATTATGAAGTTTGCAATTACACTTGTAAATCAAAGACGCTAGATGGCCGTAGTTTTTTTTAAAAAAGGGTTTTTTTTTTTTAATTGTTGTGCCCTAAAACATGATAATACTGTAAGTATTGTACTTATTAGGTAGAATCTGTTTGATTGTAACGTGCATCTTAGTCATCAAATTTGGAAGGGGTTGAAATCGCCATGCAAAATCGCTAATGCTATCCGGTAGCATGACAATAGCAAATCCAATGTGTATTAGCATCAAGTTAGCACACATAAATTTTTTTTTATTTTTTTTTTTAACTGGAGCCTTACGTTACTTACCTTGCAGCGTTTAAAAAAAAAAAAAAAGTTTTTGTAGGCATTGAAAATTTCCAGTACCTGGAAATTAATAGTGGTACCAATTTTGGGTACTTTTGTGTGTGTTAATAATAATTGTTCTTGCTAAAAAAACAAATCTGATTTAAAAATAAGTTGATTATGATAACATCATTTTCAAGTATGATTATAAAATTCCAATTACAGTTATAAGCCCAAGACGCTAGTGTGTTTTAAATTTTAGTTATTGTTGTGCCCTTAAACGCATTAATACTGTAAGTATTGTACTTATTCGGCAGCAGCTGTTTGGTTGTAACTTGCATCTTAGTCGTCAAATTTGGAAAGTGTGGAAATCGCCATGTAAAATCGATAATGTTAACCGGTAGCACGTCAATAGCAAAGCCAATGTAGATTAGCAACAAGCTAGCACATTTTTTTATTTTGGAAAAGTGGAGCCTTACGTTACTTAGATTGCAGCATTTAAAAAAATAAAATGTTAGCATTGAAAATTGCAATATTTGTTTGTAAAGTACCAGCTTTGGTACTTCACCCGATTTTCAGATAATTATTGTATAAAAAAAGATGTAGTTTAAGAAGTAATGTAATAATAACGTACAGTTATTACCTTTACGGTATATCCTTCGAACTGCTCTTCGGTCAAACACACCATCAGCGGCTTCTCCATAACAAAAACGCAGTGTCAGTGAACGCCACAATTGCTATGTGCTAACGCCTCATTAGCATTTTCCGCCTCGACACGAGTAGACTTGAATCAAACCTCAACAAAAACTATTTTTTATTACATTTATTATATTTCACATATTTTTGCTTGACCCCCCCGCGGAAAAATCAAATTTTAAAACACGTTACTTGGCTTTTAAAAACAACAACTAACTTTGACGTGGGTACCGTTCACGATACGGTACCCATTTCCAGTACCTGGGAAACAATAGTGGTACCAATTTTGGGTACTTTTGTGTGTGTGAATAAATATTAATTGTTCTTACAAAAAAAATATGATTCAAAAATAAGTTTATTATGATAATTTTCAAGTATGATTATAAAGTTGAAATTACAGTTGTAAATTCAAGACACTAGATGACAGTAGTGTTTTTAATGTTTTTTTTCCCAATAGTTGTCCCCTAAAAAGTGTTAATACTGTAAATATTGTACTTATCTGGCAGCAGCTGTTTGATTGTAACATGCATCTTTGTCGTCGAATTTGGGAGGGGTTGAAATCGCCATGTAAAATGGCTAATGCTAACCAGTAGCATGTCAATAGCAAAGCCAATGTATATTAGCATCAACCTAGCGCATTTTTTATTTTGAAAGAATTGGAGCCTACTTTTCTTACCCTGCAGAATTTGCCTGGCGGTGCCAAAAATAGTACCAGCTTTGGTACCTCCTTTGAGATAGTACATATTGTATCAAAAAATGTGCAAACAAATACAGTAGTTTATAAAGTACTGTAGTAATAATGTACAGTTATCACCTCTACGGTATCTCCTTCGAACTGCTCTTTGGTCAAAAACACCATCAACGGCTTCTTCATATTTTCATGGATACATGTTTAGATGTCATTTACGCGTCGCTATCGACTCATTCTGCATCGGCGCGGACTAGCGCCGCTGCGCTCCGACTGCTTCGCCCAGTTAGTTAGCCACACAAGTTGTCATCTTTTTGAGGATTTCTTTCTTTAATTCAATGGATATCATCCACTTCTTCTAAAACACTTCCCTTCGCACTCATGCTCAGAAGAACAAGGTTACGTACATTTTTAGCTGTAAGCTAATGCTCGCAAGTGAAAGCGCATGTTTCGGTCGGATCTTTCGGGGTTCACTGTGAAGTTTGTTATGCTAACATATAGCGTTACTATTAGCATACTTTTAAAAATGGATTTTTGACAAATTTGGAATTGTAATGACTAAGAATCCCAATTTAACACAGATCCTTCATTGTGTTCTTCAATTGTAGATCTATAAATGGCTATGATCCGAAATGGCTTCCCAGTTGGCTACAATGCTGGCAAGAGGCAGTCCGGAGGTCCGAAATGGTGGCCGGTGTGCAGAACCACCCGAGGCTGTCACCGAGGACTCAAAGGGTACCCTCCGGTCCTCGTGTCTGGTGGACCGGGATGCTCCGTCAATCAACGGAGAGCTGGGCAAGACTCGTGCCCCCGACCCCCAGCAACCGAATGACAAACCAAGGCAGCCGATCAGAGCCAAAATGGTGGTTGCCCAGCCTGCCGCCACCCTGACCAAAGACTCCACGCCTTCCCGTTTAGAAACAAACCAAATATACGTAGTGAAGACTGAGGAGGAGGAGGTGGACGCTGAAACCCTCCTCTTGGACTGGTCAGAAGTCAATGGAGTTAGCTTGCAGAGTTCTCTACAGGATGGACCCCGGAGGGAAGAACAGAGCGAGCCCCTTGACCTAAGTCTACCCAAGAGGCCAGACAACCGAGAGACCAGGTACGGACGCTTTCTGGACACTTGTGAGAGCTCTCTGATTATGGAAGTGGACGAGTACGACGGAGAGGGCGACAGAGACGTGGTGGAGGAGGACGACGATGAAGACTTTTTCTCCACCTTCACCTCAACGGACCCCCAGACCAAGGATCTTCTCCTCATAGACGACCAGGGCATCCCGTATACTCTCAGCCCGAATGGACTCAGGGTGCCGCAGCTGGACGCCTCCACGTCGTCCCAGGTCCTTCAGACGGAGAGTGAAGTGTCCTCACAGGCGAACCTCAGCCAGAATTTAGACGATGCACCTAACGGTCGCCTGATCCCTTTGCCGGTTGTGGATTCGGATGCCTTGCCCCCGGAGCCCAATCAAGCCATCCAGATCCTGAGCAGCCGCTCACAGGGCGCCCCGATTCTCCTGTCCTCAGCTCAACTCAGTCTTTCTCTTACGCCCGGTGCTTCTTCCTCCATGTTCCTCCTCTTGTCCACCAGTGACTCTGCCTCCACCCCTATCGCTGTCCTTGACCCCGCCACCGGCCAGTTGTCCCAGATCACCGCCCCTGTCTCCCTCCCTCTGTTGTCCCATCCTGTCACGGGCAGCGCCCCTGACCTCGCCACTTCGTTTAGTCCGACTAACTCTTATGGAAGTGAAGCCATATCTGCTGAGCAGGTCTCAAACCACAACGACAAGCCATTGACTGGTCCGACCCCGGACCCCTCAGATGCCCAATCCCCCGCGCCCGCACCGGACTCGGAGCACTTACCTCTTGACGACCACCTTTACTTTTCCAGTGCCGCCGCTCCCCCGTCGCCGCCCAAACTGGAGCCCCTGGACCCCGTCTCCGCCGCCGAGTCGCCCAGTGACCCGTCCGCCCGCCGGGTGCTGTACTGCCAGCTGTGCCCCAGGGTCTTCTTTTACTTGTCCGACCTGGAGCGCCATCGCATCACGCACTCGCAGAAGAAGCCGCACGTTTGCCAGCAGTGCGGCAAAGCCTTCAAGCGCTCCAGCCATCTGCAGGTGAGTCCTAAACAAACATGGCCCTCGGGTCGTCGGTCAAAACAGGAAGTTCCGCCGTTAGCTTAGCTGTTTCTACTAGCGCCTCGCCTGACCTTGGACTTGGTTTGGACTGGGAACATATTGTTTTGGACCTGCTTGTTAGTGGGTATTCTAAGTCATGTTTGTACTAAATACAGATAGCTTTGAGAGTACTGTGGTGTTAGCTACAAAAAAATGCTCAAAGCTGAAGTAGCATTAACAATTAATCTGGCTCTAGCTTGGCTGTTAGCATTAGCACTTTGTCTGACTTTGAAACCAAACAAGGGGTTATTTTTCACCGTGTTTACCTGCGGGTTTATCAACATTATTTAACATATTTTTTGTACTAAACACAAAGGGAGATATGGTAGCACTGTGGTGCTAGCTAGAAAAAACAACATGAAAAAATAGATAAAAGCCGTGTTAGCAAGCCCAATGTGTTTGCTTGTTCATATTTGAAAGTGTATTAAGTTACTTTTAAGACAGCGTTCACTAAAATCCGGTAAAAATCCAGCGTTTCTTCTACAAATCTGGCGTTAGCTTAGCTGTTAGCATTAGCACTTTGTTGGACTTTGAAACCAAACATGTTTTTTTTCACCGTGTTTACCTGCTGTCAGAGGGTTTATCGACTTTATTTAACATTTTTTTTGTACTTAATATAGATCGAGCTATGATAGCACTGTGGTGCTAGCTAAAAAATCATGAAAAAATAGATAGAAGCCGTATTAGCAAGACAAATGTGTTTGCTTGTTCATATTTAAGAGTGTATTAAATTACTTTTAACGTAGCGTTGACTCAAGTCCGGTAAAAATCCAGCGTTTCTTCTACAAATCTGGCGTTAGCTTAGCTGTTAGCATTAGCACTTCGTTGGAATTTGAAACCGAATGTGTTATTTTTCACCATTTTTACCTGCTGTCAGCGAGTTTATCGACATTATTAAACATATTTTTTGTACTAAATCAAGGTAGAGCTATGATAGCGCAATGGTGCTAGCTAAAAAAAACAAAAAGTGAGCAAAAGTAGCACAACTAATTTCTTTGCTTATTAATATTTAAGGTAGTATTAAGTTAATTTTAACGTACCGTTCACTAAGGTCCAGTTAAAAATCCAGCATTTCTTCTAAAAATCTGGCTTTAGCTTAGCTGTTAGCATTAGCACTTCGTTGGACTTTGAAGCCGAACGTGTTATTTTTCACCGTGTTTACCTGCTGTCAGCGAGTTTATCGACATCATTTAACGTTTTTTTTTGTACTAAATATAGAGCTATAATAGCACTGTGGTGCTAGCTAAAAAAACATGAGAAAATAGATTGAAACCGTATTAGCAAGACAAATGTGTTTGCTTGTTCATATTTAAGATAGTATGAAGTTACTTTTAACGCAGCGTTCACCAAAGTCCAGTTAAAAATCCAGCGTTTCTTCTACAAATCTGTCACTAGCTTAGCTGTTAGCATTAGCATCTTGTTCAACTTCAAAACCGAACATGTTATTTTTCACCATGTTTACCTGCTGTCAGCGGGTTTATCGACATTATTTAACGTTTTGTTTGTACTAAATACAGGTAGGGCTATGATAGCACCGTGGTGCTAGCTAAAAAAACAAAAAGCTCAGAGCAAAAGTAGCACAACAAATGTCTTTGCTTATTAATATTTAAGGTAGTATTAAGTTAATTTTAATGTACCGTTCACTAAGGTCCAGCAAAAATCCAGCGTTTCTTCTACAAATCTGCCGTTAGCTTAGTTGTTGGCATTAGCACTTTGTTGGAATTTGAAACCAAACGTGTTATTTTTCACCGTTTACCTGCTGTCAGCGAGTTTATCGACAATATTTAACTTTTTTTTTTTGTACTAAATATAGAGCTATAACAGCACTGTGGTGCTAGCTAAAAAAACATGAAAAAATAGATTGAAGCCGTATCAGCAAGAAAAATGTGTTTGCTTGTTCATATTTCAGATAGTATTAAGTTACTTTTAACGCAGCGTTCACTAAAGTCCAGTTAAAAATCCAGCGTTTCTTCTACAAATCTGGCATTAGCTTAGCTTAGCTGTTAGCATTAGCATTTCTTTGGACTTTAAAACCGAACGTGTTATTTTTCATCGTGTTTACCTGCTGTCAGCGGGTTTATCGACATTATCTAACGTATTTTTTGTACTAAATACAGAGGGAGCTATGATAGCACCGTGGTGCTAGCTAATAAAACAAAAAGCTCAGAGCAAAAGTAGCACAACAAATGTCTTTGCTTATTAATATTTAAGGTAGTATTAAGTTAATTTTAATGTACTGTTCACTAAGGTCCAGCAAAAATCCAGCGTTTCTTCTACAAATCTGCCGTTAGCTTAGTTGTTGGCATTAGCACTTCGTTGGAATTTGAAACCAAACGTGTTATTTTTCACCGTTTTTACCTGCTGTCAGCGGGTTTATCGTCATTATTTACGTTTTGTTTGTACTAAATACAGGTAGGGCTATGATAGCACCGTGGTGCTAGCTAAAAAAACAAAAAGCTCAGAGCAAAAGTAGCACAACAAATGTCTTTGCTTATTAATATTTAAGGTAGTATTGAGTTAATTTTAATGTACCGTTCACTAAGGTCCAGCAAAAATCCAGCGTTTCTTCTACAAATCTGCCGTTAGCTTAGTTGTTAGCATTAACACTTCGTTGGAATTTGAAACCGAATGTGTTATTTTTCACCGTTTTTACCTGCTGTCAGCGGGTTTATTGACATTATTTAACATATTTTTTGTACTAAATACAGAGGGAGCTATGATAGCACCGTTGTGCTAGCTAAAAAAACACAAAGCTCAGAGCAAAAGTAGCACAACAAATGTCTTTGCTTATTAATATTGAAAGTAGTATTAAGTTCATTTTAACGTACCGTACTCTAAGGTCCAGTTAAAAATCCAGCATTTCTTCTACAAATCTGCCGTTAGCTTAGCTGTTAGCATTAGCACTTCCTTGGAATTTGAAACCAAACGTGTTATTTTTCACCGTTTTTACCTGCTGTCAGCGGGTTTATCGACATTTAACATATTTTTTTGTTCTAAATACAGAGGGAGCTTTGATAGCACCGTGGTGCTAGCAAAAAAAACCCACAAAGCTCAGAGCAAAAGCAGCACAACAAATGTCTTTGCTTATTAATATTTAAGGTAGTATTAAGTTTTTTTCAACGCAGCGTTCACTAAAGTCCAGTTAAAAATCCAGCGTTTCTTCTACAAATCTGGCGTTAGCTTAGCTGTTAGCATTAGCATCTCGTTGGACTTTAAAACCGAACGTGTTATTTTTCACCATGTTTACCTGCTGTCAGCGGGTTTATCGACATTATTTAACTTATTTTTTGTACTAAATACAGAGGGAGCTATGATAGCACCGTGGTGCTAGCTAAAAAAACAAAAAGGTCAGAGCAAATGTAGCACAACAAATGTCTTTGCTTATTAATATTTAAGGTAGTATTAAGTTGGTTTTAACGTACCGTTCACTAAGGTCCAGTAAAAATCCAGCGTTTCTTCTACAAATCTGGCGTTAGCTTAGTTGTTAGCATTAGCACTTCCTTGGAATTTGAAACCGAACGTGTTATTTTTCACCGTTTTTACCTGCTGTCAGCGGGTTTATCGACATTTAACGTATTTTTTTGTACTAAATACAGAGGGAGCTATGATAGCACCGTGGTGCTAGCTAAAAAAACACAAAGCTCAGAGCAAAAGCAGCACAACAAATGTCTTTGCTTATTAATATTTAAGGTAGTATTAAGTTTTTTTCAACGCAGCGTTCACTAAAGTCCAGTTAAAAATCCAGCGTTTCTTCTACAAATCTGGCGTTAGCTTAGCTGTTAGCATTAGCATCTCGTTGGACTTTAAAACCGAACGTGTTATTTTTCACCATGTTTACCTGCTGTCAGCGGGTTTATCGACATTATTTAACGTATTTTTTGTACTAAATACAAAGGGAGCTATGATAGCACCGTGGTGCTAGCTAAAAAAACAAAAAGGTCAGAGCAAATGTAGCACAACAAATGTCTTTGCTTATTAATATTTAAGGTAGTATTAAGTTGGTTTTAACGTACCGTTCACTAAGGTCCAGTAAAAATCCAGCGTTTCTTCTACAAATCTGGCGTTAGCTTAGTTGTTAGCATTAGCACTTCGTTGGAATTTGAAACCGAACGTGTTATTTTTCACCGTTTTTACCTGCTGTCAGCGGGTTTACCGACATTATTTAACATATTTTTTGTACTAAATACAGAGGGAGCTACGATAGCGCCGTGGTGCTAGCTAAAAAAACCACAAAGCTCAGAGCAAAAGTAGCACAACAAATGTCTTTGCTTATTAATATTTAAAGTAGTATTAAGTTAATTTTAACGTACCGTTCTCTAAGGTCCAGTTAAAAATCCAGCATTTCTTCTACAAATCTGCCGTGAGCTTAGCTGTTAGCATTAGCACTTCCTTGGAATTTGAAACCGAACGTGTTATTTTTCACCGTTTTTACCTGCTTTCAGCGGGTTTATCGACATTTAACGTATTTTTTTGTACTAAATACAGAGGGAGCTATGATAGCACCGTGGTGCTAGCAAAAAAAAACAACACAAAGCTCAGAGCAAAAGCAGCACAACAAATGTCTTTGCTTATTAATATTTAAGGTAGTATTAAGTTTCTTTCAACCCAGCGTTCACTAAAGTCCAGTTAAAAATCCAGCGTTTCTTCTACAAATCTGGCGTTAGCTTAGCTGTTAGCATTAGCATCTCGTTGGACTTTAAAACCGAACGTGTTATTTTTCACCATGTTTACCTGCTGTCAGCGGGTTTATCGCCATTATTTAATGTATTTTTTTGTACTAAATACAGAGGGAGCTATGATAGCACCGTGGTGCTAGCTTAAAAAAAACACAAAGCTCGGAGCAAAAGTAGCACAACAAATGTCTTTTCTTATTAATATTTAAGGTAGTATTAAAGGCCTACTGAAAGCCACTACGACCCACCAGGCAGTCTGATAGTTTATATATCAATGATGAAATATTAACATTGCAACACATGCCAATATGGCCTTTTTAGCTTACTAAATTGCAATTTTAAATTTCCCGCTAAGTGTCGTGTTGAAAACGTCGCGGTATGATGACTTGTATGATGACGCGTGCGTTTGACGTCTCGGGTTTTAGCGGACATTATTTTCCAGCCCGATCTAAGCTATAAGTAGTCTGCTTTAATCGCATAATTACACAGTATTCTGGACATTTGTGTTGCTGAATCTTTTGCAATTTGTTCAATTAATAATGGAGAAGTCAAAGAAGAAAGATGGAAGTGGGAAGTTTTTAGCCTTTAGCCACACAAACACACAGCGTTTCCTTGTTTAAAATTCCCGGAGGTGAAGCTTTACTATGGATCAGAGCGGTCAAGCGAACATGGACCCCGCCTACATGTCAACCGGCAGTTTTCAATGACAAAATTGTGGTTATAAGTCGGCTCTTACCGGAGATCAGCGGAGCTTCCGGTTCTCCCTTAGAGATAGGGTGAGAAGCTCTGCCATCCGGGAGGAGCTCAGAGTAAAGCCGCTGCTCCTCCGCATGGAGAGGAGCCAGATGAGGTGGTTCGGGAATCTGCTGAGCACCTCCTTGCGGAGGTGTTTGGGTACGTCAAACCGGTAGGAGGCCACGGGGAAAACCCAGGACACGTTGGGAAGACTATGTCTCCCGGCTGGCCTGGCAACGCCTCGGGATCCCCCGGGAAAAGCTGGACGAAGTGGCTGGGGAGAGGGAAGTCCGGGCTTCCCTGCTTAGGCTGCTGCCCCCGCGACCTGACCTCAGATAAGCGGAAGAAGATGGATGGATTGAAATATAATTTTTTCCACTTTGTTCACAAGCTAATGCTAATTAATGTCAACTGTCGGTTTGTTTATTAGCATCTTAAATGATTTTTTTAGCACACAAAACAGCCCCAGCTCTGATAAGACTGAGGGTAACTGTGATGCCAGCTTAAAAACCCCCAAAACCAAATAAATTAGCTTGAAGGATTTAGGATGTTAATATGAACTTTACCATTAGTCGTGATAAGTTAAACAACTTTTCAGTATATTTACTTTTGTACTGTTTCAGATCGCCAGATGAATACTTCTCCTCTCGACAGTTAGCTGTTAGCATTAGCTACTCACATAGGATTTGTGCTAATTTTAGAGGGCAGTAATATTGTTTTACACTTAGTTAGCAAGTTAATGCTAATGTATATGATTTCTTTGTTTGATTATCAATATTTTAAATGATTTTTTAGTACACAAAACAGCCCCAGCTCTGATAAAACTGAGGGTAACTGTGGTGCTAGCTAAATAAAACCAAACAAAGTTAGCCTGAGGCAGTTAGGATGTTTATTTTTTTTTTTACATTGAATTCTAATGCACTGAATTTTTATACACAATTAATTACACAAAAAATTGTACATTGAATTTTTATAAATTGATTTGTTGAATTCAAGTTTTTCAAACTGAATTTTTAAACACTGATTTTTTTTTTAGGCACCAGCGCCTCCCGCGACCCCAAAGGGAATAAGCGGTAGACAATGGATGGATGAATGATTTTTTTTTACACAATTTTTTCCTCTAAAATTTGGTATAGTGAATTTTTACAAAAACCTTTTTTTTTTTACATTTTAGTTTTTTCAAATTTATTTTTTTACATTGAATTTTAATACACTGCATTTTTATACACTATTTTTCTTACATAAAAAATGTGTACATTTAATTTTTATGAATTGAATTGTTGAATTCAAGTTTTTTAAAACTGAATTTTTATACACTGACTTATTTTTTTCAAACACATAATTTTTTCCACGAAAACTTTGTACACTGAAATTACAAAAACATTTTTTTTACATTCAAGTTATTAAACTGAATTTTTATACACTGTTTTTTTAACATTGAATTTTAATACACATTTTTTTATATCAATACAATTTTTTAAAATCAAAGTTTTTTAAACTGAATTTTTGTACACGTATTTTTTTACACTGAATTTTTAAACACCCAATTCTTTTTCTGTGAAATTTATTTAAGTCAATTCACAGAATTCAAATGAAAAAACTAAATTACATACATTCAGTGCAAAGAAAAAAAAAGTTTTAATGATTAAGACAGAAATTAAACTCTATAAACAAAATTCATTTTTTATGGCAAAAACACAAAGTATGCAATATTCGTACGTGCACATAATGTTTTGTAACCACGTCTTTACGGCGTCTAACTTAAATGTTACTCTGGCGGCATCTAGTGGTGGAGGGGTAAAATTACACCTGAAATAGGCTTTGCACGCATTTCAAAGGGAAATGCTTGGAATCATTTGGTTTTCAGGGTGGTAAAAGCCGAATAAATTAGTAAGTTTACAGCATTTTGAAAAATGCCTGTTATGAAAAAGAGTCAATGGGGAAAAAAGGGTCCCAGGGAACTCCAACATACAAAACCCCAACAATTAGTGAAGTTGTCACCTTGTGTAAAAGGTAAATAAAAAGAGAATACAACAAATCCTTTTCAACTTATATTCAATTGAATAGACTGCAAAGACAAGATATTTCATGTTCACACTGAGGAACTTTGTTATTTTTTTGCAAATATTAGCTCATTTGGAATTGGATGCCTGCGATGAGGTGGCGACTTGTCCAGGGTGTACAACGCCTTCCGCCCGATTGTCGCTGAGATAGGCACCAGCGCCCCCCTGCTACCCCAAAAGGGAATAAGCGGTAGAAAATGGATGGAATTGGATGCCTGCAACATGTTTTGAAAAAGCTGGCACAAGTGGCAAAAAAGACTGAGAAAGTTGAGTAATGCTCATCAAAGACTTATTTGGAACATCCCACAGGTGAATGGGCTAATTGAGAACAGGTGGGTGCCATGATTGGCTATAAAAGCAGCTTCCATGAAATGCTGAGTCGTTCACAAACAAGGACGGGGCGAGGGACTGCATCAAAAAGCGACATTAGTGTGTAAAAGATATCACCGCATGGGCTTAGGAACACTCTTTTGAAAACCACTGTCAGTAACTACAGTTGGTCGCTACATCTGTAAGTGCAAGTTAAAGCTCTACTATGCAAAGCCAAAGCCATTTATCAACAACACCCAGAAACACTGCCGGCTTTTTAGGCCCGAGCTCATCTAAGATGGACTGACGCAAAGTGGAAAAAGTGTTCCGTGGTCTGAAAAGTCCACATTTCACACAGTCTTCAGCAACTGTGGACGTTGTGTCCTCTGGACACAAGAGGAAAAGAACCATCCGGACTGTTCTAGGCACTAAGTGTAAAAGGCAGCATCTGTGATAGAATGGGGGTGTATTAGTTAAAGTTAAAGTACCCATGATTGTCACACACACACTAAGTGTGGTGAAATGATTCTCTGCGTTTGACCCATCACCCCCTGGGATGTGAGGCGAGCAGTGAGCAGCAGCGGTGGCCGCGCCCGGGAATCATTTTTGTTGATTTAACCCCCAATTCCAACTCTTGATGCTGAGTGCCAAGCAGGGAGGTAATGGCTCCCATTTGTATAGTCTTTGGTATGACTCGGCCGGGGTTTGAACTCACGACCTACCTGAAATCGTTAGGTCGTGAGTTCAAACCCCGGCCGAGTCATACCAAAGGCTTTAAAAATGTGCCCAAAGCATGGGTAACTTACACATCTGTGAAGGCACCATTCATGCTGAAAGGTACAGACAACATATGTTATTTTTGACGCCCCTGCTTATTTCAGCAAGACGATGCTGAAATAAGTTTCTCAGTGTGAACATGAAATATCTTGTCTTTGCAGTCTATTCAATTGAATATAAGTTGAAAAGGATTAGCAATCCATTTTATTCATCGTTTAACGTGACAACTTCACTGCTTTTGGGGTTTGTAAACAACCGGTGCTAAAAAGAAGGTAGCAGAGAACGGACAAAGCACAATTTAAGGCAGGGGTGTCAAACTCAAATACAGAGTAGATCAAAATTTAAAACCGAACAAAGCCGCGGGCCGAGGCTGAACAAATTAACCTTTTAATAGGGACCCAAACACGTTTTGCATTGAATATTGAACAAGCAAGGCTTATATAACTTAATAGTGACATGCAAAATCGAGTTTCAAATAATAGTAATTAAAAAATATCAATGGCATATCAAATAAAATTTAAATAAAAATTGAATGCCTCTTTTCGGCGGTGGGGTTGAGGTGGACGGGGTTTGGTAATAGCGGGGGGTGTATATTGTAGCGTCCCGGAAGAGTTTGTGCTGCAAGGCGTTCTGGGTATTTGTTCTGTTCTGTTTATGTTGTGTTACGGTGCGGATGTTCTCCCGAAATGTGTCATTCTTGTTTGGTGTGGGTTCACAGTGTGGCACATATTTGTAACAGTGTTAAAGTTGTCTATACGGCCACCCTCAGTGTGACCTGTATGGCTGTTGACCAATTTTGCCTTGCATTCACTTGTGTGTGTGTGTATAAGCCGCATATATTATTAGACTGGGCCAGCACGCTGTTTGTTTGGAGGAAAAGCGGACGTAGAGACAGGTTGTAGAGAACGCCAAAGCCCACCCCAAATATTGTTGTCCCGGATGAAATTCGGGAGGGGCACTGAACTTCTGGAGTCTCCCGGGAAAATCGTGAGGGTTGCCAAGTAAGAGTATTAGTGGTGAATGCGGTGTTACAGTGGCGGGCCAGCTCTAATGTTAACGTAACATTGCCTTAAGGGGCAAGTAAATTACACGGCGGGCCAAATTTGGCCCGCGGGCCAGAGTTTGACACCCATGATTTAAGTTGTCATGTGCCCCGCAGAGACACAAGCACATCCACACGGGCCAGAGGAACTTCGTGTGCCACATCTGCACCAAGCGCTTCAGGGAGGCGGGCGAGCTCCAGCGCCACCAGCGGGTCCACACGGGGGAGAAACCCTACCAGTGTCAGCTCTGCCACACGCGCTTCGCCGAGCGCAACACGCTGCGCCGCCACACCAAGCGCAAGCACCCGTACCACCAGGCGGCGGTGGAAATGCTCCAGGGGAGGGGCGGCGAGGCGGAGGAAGAGCCGGCGGAGTGGTACTCCTCCACCGTGTCGCACCCGGACAACTCCGGGTCGGAGACGGAGCCGTGAAGGACGACGCGGCGTTCAAAGACAGGAGCACTTGCAATATTCGAATGTCATTCTTTGACCTTTAAAACATTCCCAACCAATCAATGACCTTCAAGCGCTTCAATGTTTGCACTTCTGACTTCCTTCCTTCAAACACTGTGAGAGGTTTGCACTTGAAGGAAAACACCGTTCACTTTTTTATCTTTGCTTTCATCTATTTAATATTTAAACTATATTCTGTGCAGCACCTTAAATTATTTTCATTAAACTTTGAGAGTTTCGTCTCCGCCTGGCTCACTTTCTCACGCACCATGACCGAGTGTCAACGCTGATTATTCTCTGCATGTTGTTCTTTCTTTACTGCAAAGAACTGACGGGGGTTTACACACTGGCAAGGTTCCGCTCCAACTCAGAGTGTTTATGTCAATAAGTCCTTCTTGAAATTGTTTCTGAAATGTCATTTTTACTATAGTAATTTTCTTTATTTTTTCTTATTTACATTTTTACTATAGTAAGTCCTCCCTTATATTATTTATTTGTGTTGAGTATCACAGTAAGTCCTTCTTTAAATTGTTATTTAATTAATTTTTATTACAGTAATTTACTTTATTTTGTATTTATATTTTAATTAGACGGTGTTCTCTTAAATTATTTATTGTATGTATTTGTGTTGAGTATTATAGTAAGTTCTTCTTTAAATTGTTTTTTAATTATTTATTACAGTAAATTACTTCATTTTATTTACATTTTTACTACATTGGGTCCTTCCTTACATTATTTATTGTATTTAGATTTTGTATTTTTGTTGAGTATTTCACTAAGTCCTTCTTTAAATGATTCTTAAAATGTAATATTGATATTTTTAATTACAGTAATTTACTTTATTTTTGTATTTACATTTTTATTACAGCGGGTCCTCCCTTAAATTATTTATTTGTGTTGAGTATTACAGTAAGTCCTTCTAGAAATTGTTTAATACATTTTACGATTTTTATTACAGTAATATTCTTTATTTGTTCTTATTTACATTTTGAGTACAGTAAGTCCTCCCTTAAATTATTTATTGTATTTAAATTTTGTATTTTTGTTGAGTATTACAATAAGTTCTTTAAATAATTAAAAAAATATATATATATTTTTTAGATTTTTATCAGTAATTCACTTAATTTTTATTTTCAATATAGTGGGTCCTCAAATTATTTATTGTATTTATATTTGTTTAACAATAAGTCCTTTAAATTGTTTTTGAAATATTTTTTTTATTACATTGATCTACTTTATTTCTTCTTATTTACATTCTCACTACATTGGGTCCTCCCTTAATTATTTATTTGTGTTGAGTATTACAGTAAGTCCTTCTTTAAATAGATTTTTTAAATTATTTTATATTTTAATTACAGTAATTTATAATTTATTTACATTTTTACTACATTGGGTCCTCAAATTATTTATTGTATTTAGATGTTGTATTTGTGTTGAGTATTTCAATAAGTCTTTCTTTAAATTCTTCTTAAAATGTAATTTAGACATTTTTAATTACAGTAATATACTTAATTTTTAAAATTACAACGGGTCCTCCCATAAATAATTTATTTGTGTTGAGTATTACTGTAAGTGCCTCTTGAAATATTTTTTAAAATAAATTTAAATAATTATATTACAGTAATATTCTTTATTTATTTCTCATTTACATTTTGACTACAGTAAGTCTTTCCTTAAATAATTTATTGTATTTAGATTTTGCATTCTTGTTGAGTATTACAATAAGAACTTTAAAAATGTTTTTCAAAAGTTTTTTTTTTTACATTTTTATTACAATAATTTACTTTATTTACTACAGTGGGCCCTCAAATCATTTATTGTATTTATTTTTGTTGAGTATTACAATAACTCCTTCTTTAAATTGTTTTTAAAATATATATTTTAAATTTTTATTACATTAATTTACTTAATTTCTTCTTATTTAAAATGTTACTACATTTGGCCCTCTCTTAAATTACTTATTGTATTTTTGTTGAGTATTACAGAAAGTCCTTCTTTAAATTATTCTTAAAATGTAATATTTGCATTCTTATTACAGTAATTTATTTTTTTGCACACTTTTACTACATTGGGCCCTCCCTTCAGTTATTTATTGTATTTAGATTTTGTATTTTTGTTGTGTATTTCAATAAGTCCTTTAAAAATAATAAAAACATGTAATTTTTACATTTTTATTACAGTTATTAACTTTTTTTCAGTCTACTTTTTATTTTTACTACACTCTGTCCTCCCTTAGATTATTTTATCTATTTAGATTGTTTTTTAAATAAAATTGTACATGTTTATTACAGTAATTTACTTTATTTTTTCATATTATTTTCTTATTATTTTTAATTCAGCAAGTCCTCCCTTAAATTATTTATTTTATTTAGATTTTGTATTTTTGGTAAGTATGACAGAAGTCCTTCTTTAAATTGTTTTTTCTTACATTTTTAGTACGGTAATTTCCTTAATTTTTTTCTTATTTTAATTTTTACTACAGTAAGTTCTCCCCTTAAATTATTTATTTCATTTAGATTTTGTATTTTGTTGAGTAGTACAGTAAGTCCTTCTTTAAATTGTTTTTAAATACATTTTATTACAGTAATTTACTTTTTTAAAGTTTTTTTACTACATTGGTTCCTCCCTTAAATTATTGAATCTATTTTAATATATATATATTTTTTACTGTTACTGTAAGTCCTTTATTTCATTTTTAAAATCTTATTTTTACTTTTTTATTACAGTAATTTACTTTATTTATATCTTATTTTAATGTTATTACAGTCAGTCCTAAATGAAATGATTTTATTTATTTGGGTCCTCCTTTTTTATTGTATGTAGTATTTAAGTGAGTCCTTCATAAATTACTTTACTGTAAATTAAAACTGTTGATATATTTTTTACGACAGTATATCCTTTAAATTAAAATGTTCACATACATAAAAACATGTTTCAATCTGACATTCTTTTCATTTCTGTTGCTAATGCATTCCATAGTTGACAGCTTGTCAATTAACAACAATAATAATTATAATAATATAAACACTGATGATGGTAATTATATTAATAATAATAATAAAACACTTTTACCACTATTGCTAATATACTACCACTACTACTACTAATAATGATCATATTAATATTAATATGAATGCTACAACTAATAGTAATATTTACATATTAAAATGTAAATGGTTTATATTTTTATTACATACTGTACTTATTAGCACTATATTTTGTTGTACTGTTTTTATATAATATTTATACCTAAATGTTTGTTTACTTTTTAAAAAAATGTATATAATATGTATACCTAAATGTTTGTTTACCTTTAACATGTTAGGTGTTGAAATGTCATGTTTTTGGGGGAGAAGGTAAGCGAGAAAATTTGTCAGATTTTTACTGCCGACACCTTTCACAAAGAACCAGCTGCACCCCGGAACCAATTAATCCGTAACTGTGTGTGTGATATACAGTATATGCTAAAGT
>NC_084621.1:19545330-19617830 GCF_033978795.1 Nerophis ophidion
CCCCACGGGCTCAGAAACACTTCAGAAAACCACTGTCAGTAACTACAGTTGGTCGCTACATCTCTCCCGTCCAAAGGCAAAACCCAGTAACTCAATTTTGGTCAAAACTGAGCTGGTAATAATTTTGGAGTTCCTAGGTGATATGCTTTACATTAGTGTAGGCGATATTGTAATTTGTTCCGGAAGTAAGCTGTTACACGCATGGCAGGACCTAGCAACTACCACATAACCGTGTAGATACAACAGAAAAACCTAGTATCTCAAGGGACCAATCGGAGCTTCTTTGTCAGTCGCCTTATTGTCTTTAATGAGACATTTGCAGGAATGGGGGCCGACGGTCAACCTGATTATGTGATATTATGGCACGAGGGGATATTTGGAAGATTGGCCCAGGACGTTGCAAGCACCTTCATTAAATGTATTGTTCTTGATTCTTCCCCTTGCATACTCTTTTGGGCAGATAACTGTGGAGGTCAAAATAAAAACTGGACGCTGTACACGGCTCTTGCCCAATGTGCAAACGCAGAATGGGGCCCACCCGAGATTGTGATAAAATATCTGGAGGAAGGGCACACGTTCATGAGAGCAGATTCAATCCATGGCTCAATCGGCACGAAAATGAAAGCTCAAGAGAACATCTATACGTTTGATGACTTTGTAGATCTTTGTAAGACAGCGTCAAGATAAATTGGTTTTCCTTTGTTTTCTCAAAATCAGCTAGAAGTGAGTTACTAGGTTTTGCCTTTGGACAGGAGATCTTGTAAGTGCAAATTCAAACTCTACTAGGCAAAGCCACAACCGTTTATCAACAACACCCAGAAACGCCGCCGGCTTTGTGGGCCCGAGCTCATCTGAGATGGACTGATGCAAAGTGGAAAAGTGTTCTGGCGAGTCCACATTTCAAATTGTTTTTGGGAACTGTGGACGTCATGTCCTCCGGACCAAAGAGGAAAAGAACCAAGGCGCAAAGTGTAAAAGGCAGCATGTGTGATGGCATGAAGGTGTATAAGTGGCCAAGGCATGGGTAACTTACACACCTGTGAAGGCACCATTAATGCCTAAAGGTGCATACAGGTTTTGGAGCAACATACGTTGCCATCCAAGCAACATTATCATGGACGCCCCTGCTTATTTCAGCAAGACAATGCCAAGCCACGTGTTACATGCGGCTTTGTAGTAAAAGAGTGCGGGTACTAGACTGGCCTGCCTGTAGTCCACACCTGTCTCCCGTTGAAAATGTGTAGTGCAATATGAAGGCTAAGAGTCATTGTTGAACTTGTGACGTCAAACTGAAGACGTCGGTCGGGCCCCACTTGGTGGCCCGCGGTTTGGGGAGCCCCCGCTTTTGACACATCGCACACTCTGTCGCCATCTTTCATTACACCCCCCCACCCCCCCACCCTTGTTACGACCTGCTGAACCAGCACACGCCGGCCTGTCCGTCAAAAGGAAGGAACAGGTGCCGCTGAAGCCCCCCCCACACACACACACACACACACTTTAAGAGGGTGACCCAAAGGCATTTTGTCCTGCCAAAACGTTTGCCCACCCCCCAGGCCCCCCAGTTAGCGACAACGCCTCTTCACCCGAGATAGCTCAAGCCCCCGTGGGTCACATGACACACGGCGTGGGTCACATGACACATGGCGTGAAAGTTGCATCAAAGCACGGGGGGGAAAAAAATTAGCAAATCAGTCAAATAAAGTGTTCCTCAATCAGAGAGTCCGCAGATGTCAGGGGGCGGGGCCTCGGTGGGCGTGGGGGTGGGGCTAGTGGGAAAGGGGGGGGGGGGGTGAGACGTTCCCTCACAGTTGGCACTGAGGGGTCGTCGGGGCGATCGAGGCAGAGAGGAAGACAGGAAGCGGCCGTCTCACCTTCGGGAGCGCTGATGAAAGCGAGGACGTGAGAAAGAAGATGAAAGGCAAGAAATCGGCGAGGAACAACGTTTAGTCGCCGCTCTCCCTCGACCAATCATCTTCTTTCATTCCAACTTAAGCTCCTCCCCCGCCCTCGTTTATTTATGTAAGTATCATTCTGCCATTAATATAGTCCGACGTCTTCTTTAAACTTGCTAAAGAAGGGCACACCTGTCATTTATTTTCATGTTTTGTGAAACACTGTACGTTTGTGTGTGTGTGTAAGTGTGTGTAAGTGAGTGTGTGCATTCCTGTGACTTCTCTCAGGCTTTCCACCTCCAATCAATCACGTTGTGAAGTTATTAGGTGCCTGGTAAGCAACACCAGCACCAATTGTTGGCACTTTAGCGTGTGTTGATCAATAATTGTTTTCCTAACTTTTTATTGCAACATTCAAAAACAAGCCGATTATTTTCACCGCTGTCCGGTTTTCGTATCTTGTTTTATCGTCAACATTGTATCATTTTCAAGAGTTTAAAGTAAAAGTCTTATGAATCTCATAATTTTAATATAAACTATACAGGCGCTACCAAAACACAGGACTGGTTTCGACAAGGTCAAAGTCAGTGTGCCAAAATTAAAAAATGAGACGATTATTTTCACTGTTGTCCGGTTGTTGCACCTTGTTTTATAGTCAACATTGTATCATTTGCAAGTATGACATGAAGTTTGCTGATAGAGTTGCGTGTCCAAGATGTTAGAAGGCAGCAGTGTGTGTGTTGTTTTGGTTTTTGTTGCGCCCTAACAAGTGTTAATACTGTAAGTATTGTACTTGCGACGCAGCAGCTGTTTGAGTGTAACGTGCATCTCAGTTGTAGTTTTCATCGACCAATTCAGAGGTGTTGAAACCGCCATGTAAAATTTCTAATGCTATTCAGTAGCATGTCCATAGCAAGGCCAATGTATATTAGCATTAAGCTAGTGCATTATTTGAAAAGTGGATCCTTATGTTCAAACTTTTATGAGTCGATTACTTTGTTGGCTATAAAAATCGCAACGTTACCTAGGGGTAGTTTGGCAAGTACGGAAGTCAGTTGGCATTTGGGCATGACGTCACGCGCAACCTAAAAAGTGTTAACACTGTAAGTATTGTACTTATTGCGTACCAGCTGTTTGAGTCGATCATTACAGAGGTGTTCAAACAGCCATGTAAGATCGCTGATGCTAATCAGTAGCATATCAATAACAAAATAAAAAGCATTTAGCACCAAGCTAACATCTTTTTGGAGAAGTATAGCATTACTTTACTTATGTTGGAGTGTTTTTGGAGTCAATTTCTTTGTTGGCATTGAAAATTGTAACATTAGCAAGAGGTAGTTTGGCAAGTGCGTAAGTGAGTTGGCATTTGGGCATGACGTCACGCGCAACCCTGGTATTGTACAATAGCACCGAAAAAGTGTTAACACTGTAAGTATTCTATTTATTACGCACCAGCTGTTTGAGTGTATTGTGCATCTTATTTGTAGTTTTCATTGACCAATTCGGAGGTGTTGAAACCGCCATGCAAAATTGCTAATGCTAATCAGTAGCATGTCAATAGCAAAGCTAATGTATATTACCATCAAGCTAGTGCATTATTTGAAAAGTGGATCCTTATGTTCAAACTTTTTGGAGTCAATTACTTTGTTGGCATTGAAAATTGCAACATTACCTAGAAGTAGTTTGGCAAGTGCGGAAGTGAGTTGGCAGTTGGGGCATGACGTCACGCGTAACAGCGGTATCGTACAATGGCACCTAAAAAGTGTTAACACTAAGTATTGTACTTATTACGCAGCAGCTGTTTGAGTGTAACATGCATTTCAGTTGTAGTTTTCATCGACCAATTCAGAAGTGTTGAAACCGCCATGTAAAATTGCTAATACTAATCAGTAGCATGTCAATAGCAAGGCCAATGTATATTAGCATTAAGCTAGTGCATTATTTGAAAAGTGGATCCTTATGTTCAAACTTTTATGAGTCGATTACTTTGTTGGCAATAAAAATCGCAACGTTACCTAGAAGTAGTTTGGCAAGTGCGGAAGTGAGTTGGCATTTGGGCATGACGTCACGCGTAACAGCGGTATCGTACAATGGCACCTAAAAAGTGTACACACTGTAAGTATTGTACTTATTACGCAGAAGCTGTTTGAGTGTAACATGCATCTCAGTTGTAGTTTTCATAAACCAATTCAGAGGTGTTGAAACCGCCATGTAAAATTGCTGATGCTATTCAGTAGCATGTCAATAGCAAGGCCAATGTATATTAGCATTAAGCTAGTGCATTATTTGAAAAGTGGATCCTTATGTTCAAACTTTTATGAGTCGATTACTTTGTTGGCTATAAAAATCGCAACGTTACCTAAAAGTAGTTTGGCAAGTGCGGAAGTGAGTTGGCATTTGGGCATGACGTCACGCGTAACAGCGGTATCGTACAATGGCACCTAAAAAGTGTACACACTGTAAGTATTATACTTATTACGCAGAAGCTGTTTGAGTGTAACATGCATCTCAGTTGTAGTTTTCATCAACCAATTCAGAGGTGTTGAAACCGCCATGTAAAATTGCTGATGCTATTCAGTAGCATGTCCATAGCAAGGCCAATGTATATTAGCATTAAGCTAGTGCATTATTTGAAAAGTGGATCCTTATGTTCAAACTTTTATGAGTCGATTACTTTGTTGGCTATAAAAATCGCAACGTTACCTAGAGGTAGTTTGGCAAGTACGGAAGTCAGTTGGCATTTGGGCATGACGTCACGCGCAACCTAAAAAGTGTTAACAGCTGTTTGAGTGTAACATGCATCTTAGTTGTCGTTTTCATCGACCAATTCGGAGGTGTTGAAACCGCCATGTAAAATTACTAATGCTAATCAGTACAATGTCAATATCAAAGTCAATGTAAATTAGCATCAAGCTAGCGCGTCTTTTGAAAAACAGAGCCTCAGATTCAAACGTTTTTTCTTAAATCCGATTATTTTGTTGGCATTGAAATGTGCAAGATTACCTAGAGGTAGTCTGGCTGAGTCCACTCTCAGTGCTGCTGGAGTGATCCCCAAGTTGGCATCTGGTCATCCCACAATGGCACCTAAAAATCTTCATACTGTAAGTATTGTACTGATTACGCATCAGTTGTTTGATTGTAACGTGCATCCTAGATGGCTGCGTTGAAATCGCCATGTAAAATCGCTGATGCTAATGTCAGTGGCAAAGCCAATGTTTATTAGCATTAAGTTAACGCATTTAAAAAAAAAAAATGAAGCTTCACGTTCAAACGTTTTTTTAATTTGATTACTTTGTTGTCATTAAAATGTGCAACATTACCTAGAAGTAGTTTGCCGGAGTCCGCTCTCAGTGCTGCTGGAGTGCTCCCCAAGTGCAGAGGTGAGTCCGTGGGCATCCCTGGTGATTGTGCTACACCACAGATGAGAAGTTGAACCAGTAATAACATCATCGTGTTGGTAATCTAAAAAAAAAGAAGAATATTTAATGGCACAAATATGAAGTCACAACAAGTTTTGGATGGGAGTCATTGCAAGTGTCCGATACAACTGTCCACTTCTGATACCATGCCCATCATGGCCAATAGAGTCCTACTTGTTGTATTTAGTCGTGAGGGATGGTAGGAAAGGTTGAAACAAGTGAATTTAATGTTGAACAATGCGGTCTTTAGGTTGAAGTGGAGTGGTAATAGTCCTATCAGGGAGACAGCTCGTGGTCGCAATTATTTATTAAATGAAACTCAGAATGCAGCAAGTTCTTCTTCTTCTTTCTTGTGTCCTACTTCTTTTTCTTCTTTCTTTTGTTCTTCTTCTATTTGTTGGTCTTTTGATTTATTTTTCTTCTTCTTCTTGTTATTCTCCTTCTCTTCCTTCGACTTCTTTTTTTCCCATTTTGTCTTCTTCTTTTTTTCTTCTTCTTCCCCTTTTCTCCTTGTCATTCTTCCCTTACTACTTCTTCCTTTTGTTCTTGTTCTTCTATTTTTATTTTTTTTCTTCTTTATCTTCTTGTTATTCTCTTTCTCTTTCGATCTTCATCTTTTCCTCCTTCTTCGTCCTTTTCTCCTTGCCCTTTTCTACTTATTATTGCTGTTCTTCTTCTTCCTTTTGTTCTTCTGCTTGTTTGTTTTTTCTTCATCTCCTTGATATTCTCCTTTACTGTTGCCATTTTTATTCTCCTCTTTCTTCCTCTTCCTTTTCTACTTGTCTCTTTCCTTGTTTTCTTCTTCCTCACCTTCTCTCCTTGTCATTCTTCCCTTTCTTCTTCTTCTTTCATTTGTTCTTGTTTTTCTATTCGTTGTTCTTTTGTTTATCCTTTTTCTTCCTCTTCATTGTCTCCTTTTTGTTCTTCTTCGCTTGTCTCCTTGTCATTCTTGCCACGTTCTTGTTGTTATTCTCCTCCGACCTTCTACTTCTTCCATCTTCTTCTTCCTTTTGTCATTCCTTTTGTTCTTAATTTTTTCATCATCATCCTTTTGTTGTTGTTGTTCTATTTGTTGTTCTTCTTTTCTTCTTCTTCTTTTTTGACCTTCTCCTTTGCCCTTTTCTTCTTATTATTTATGTTTTTCTTTGTTATTCCTTTTGTACTTGTGTTTGTAGTTTTTTTCCTCATCTACCTCTTTGTTGCTATTTTTATTCTCCTCCCTCTTCTTCCTTTTCTCTGTCTCTTTCCTTTTTTATCCTTCTTTCCCTTGGCATTCTTTCTTTTCCTCTTGTTCCATTTGTTCTTCTATTTTATCATTTTTCTTGCTCTTCCTCATCTCCTTGTCATTCTCCATTGTCGCCTTCTTTTTGTTCGTATTCTTCCCTTGTCTTTTTATTATTCTTCCTTTTCTTCTTCTTGTTATTCTCCTTTGACCTTCTTCTTCTCCTTCCCTTTCTCCTTCTTCTATTTTGTCAAACTTCTTATTCCTTTTGTTCTTACTTTTTTCTTTTGTTCTTGTTCTTCTATTTGTTGTTGGTGTTCTTCTTCTTGTTATTCTCCTTCTTTTTGGACGTTCTCATTTGCCCTTCTTCTTTTTCTCCTTCTTGCCTTTTTCTTTTTTTAATGTTTTTTCTTTTTTCTTCTTCCTTTTGTTCTTGTGTTTGTTGTTCTTTTTTCTTCATCTCATTCTCCATTGCCATTTTTATTCTCCTCTTTCTTCTTCCTTTTCTCCTTGTCTCTTTCCTTGTTTTCTTCTTCTTCTCCTTGTCATTCTTCCTTTTCTTCTTCTTCCATTTGTTCTTGTTTTTGTTCTTTTTTATCCATTTTCTTCCTCTTCCTCGTCTTCTTGTCATTCTCCATTGTCTTCTTCTTTTTGTTCTTTTTCTTCTTCCCTTTTCTCCTTGTCATTCTTCCTTTTCTTCTTGCTATTCTCCTTCAACCTTCTTCTTCCCTTTCTCCTTCTTCTTATTCCTTTTTTCTTCGTCTTCCTTTTGTTCTTGTTCTTCTATTTGTTGTTGTTCTTCTTTTCTTTTTCTCCTTATTATTCTCCTTCGTTTTCGACCTTCTCCTTCTTCTTTTTCTCCTTCCTTTGTTTCTTGTTCTTCTATTTGTTTTTCTTCTCCTTCTACCTTTTTCTCTGCCCTTCCTCTTCTCTTTCCTTTTCTTCTCCTTATTTTTGTTCTTCTTCTCATTATCATTCTTCTTCCTTCTTTTTTATTATTATTTTTTTCTTCACCTTGTTATTCTCCTTTCTTCTTTCCTTGTTATTGCTCTTTTTGTTCTGGTTCTTCTTTTGCATCTTCTTCCTTCTCCTTTGTATTTTTGTTCTTGTTATGCTTTTATGTTCATTTTCTTTAGTTGTTTTTCTTCCTCTTCTTCAACTTGTTATTTTTGTTCTTCTTTTTTCGGCTTCTTCGTTTTTTTTCCTTCTCACGCCCGTCCATCTAATAGTCCGTTATTTTTTGCCTTTATGACAGAGCGTCCACAGGGAGGACCTCCGCTTGTCAGGTCTTCGCGTCTACACACACACACACGCACACGCACGCACGCGCACACACACACACACACACACACACACACACACACACACACACACACACACACACACACACACACACACACACACACACACACACACACACACACACACACACACACACACACACACACCTGTGGATTAACAAATATCTGTCTCTTTGACTTCACAGTGACATACAGAAAAGAAGAAGAAGAAGAAGAACTACAATAACAAGGAGAAAAAGAAGAAGAAGAAAAGATTCCATCTCCTACTCCACACCAAAACCCGCCATGACCCTGCTGGCCTCCGAGAGGTCCCTTCTCATTCGGAACAAGTTCCGCTCAGGTGAGGAGGACTTAGAAGTCCACATTGAGGAGGTAGGCCTCATGCGCCTCTTCACAGAGTCATTGGCTGTGCAGGAGGTGACACCTGGGCCAGGTGTATTTGGCTCCTCAGTCACGGCATGTGCATCATGTGATCGATAGTGAGAAGGATTTTCCCTCAGGATGGATTTATGGAGTGACCGCTCCCGTCTTCTGCGAAGATAAACCGCCACTATCAGTTTTACTTAAGCGAGTGTCATGCTAATGTATGTTGATTTTATGTACGTAAACATCCATCCATACATCCATTTTCTACCGGTTATTCCCTTTTGGGGTCACGGGGGGCGCTGGCGCCTATCTCAGCTACAATCGGGCGGAAGGCGGTGTACACCCTGGACATAACATCCTTAAATATAAATGCCTAGAGATACTATTTTTATCATCAAGACTATTTACATCTGCACATTAGATATTATTACTTCCCGGTCTGAGTCTGTCGATGAAGGTATGTGGAGGGGGGCGTGGCCTGCGGGCCTGCTGCGGAACGAGGTGTGCAAGGACCGGCCTCGAAGACAGCGACAGGTGATTAGACAACAAGGCACTGCCGGGCATTCTACTCACCTGTAATCACTCTGAAATTGTAGGGTTGTAAAGCTAGATACCAACGGGTGACATCCTTCTTGCGGTGGAGCCACTGGACGGGTTTGTGGTCCGAAGAGAGGCTGAATGAGCGCCCCCAGGAGGTAGTACTGGAGAGCACCGACCGCCCACCGGATGGCGAGGCGCTCCCTCTCCACAGTGCTGTAACTCGCCTCCGGATGGGAGAGCTTCCGGCTGATGTACAGAATGGGGCGGTCGACGCCCCCCACCTGCTGGGAAAAAAACATCTCCCAGCCGTCTGCTCGACGCGTCAGCCTGCAGACAGAACGGGAGAGAAAAATCAGGCATGTGCAGGACCGGGTCCTTGCAGAGGGCTTTCTTCACCCTCTCAAACGCCTGCTGGCACTGCTCCGTCCACTGGGCCAGATCTGGAGCACTTTTTCGGGTGAGGTCAGTTTTGGGCTGGTCAGGTCCGCGAACCAGGGGATAAACCTCCGGTAGTAACCTGCCAGTCCCAAAAACTGCCTCACCTCTTTTTTCGTCTTGGGGGTTGGACCACAATTGCCGCTGTTTTATCTACTTGCAGGCGCACATGCCCTCCTCCCAAGTGGTACCCCAAATACTGTACTTCCCTCCAGCCAACCACACACTTTGCTGGGTTGGCAGTGAGCCATGCCTACATCAGGAACTCGAGAACCGCCCCAACCTGCTGTATGTGTTCTTCCCAGCCGCCACTCTAGATAATGACGTCATCAGATAGTTGGCCACGTATGAAGCGTTAGGGCGCAGCACATGGTCCATGAGGCGCTGGAACGTAGTGGGCGCACCGAACAAGTCGAACGGAATTGTCATGAATTGGTACAATCCTTCCGGAGTGGAAAATGCCATTTTTTTTCTTGGACTCTGGTGACAAGGGAATCTGCCAGTAGCCCTTGGTCAAATCCAGTATCGTGAAAAAACGAGCAGTGCCTAGCTGATCCAGGAGCTCGTCGACCCTGGGTATCGGGTAGGCGTCAAGACGTGATACCTCATTTACCTTGTGGTAATCCACACAGAACCGTACAGACCATTCCTTCTTCCCTACCAGGATGACAGTGCTGCCCCACGCACTGCGTGACTCTTTTATCACTCCTAACTCCAGCATAGACTTTAATTCTTCTCGAACCACTTTGCGTTTGCGTTCGGGCAGCCTGTAGGGTTGTAAATATGATGTCGGATGAGGTACGTGCAGCCAAGTCGGGGGGAGAACACAACAAAAACCGATGCTGCAGTCTGGCAACATCCGCTCTCTGTGCTAACGTGAGGTGATTGTCACAGAGGAGTAGGGAGGACTGGGCGGAGCGCGGGTTCTCCGGCACAAGCTCCTTCTTCTACTCGACCGCCGTCACCATGTAAAGACTCCATGAGTGGTAATGGGTGCAAAGGCGCCCTGGGGGTGGCCGCTGGATTAACCAGCTGGCAGTCCGGGCAGGCTGCACATCAGCGGCGTACGTCTGCCTGGATTGCAGGCCAATAGAACCGGACCATTACTCGGTGGAGTGTCTTATCATACCCATGTGTCTGGCCATGGGGTGAAAGTGCGCCGCCTGGAAAACCATTTCTGGCGTTTAGGCACCAACAACTGGGTGATCTCCTCCCCTGTTTGAGTTTCACGACTCACTCTGTAATGACTGAAAAGTGAGGGAATCCCCGTACTGTTCCTGGGGCACCAGCTGACCATTGATGGAAATCACTTGGTCCCAGGCCGAGCGCAAAGTGTCACCCCGAGACTGCTCGAGGGGGAAATCCTCCGTGAGGTGCGGGGGGGCTTTCCTGCAAAGCCCCTGCCGGTTCCCCCTTGGCAGTGTCGGATGAACCCGCGTCGCCTCTGAGAACCGCGCAGATATTCCCCTTTTCTACTGGTCGTGAACGCACCCCTACACTGCGTCACTAAATTGTTAAACCCCGCCCCATTGGTACCCAGGATTAAGGTGCACACTTACAGAAACTTTGACACTATGCTTTTGTTCGCCATATAGAATTTCCATCAGCGCTACAGGGTATTCGTGCACATCCCCATGAACACATTTAATTTTCACCCGTGCTGCCTGCCTCAAAGCCCCGGTTCAAACCAGGTTCTGGTGGATCATGGACTGCTCGCAGCCCGAATCCACCATCGCCCGGTGGCTGCTCCTTTGTATCCTTACCGGAATACAGTACGTATCGCCCGGGCCGGGGGAGGGCGCCAACCTCACGTACACGCGTGGAGGTCCCTGACGCACGTGACCGAGCTGCTCAAGCCTCCAGCACGCCTGCCTACGTGGGCCGTCTGCGCTGGAGGAACTGTGTCCGCAGCAGCCGGGACCTGCAAGGCAGAACAAGAAAAAGAGTCAGTTGAGCTGCCGCACTCCTTCACTCGCTGCGAGCTCGTCCTGTGCGGTGCCGGTGCTGGGCGCTCCGCTGCCTCCCCGGTCCTTTCCTTCTTCCGTGTCTCGCGCTGCACCGCCAGGTGGTCCTCCGCCAACGTCACTGCAGCTGCCAGGTCTCGTGGGCGTGGTACCGCACCGAGGCCGATGTCTGCGCCGGGATGGCCTCCAGTAACTACTCCAGGACCAGCTGCTCCATCACCTGGATGTCGCCCTCGCCCGGCTGTAGCCAGCGTGTCGCCGCATCCGGGAGCCGCTGCCCCAACATGAACGGACGGTCCTCCGGCTTCAGGCGCCTCGTCCAGAACTGGCGTTGGTGGTCCTCGGCGGTGCAGCCGGTCTTGTCCAGCGCCGCCCGCCTCAGGCCTGGGAAGCACACATGGGAAGCTGCCGGTAGGCTTAGCGCTGCTCGCTGAGCCTCCCACGCCAGAAGCGGCAATAGTCGCACTCCTTACGAATCTTCCGGCCACGCGCACGCTGCATGGAGACGGCCGCTGATGTTGGCGGTACCGCTCCCACCCCGCCCGCCAGCACCTGCACTTCTTGGCGGACCGCCTCCAGCTGTCGATGGCTGGCCGACGTCACCTTCGCGAGAATGTTTGTCAATGCTGCCAGGGGGTTGGCTTCCATCTCCTCTGGTGGTCTACTTTGTTGGGTGCCAAATTGTAGAGGTTGCCCTCTAGTGGGTTCCTCGGACCACCACACACTGCCACGAGAGCCCGGATTCCAGGATACAACACTGGCAAGGCTTTTGCTTTCCAGCAAAATGTATTTTTCTGAGTCCATGCCTCTCTTTCTCTCTGGCTCCCACTCCCACTTCTCGTCTCGTTCCGGCTGCTGCTAATAAAGGCAACAGGTGATTAGACAACAAGGCACAGCCGGGCAATCTACTCACTTGTCGTTGTCTTCGAGGCCGGTCATTACACACCCCGTTCCGCGGCAGGCCCGCAGGCCACGGCCCCCTCCACAACATTATTCACCCAACTTTAGAGTTCCGGTCAGACGTTTTTTCACGGGACACATTTCCGCCGTTTTTGTTTCCGGATGGGGAGATGATGCTCCGTTATCGATTGATTGAAGTCTGAATGTCATCAAAATGCTGACATCTTTTGACACTTCTTCCACTCCCGTCCTTGCACGCTACACTGCTACAACAAAGATGGCGGGGGAGAAGATGCTGTCGAAAGTGAGCCAAGTAAAAAAGACCCGCCCAGAAAACGACTTGAAGATGATGTGTAAAACATTATCTATGCAACATTTTGACCAAAGAACCACCAGGCTCGACTACTGCAACGCACTTCTTGTCGGGATCCCCAGCAAGAACATTCAGAAGCTGCAGTACATACAAAACAGTGCTGCGAGGATCCTGATGAGAGTGTGGAAATATGACCACATCACACAAACTCTCAAATTCCTTCACTGGTTTCCTGTTCCACTCAGGATTTAATTCAAAATCTCCCTACTAACTCACCAGTGCCTCCATGGAAATGCCCCCGTCTACCTCAAAGAACTGCTCACCCCCAAATCCTCCACACGACACCTGCGCTCCAAACAGTCCTACTTCCTTCAACCTCCAAGGACAAAGCTACAAACTATGGGAGACTGGGCTTTCTGCTCCACTGCTCCCAGTCTGTGGAACGCTCTCCCTGACCACCTGAGGGCACCTTAGACTGTGGATGCTTTTAAAAAAGGCTTAAAAACCCATCCATCCATCCATCTCTTTTTTACCGCTTATTCCCTTTGGGATCGCGGGGGGCGCTGGTGCCTATCTCAGCTACAATCGGGTGGAAGGCGGGGTACACCCTAGACAAGTCGCCACCTCATCGCAGGGCTTAAAAAAGTATTTTTATAAATATATAAGCTGGTTTTAACTATTGGGCTGTTTCTAGTTTTATATTTTATTTATTTTTATTATCTTTTTATTATTATTATTATTACAATTTTTTTTACACTGTGGCACTTTGATGTTGTTTGCTCAACGTAAAGTGCTTTTTTTTTTACAAATAAAATCTTTTATTATTATTATGTTATATAGACCACAGGGAAGTGTGTTTAAATTAGAAATATAATACAAATATAACTCCTTTAATGCGCCCTATGGTCCGGAAAATACGGTATATCGGCCTGCGTCTAAAATCTAGGATATAAAAACTCCGATACAAGAGATTGTCGTCAGCGCAGGAAGTGACGTGCCGGCGGTCCCTCGGGACCTGATCCTCGGGCTCTGACTGGGGGCTGGGCCGGAGTGGGGCGTCTGTGGCTCATGGCGATACAAGAGTCACTCCTTGATCTTTCCCCGGTCTTGACTCCACTTCTCAGAGCGAGATTCGGACTTTAGCGGGGCGGGGGCTGGGCGAGCGCGGTCAGCAGCGGGGGACGCCTGTGGACAGCTGAAAGGGGGGATGGTGGTTCGAAACCCGAAATAGACGCGGTGAGGGATAAATAGCTGCCGCGGGAGGACCTCGCCCTCCCCCCCCGGTGGGCGTCTCACTGCAATGCACCATGGGTATCACCTGTCTGTGTTCGTGTCACTCGGTAACAGAAGTCGACTCCCGTGATTTATTTCACTTCTGACTGTCCAGCACTTGCCAATTAAAGTCCGATTTGTTTACACATGTGCCGACTCATCACTTTCTTTTGATTCCAGTGCTGCAGTTGAGGATCCAGAACAGAAGGCAGAGTGAGATCCATGCGGACCCCGGTTAGTTTTCACTGCTTGTGACGTGACATACGTCTACGGGAGGAACGGGAGCCATGTGGCCCCACTTGTGGCTTTTTACCCGACACATTAAACGTGACATATTAGACTGTTGAATAACTTTGAAATGTGCTTTGCGGCAATTTCAACTTTGACAGCAGAGTCAGTTGATATGTGGAGTGGCACTTTCCATTATTTTCAGCAGATTGCATTGCAAAATGATTAACCCTCTCTTCCTCTCACAAAAGATCCACCCAGGAATTGATAAAAAATATAATCCTCCTGCGCATGAATTTAGAGTAAATTGCAATTGGTCTGATTTTTTACGTTACATATACATTATTTTTTTCATTCTTCTCAGGCTCAAAATCATCTACTTCCTGTCAGGAAAAAGAGATGGACAAGAGTGGCGCTCTGGTGAGTAGCGTCGTGCTCTTTGGCTCCGCCTTAAACACTGTTATAACTTATTATCTATCTTTATCTATCTTTGATGTTATTTTCTGATTTGTGAAAAACCCGATGCAGCGTTTAACAGACGACGGCGCCGCCCAGAAGACGCCCCCTAGTGGCGTCAAGGCTGAAATTGCACAAGGTGATGCCCCGCCCACTTCCACTTCCACGCCAAACATTAACCATCTTCACCTTCCTCCGATACGTCCCTCAGAGAAGAGCGACTGCGGCGTCCCCAGGCAGAGAAAGTCTCGCCGGGTCCAGGACCTCAGAGAGGGGATCCAAGATCCACCTGGACCCCAGGGCCGCAGAGACAAACCGCCCCCGGGGAACGGCGCCACCGCTTTCCCGCCCGCGGTGGACGTCTTCGAAGATGACGTCTCCCGCTGCTCCGCCTCTTCCTCCTCCGCCTGCTCGCCGAGGGCTCGGCAGGCGGCGGCCTTGGCAACAGGGGACAGCCAATCACAGAGTGACTTGTCGTCAGCGGCCACGCCCCTCAACCACAGCCCGGGTCACGCTCAGGTAATGAAACGGGGCATCTCGATGTTGATATCCAATATTGGTCTGATATCCACAAAAAGTGTGTGATTGTATGATATCATGTAAAATGTGTGATATCATGTGCGATGCAAGCAGTCCTGCAGCAGGTTTACTTGTGTGTGATATCATGTGCGATACAAGCAGTCCTGCAGCGTGGCTACTTGTGTGTGGTATCATGTGCGATACAAGCAGTCCTACAGCGTGTCTTCTAGTATGTAATATCATATATGATACAATCAGTCCTGGAGGTTTTTTACTTATGTGTGATATCATGTGCGATACAAGCACTTATGGAGAGTGAAGACTTACGTGTGATGTCATGTGCGATAGAAGTAATCCTGGAAGGTGTTTACTTGTGTGTGATATCATTTGCGATACAGTTTTGGAGAGTGTTTACATAGGTGTGATATCATGTACGATACAGGCAGTTCTGGAGGGTGTTTACTTGTGTGTGATATCATGTGTGATACAAGCAGTCCTGCAGCGGGTTTACTTGTGTGTGATATCATGTGCGATACAAACAGTCCTGCAGCGTGTTTACTTGTGTATGACATCATGTGCGATACAAACAGTCTTGCAGTGTGTTTACATGTGTGTGATATCATGTGTGATAGAAGAAGTCCTGCAGCGGGTTTACCTGTTTGTAATATCATGTGCGATACAAAAAGTCCTGCAGCGTGTTTACTTGTGTGTGATATCATGTGCGATACAAACAGTCCTGCAGCGTGTTTACTTGTGTGTGATATCATGTGTGATACAAGCTGTCCTGCAGCGTGTTTACTTGTGTGTGATACCATGTGCGGTACAATCACTCCTACAGCGTGTTTGCTTGTGTGTGATATCATGGGCGATACAAGCAGTCCTGCCGCATATTTACCTGTTTGTGACATCATGTGTGATACAAGCGGTCCTAGAGAGTGTTTACTTGTGTGTGTGTGATATAAAGCGCGATACAATCATTCCTGCAACATATTTACTTGTGTGTGATATCGTGCAATCGCAGCAGTACTGAAGCCGGTTTACCCGCGTGCGATATCATGTGCAATACAAGGAGTCCTGAAGCGCTTTCACCTGTGTGGTATCCTGTGCGATACTAGTCCTGCAGCAAGTCAACTTCTGTGTGATATCATGTGCGATACAAGCAGTCCTGCAACGTGTCTACTTGTGTGTAATATTATGTGCGATAAATGCAGCCCTGCAGCGTGTTTACATGTGTTTGATATCATGTGCGATACAAGCAGTCATTGCAACACCTTCAAATTCGTTGATGAAATCTACAACTATGAAACAGCTGGAGCGTAATTAGTTTACTACTTACAGTATTAACACTTTTTAGGGCGCAACAAAAAAAACACCATAAACTATAACCTACTGCCATCTAGTGTCTTAACCTTGCAACTGTAATTTCAACTAAATGTCATACTTGTAAATGATAACATGACGATATTAAAACAAGATACAGGTGGACAGCAGTTATCACAATCATCCATCCATCCATTTCCTACCGCTTGTCCCTTTTGGGGTCGCGGGGGGTGCTGGAGCCGATCAGCATATTTTAAATGTTTTGTTTTTTTTAGCAATAAAGTGTATTTTTTTCTGTACCGTATCGGTTAAAAAATTGATCGATACCCAACCCTGATCATGGTAATGACACAGGACAGGGCAGTATTCAAAGGTGTCGCTCCATCTTGTGGTTCTGGCTGGTAACTGCACTACTTGGCCCCAATGCAAGTAAATGTTCACAACTAGGAGCTACATAAATACTGTAGTAATAAAATAATAATAATCTAAAAAATAATATTGTTTTCCCACGACTTTATTCACTTAGGTTGAAAAAGTTTGTCGTTTTTGTATTCAGGTTAATGTGAAACATACTTTTAATGATGAATTATTTTTCATGAAAACTTTAACAAGAGTTGCTAATGTTTTAAAAATATTTGCAATAAAAAATAAGATTTTTTTTTTGTGGTCATTTTATTTGTTTTAAGGTAATTGTGTTTTCTTATCATTGATCATTTTAAAAATAGTGGCACGTATAAAAAAGAAACCCCCCCATCCATCCATTTTCTACCGCTTATTCCCTTTCGGGGTCGCGGGGGGCGCTGGCGCCTATCTCAGCTACAATCGGGTGGAAGGCAGGGTACACCCTGGACAAGTCGCCACCTCATCGCAGGAAACCCCCCCCCCCCAAAAAGCATGCTAAATATGAATACAATTATTTTAAAATATAATAATTTTGCAATGATGGTGTTTTTATTGAACTCCTCCCTCTAACTCTTTCAAAGAAAAATGAAAACCGTGTTGAAATTGTTTTGTTTTTGACGCACGGTGCAGTCGGAAGTGCGCAATATAGTAAGAGGAAGAGGGTGGGTGAGTCATTCCGCAATGCAGTCTGCTGGAAATGGTAGAAAGCGCCGCTCTACGTAGCAACTGACGCCGTGGTAAAAGTTGGAGTCGCCACAAAACATCCAACCCTCCATCCATTTTCTACCGCTTGTCCCTTTTGGGGTCGCTGAAGCCTCACATTTTAGAATATGTTTTGTGGTGACTCCAATATCGCTATATCGCCCCGACTGGGGCGGTATAGCTCAGTTGGTAGAGTGCTGGTGCCAGCAACTTGAGGGTACCTGGTTCCGCCATCCTAGTCCCTGCCGTTGTGTCCTTGGGCAAGACACTTGACCCACCTGCTCCCAGTGCCACCCACACCGCTTTAAATGTCACTTCCATATTGGCTTTCACTATGTAAAAGCGCTTTGAGTCACTAGAGAAAAGCGCTCTATAAATATGATTCACTTCACACTATATTCAGCACTCTAGTGCCATCTGGTGGCCAATGCAAGCCTACAATCCGTCACGCTTCATGTGTCAGGTAAACCGCGACCAATGGGGCCATTTAAATCCCGTTCCTACTTTGTGTTTTCTAATGCCCGCGTGTACCCCGCTTTCCGCCCGAATGCAGCTGAGATGAGCTCCAGCCACCCCCCGCGACCACGAAAGGGACAAGCGGTAGTAAATGGATGGATGCTCAGTTTTCCTGTTTGACTTTTGTGGCTGTGTGTGGAGGCGGCGCCGCTGAAGTGTCAGCAGGTTGCATCAGCTCGGTGCTCTTTCATGTATTTTATGTCCTTTGTCTTCTTTGTTTCCCTCGAGAGTTGTTTTTTACCTTATTTTTTGGTGGACTGCACTGCAACCACACCACTTTCTCATCGCGGGATAGTCTTGGTCCAGTAAAGACTGGACCAAGACCCTCCACGGTTCTCGGCCACTAGGGGGCGTATATTCAGGAGGTACATTTTGTTTGTATTGCACATTCTTTAGTTTTTACACATTTCTCATCCCTTTAGACTGGTTTGGCGTTTCCACCGGCGACCGAGGGAATCGGCTCACCAATGAGCAACTCCACGGCGACCGCCAGCAGACCAACCGGGATCTTCCTGATCTCTCAGACCACGCCGCTGCTGCCAAAGGTACGGTGGGAGAAAACTCGGAAACGCGAACGTGTGCGCCGTTTACTCAACCAAAGAGCAGAAAAATCATATAAAGCGACTCAAAATGGAGGTCACAACAAACTCCCACCTTTGGGTAAATCTCTTTATGGTCACTTAAAGGGGCTGCTCTGAATTACTCACTCTTAACTGCGTATATGAATGTAAACAACAACAACATTGTCATGTGCACAACAGCACAATGGCAGTGATTAATGACAACAAAGTCAGGTAAACAGGTGTGGTGAATTATGTCCTTAAAGCAACCGCTACAAACCCCCCCCCAGAATACGCCATCCCCCCAAAAAACCAACAGTCAATGGACAGGGGCGCGTCCACCTTATGGAAGACATAAGGTGAAAATTAAATGTGTAGGCTAGCAGATACTACATTGGTAAAACAGCACACAGTCTACAACTCCTGTCACATGTCATACTAAATGTACATATTTTATCAACCGCCCACAATGCTGGACCACTGTACACCCAAACTTGCAGCCTGCCTGCTCCAAAGAAATGTAAACCATCACCTTATGGACACCATGTTATTTCGTAGGCTGGCAGATACTACACTAGTAAAAACAGCACATAGTCTACAACTCCTGTCACGTGTCACACTAAATGTTTATACTTTATTATCCGCCCACAATGCTGGACCACGGTTCTCCCAAACTTGCTGCCTGCTTGCTCCAAAGAAATGAAAACCTTTACTTAATGGAGAACATGTTATTGCATAGGCTAGCAGATACATTTGTAATCCTGTCACGTGTCACACTAAATGTCAATACGTAAGTATTTGCCCACAATTACGGACCACTGTTCACCCGAATTCACTGCCTGCTTGATCCAAATTAAGGTAAACTTTCACCTTACGGAGAACATGTTATTTTATAGGCTAGCAGTTACTACATTGGTGAAAACAGCACCAAGTCTACAACTCCTGTCACATGTCACAATACATGTTTATACTTTATTATCCGCCCACAATGATGGACCACGGTTCACCCAAACTTGCTGCCTGCTTGCTCCAAAGAAATGAAAACCTTTACTTAATGGAGAACATGTTATTTCATAGGCTAGCAGATACATTTGTAAAACAGCACATAGTCTTCAACTCTTGTTATACTAAATGTCCATACTTTATTATCCAATGATGCACCAGCATTCACCCAAACTTCCTGCCTGTGTGCTCAAAATTAAGGTAAACCCTACCTAATGGAAAACATGTTATTTCATAGGCTATCAGATTAAACATTAGTAGAAGAGCACATATTCTTCAACTCCTGTCACATGTCACAATACATATTTATACTTTATTATCCGCCCACAATGATGGACCACGGTTCACCCAAACTTGCTGCCTGCTTGCTCCAAAGAATTGAAAACCTTTACTTAATGAAACCTTTACTTAATGGAGAACATGTTATTTCATTGGCTAGCAGATACATTTGTAAAACAGCACATAGTCTTCAACTCTTGTCACACTAAATGTCCATACTTTATTATCCCATGCATTCACCCAAACTTCCTGCCTGTGTGCTCCAAATTAAGGTAAACCCTACCTAATGGCTGAACATATTATTTCGTAGGCTATCAGATTAAACATTAGTAGAACAGCACATATTCTTCAACTCCTGTCACATGTCACAATACATATTTATACTTTATTATCCGCCCACAATGATGGACCACGGTTCACCCAAATTTGCTGCCTGCTTGCTCCAAAGAAATGAAAACCTTTACTTAATGGAGAACATGTTATTTCATAGGCTAGCAGATACATTTGTAAAACAGCACATAGTCTTCAACTCTTGTCACACTAAATGTCCATACTTTATTATCCAATGATGCACCAGCATTCACCCAAACTTCCTGCCTGCGTGCTCCAAATTAAGGTAAACCCTACCTAATGGCTGAACATATTATTTCGTAGGCTATCAGATTAAACATTAGTAGAACAGCACATATTCTACAACTCCTGTCACATGTCATACTAAATGCCATCCATCCATTTTCTACCGCTTATTCCCTTTTGGGGTCACGGGGGGCGCTGGTGCCTATCTCATCTACAATCGGGCGGAAGGCGGGGTACACCCTGGACAAGTCGCCACCTCATCGCAGGTCACACTAAATGTTTATACTTTATTATCCGCCCGCAATGATGGACCACTGTTCACCCAAACTAGCTGCCTGTTTGCTTCAAAGAAATGAAAACCTTTACGTAATGGAGAACATGTTATTCCATAGGCTAGCAGATACATTTGTAAAACAGCACATAGTCTTCAACTCATGTCACGTGTCACACTAAATGTCCATACGTTATTATCCAATGATGGACCAGTGGTCACCCAAACTGGCTGCCTGCTTGCTCCAAATTAAGGTAAACCCTACCTTATGGAGAACATGTAATGTTGTAGGCTAGCAGATACTACATTAGTAAAACAGCACATATTCTACAACTCCTGTCATGTGTCACACTAAATGTCCATGCGTTAATATCCAATGATGGACCAGTGTTCACCCAAACTGGCTGCCTGCTTGCTCCAAATTAGGGTAAAACTTCAGGTTATGGAGAACATGTTATTTTGTAGGCTATCAGATACTACATTAGTAAAACAGCACGTATTCTACAAATCCTGTCACGGGTCACACTAAATGTTTACACTTTATTATCCGCCCGCGATGACGGACCACTGTTCACCCGAATTCGCTGCCTGCTTGCTCCAAATTAAGGTAAACCCTACCTTATGGAGAATATGTTATTTTGTAGGCTACCAGATATTACATTAGTGAAAACAGCACAAAGTCTACAACTTCTGTCACTTTGCATTACTCAGCAGTAAACATCTGCTTTCTTGCATCCCAATTAGTGTTAGATATTATATTAATCATGCACACGCAAGTACAATTTGCACACGCTTTAAGGGGACAAGTGAAGGTCCTCACCTTAACAAGATGTGATGCATTCATTACTGTCAAATTGCAGCCCTCGGGGAGCACGTCGCAGGTCAACCACATGCACGCACCGCGTCGGAGCCAGCATGTGCCGTCATCTGGAGATTTGTCGGCCATTTGTTGGGACTTGAACTTTGACGCTGTCAGACGTGAAAACAGCGGCGGCACTCTCTGGTACCCGCTAACCTCAGACGCTGCTTTTCAACCTTCACAGACAGCTCGGCCTCCGAGTCCCTCCCCTTCCCCTTCCCTGACGTCCGCCTTCAACCTCAAGCACCTCGGTCGCTCACGGAAGCCGCGGGACAGCAAACCCAAAATGAAGAAACTCAAGTATCACCAGTACATTCCTCCGGACCAGAGAAGAGGTTCTGGGGTTGGAGGTAAAGTAAAAGGTTGCAATAGGTTCAATCAATCAACCAATCAATCAATGCTGTCTTCTTTCAAGGGGAAGGAAGCAAACAGAGGAGCCCTCCCTCCCAGCCCCTAGACCCTGCTTATTCCCATCTGGTCAAGCAGCAGCAGGTCTTTCTGCAGTTGCAAATCATTCAGAACCAGCAGCAGCAAGAACAACAAGTCACGGTTGTACACAGGTAGCCTTTAGTAGTCATCTTGAAATTTCCTAAAACTGAAATAATTCTGTCCAATGCTTGCAACTTCCCGGCAAATTTTGACCAATCAGCTTTATTTTCGCATGTCGACCGACTGTTCAACCAAACTGATGTTTGTGTAGACAACAACGTGTAACAATATATCAACCCCCAATTCGGACCTTTTCACACTCCGTCGTGGTGAAAAAGGAACTGGGCCGGAAGGCGAAGCTCTCAAATCAACGGTCTACATCTACTTCTTGATCCTCATCTATAGTCTTGAACTTTGGGTTATGAGTGATAGGACAAGATCGCAGGTTCAAGCGGCCGAAAATAAATTCCTCCGTCGGGTGGTGAGGCTCTCCCTTAGAGATAGGGTGAGAAGCTTTGTCATTCGGGAGGAACCCAGAGTAAAGCTGCTGCTCCTTCGACACTAAGCCAGCTAAGTATTCAGGGTATGTCCCCCCGAACCTTATCCAAGACCCCCCCCACACACACAATGCAGAAAACGCGCACGTCATAGTTGCTTTGTGTGCAAGGTCTTAAATTAAATGTAACTTATCTGAACAGCATCCATCCATCCATCTTCTTTCGCTTATACGAGGTCGGGTCGCGGGGGCAGCAGCCTAAGCAGGGATGCCCAGACTTCCCTCTCCCCAGCCACTTCGTCCAGCTCTTCCCAGGGGATCCCAAGGCGTTCCCAGGCCAGCCAGGAGACATAGTCTTCCCAACGTGTCCTGGGTCTTCCCCGTGGCCTCATACAGGTTGGATGTGCCCTAAGGAGGTGTTCGGGTGACATCCTGGCCAGATGCCCAAACCGCCTCATCTGGCTCCTCTCGATGTGGAGGAGCAGCGGCTTTACTTTGAGTTCCTCCCGGATGACAGAGCTTCTCACCCTATCGCTAAGGGAGAGCCCTGCCACCCGGCGAAAGAAACTCATTTCGGCCGCTTGTACCCGTGATCTTGTCCTTTCGGTCATGACCCAAAGCTCATGACCCTAGGTGAGGACGGGAACGTAGATCAACCGGTAAATTGAGAGCTTTACCTTCCGGCTCAACTCCTTCTTCACCACAAAGGATCGATACAACATGCGCATTACTGAAGACACCGCACCGATCCGCCTGTTGATCTCACGATCCACTCTTCCCTCACTTGTGAACAAGACTCCTACGTACTTGAACTCCTCCACTTGGGGCAGGGTCTCCCCCCCAACTCGGAGATGGCACTCCACCCTTTTCCGGGCGAGAACCATGGACTCGGACTTGGAGGTGCTGATTCTCATTCTGGTCGCTTCAAAAATGTCCAGTGTTGTGGTATTTCAATTAAGGAGACCCTTTTGTAGTGACTCAGACCTGAGCCATCATAATTTAATCAAATATTTAATGGACATGTAAAGAATTTGTTAGCAAACTTGATATACTCTGGACCAAGACCTCGAGTAATGGCTGGACAATAACTGATACAGTCTGCTTTGACAGTCCAAAAGCATTTACTGTTTTCCGTAGTCTTCCTTCGTCAGCCAGGTAATACAAAGCACACGCTACCCTTTTTATCACATCCACGGGAGCCCGCATTGTCGTTGTCTCTCCTTCGACATATGGACAAAGTAGAATCACAGCTGACCTGGACACAACACACACTCGTTGACAGACATGTCCCACCAGGCTGCCGTTCTTCCGGGGCTTATCCAAAACCGTTGCTCAACATTGCCGCGGTGCATCCCAAATAGCTGCAATCGTGCGTTTCCTTCTCTGAAGGTATTCATGTGTGATGTCCACAAGCATCTGTACATGTAGAAGAAGGAGAAACACGGGCATGTCTGGGTGACTCGCCTCCATCTTTCCAGTCGTTACCTCCGAGTTACGAAACCGGTTCATATGAAGCTGGCTGTGGCCCGTTCTTTCTGACATCATTTCCTGTTTGTGGCGCGGCCTTTCTGATGTAACTTCCTCTCCAAACTCTTAGTTTGTCAACAATCAAGCTAAGAGTCAAAGATTCAAAAAATACACGGCACACTTAGCCATGTAAAAAAAATTATCCAAGGAGGGGAACCTTAAACGATGGTTTAGAGTGGCTGACATGGGGCTTAGGCTAATTAATTATTTGTTTAAGGACTTATCCAGCTTAATGTAGACAGGGCCCAAGGCGCATTCTGACCAATAGGAGACCACGGGGAAGACCCAGGACACGCTGGAGAGACTATGTCACCCAGCGGGCCTGGGAACGCCTCGGGACCTCCCGGGAAGAGCTGCCCCCGCGACCCAACTTCAGATAAGCGGAAGAAGATGAATGTATGAATGCATTTGTGCCTTATGATTGGCAACTGGTCTACTAGTCCTTCTGCCAAAGCTCCACAGGGATAGGCTTCAGCCAATGTACTACTTGGGTGACAGGGAACAAAATATGTTTTCTCCCCGGTTAAAGGTGACAGTACACTATTAAAATAGTTTTAATATGTCCCTTGTCCATTTATTGGGCTACATTTCTTTTCTATACAGTAATTTCCCAATGTCTCCAACACACTGAGGCCTGACTCAAAAACAGTGCATTGTACCTTTAAAGAAAAAATATTTTTGTGTTGTTTAAGTGACACTTTATTATCTCGCAAAAAGTGAGTGGACTAGCACTCATGGCTCTATATTTTCCCCAGTAGAGATCAAAATCCATCTGGAGCACTCCGCCTGAAGCCCCATCCTGCTGCCACCAACCACGCGTCAAAGGACACCAACCTTGTGTCCAAACATGACCTCCTCCCTGCAAATCTCATGGATCTTACAGTAGGAAAAGCTCTAAATCCAAAGCTATCTGGACGCGTATCAGTTCTACTCACAGTTTATGCTGAAGACAACCTCTCATGACCCTTCCTCTCCTCAGGTGTCAGAGTTGAGGCAACAGCTGCGTAAGCGAGGCCTCACCGTCTCTGGCACGAAGCCCACCCTGCTGCAGCGACTTCGCCCTTTTCAGCTTCCCCCCACTTGTGTCACTCCCGCTCCACTCTACCAGCTAGGGGGCAGCATTGAACCCTCCATGACGCCCTCGCACCCAATGCTGGTCAACCGGAGCCCAAACTCAACCTGCAGCTCTGGAAACTCGCCAGGCAGCAGCCCAAGCCAGCAGACATGCATTCAGGATCAGGAAGTCCCCAATGGCATTCTGAACATTGTCCCAAATGGTCTCTGCAGTAATCTCTCTGTCAGTCTGGCTGGTGAACAGTGCAGTTCTATCAATGCGGTCTTCTTGAATCCTGCTTGTACTGCCTCTGGAGAACCAAGTCCCAGTCTACCCTTGTCGTCTTCTTCACCCGTGCAGTGTGGAACCCCATGGAGGACTGAGTTAGGTTCCGACTTGGACCAGAAAGAGAGGATAAATAGCCGGGCAAAAGACGCATATACCGAGGTAAGAGGACACTGATTTGGGTCTTTATTTGAAGCGTTGCCTTTTAAATCCTTCATTTTTTAGTTTTGCAAAGGATCCCTTCATCCATTCCTGCAACAGGATCCAGGATGCTCGCATGCAAAGCCAGAAAAAGAGGCACAAACAAAAGTGTTATTCACAGAGGTAAGCTGATAAATCCCGCTTCCTTTCTGAAGATCTCAGCATTCATGAAGGTGTTCTGCTCCAAGCCTTGTGACATGATAGGCCGGGACTATGAGTTGCCAGTCCAGATCACATCAAGCCCTGACCAAAACTCGCCTGGCATTCGCAGTTTGGAGGAGGAACTCCTGGAGGCCATCCAAAAAGCACAGGTGGGAGTCAGGAACAGGTACAGGAGCAGGAATGCCACTAACCCTTCTATGCTTTTACATGCTTTTTCTTGCCACAGATGGACCCTCGACAGTCCATAGAAGACATTTTGGATGAGCCCTTTGTTTCTGTTGGTGAGTACGTCATTAAAATAGCGTCAATCTTTTAAATATGCTCAGTTTGAACACTTTTCATGATCTCTTTTCTAGACTCAAAGATTCCTACCCCCTCACCCCTTTCTCCACCTCCTCAAGTGGATCCGCCCCTGAAGTCCCAGCATCAATTTAAGGATGCCAACTTCCTGCCTTCCCCTCTTTGCTCCTCTCTCCTCCTGGAGCTGCCTCCGTCTCCCGCGGTGATCCCGCCGAGTCATGTCATCCCGGCGCTCTTGCCTCCTCCGATTTGCAACTCCCCTCCTCTGGTGTCTGCGGCCGGAAAGTCACGTAAACGTCGCGCCCAGGCCATGATCGATGCGGCTGACATCCTGGAGACTCTTACGTCCGGCTTCAGGCCTCTCACACCACCGGCGGCCCCCTTTGGGGAGACGGACTTCGGTCTGGATTCGGATCTGAACATCAATCGAGTGTTGGATCTGATGATAGAGCAGTGGTGAGTGTGAATCAGCATCCGTCACTGCGGCTGTCGGAATCATCGACTCCACGCAATGTCGGGAGTGTGATTTCTTGCGGCCATGATAAACAGTCACACTCTCAGCCAATGCAGAATGTGGCTAAAAAGCACTTTGGGCAGATGCACATGCTCCATAGCGCCATGTTTGCGGTGCAGAAACAAAAGACAACCTGCTCCTGCAATGTGTATCCAAAGTACTGGGTAGTTTTTCTTTGACCTAGCTCCAAAACCCATCGTCCGTCTGGGCTATAAAAGCCAGACAGGGCACACACAGCTTGACTCTGGCTCCAAAACCTTCATCTTCAAGCCAGACTCACAGAGCTGGCATGCGCCACCAAACAAGAAAGTGATTAAAGCAAGCACTTGCGTGTGTGTATGTTGTCAAACTGTGTGCAACACAAAAGTCTAGGAAAGCACTTGTCCGTGTATGTTTGCTTGGTTCGAAGATATAAGCCGTCAATTATTTTGGCAACACATTCGACCCCACGCCAGGCGGCTTCCTGAAAACTGCTCCGATCAGATTTTTCCATCCATCCATTTCCTACCACTTGTCCCTTGCGAGGTCGCCGGAGCCTATCTCTGCTGCATTCGGGCGGAAGGCGGTGTACACCCTGGACAAGTCAACACAGATAGACAGACAACATTCACACTCACATGTCTATAGAGGTGGGAGGAAGCCAGAGTACCTGGAGGGAACCCACGCAGTCATGGGGAGAACATGCAAATCCCACACAGAAAGACCGCAAGCTCAGGATCGAACCCTGGACCTTCGTATTTAAACCCTGTTCGACAGTGCTGCCCTGGGGAGGTGTTTAAGGCACGTCCGACCACGTGGAATACCCAGGACACGGTGGAGAGACTATGTCTCCCAACTGTCCTGGGAAGGCTTAGGGAAGATTCTGTCAGATAAGTGAAAGAAGTTGGATAGATGGATAAGAATATACCGATCAGATTCCGTAAATAATAACAATTATAGTCGTTTATTTACCTGAACCACAAAGTGGAGATGGAAGCAGAAGATAATTAGAGACACGCTTCTAAAACATGTAAAGAATGGATTATGTTCCCCATAACCCGGTCTTTATTTTCTATAGAGAATAATCTAGTACACAAAGTATTATCATCAGTGGGTAATCCATCCATCCCTTTTCTACCGCTTGTTCCTTTTGGGGTCGCGGGGGGTGCTGGGGCCTATCTCAGCTGCATTCGGGCAGAAGGCAGGGTACACCCGGGACAAGTCGCTCTTCATCGCAAGCCCAACACAGATAGACAACATTCACACACACATTTAGTGTTGCCAATCAACCAAAAACATTAAAACAAAACAAATAATCCCCGCCCCCCCATCTTTTTCCATTTTCAGTCCTTATTTTAATTGCCCCAGGGAGCACAAAAGAGCCACGGGTTGCTGACCACCCCCCGAGTTAGGATAAATGTGTAATGTTTTGCGTTTTTTTTTAGGCTGATTTAATGAGCTGATGTGACAATTCTGGGTTAGGAATTCCTCCGGAAATATTCACCTGCAGTGTATTCATCATTCACAGGCAGACTGACGATAAAAATGTGCGTATGTTCTCTTCAGGGTTCTACGGCGCAAAAAAAAAAGACGTAGAAAACACAACCCACTTGAGACGGGCGAGAAGTGTTTGTTGCCTGATTAAACTTAGTCGGCGTCGCTTCCGAGCCTGATTGAGCCGATTTATTCTCCTGCCGCATTCAGAAGGCAGCCACGAGACACACCTGCTGATTAATTGTACGACTGTACAACAACTCATGTTTGATTAATAAACGTGACTAAATAAAATACACAAATGCACTCCAGGAGCTGCACAAAAGACCTTTTTTTGAACACAACAACCCCTCACTTACTATTTTAGAATGTGACCACTGGCCATGTGACTTTAATTGGCCGAGCAGCCAATCACGTTGCAGGGCTCTGATTGGCTGGTTTTCCGTGTGGTGTCATTCCGCAGAATTGTTGTGTGCTGATAAAAATAGGCAGGAGTGGAAGCGATCATGCCGGTTCTTTCCCAGCTTGGTAATAACATGCAGTCACAGCAAGCTTGTACCGCTGGTTTATGATAATCATAGCCGGCCGGAAAGCCTTGCTTTCTGCATGTGAAAGAAACAAAACAAAACAAAAAAAAAAGAATAAGAAGAGAAAATAAATGGGCAGGAGAGTAAGATGCTACCTCCTGTGACTTCCAAAGCTTTTGCTCCTTTTTGTTGTTTTTTTTGCTAACTTTGTGAATCAACATGTGCTGGTGTCTCCATGACGATTTGATTTCCTCAAGAAACGCCTGACTTTTTGTGGGAAACAAGCTGCTATGAAACAAAATGACTTTTATTTATTCTGTAACTTATTGATGCTGGAAATGTTCACCGCTGTCCAAGTATTAAGAAAGCATTATGAAAATTAAAGTCTTAATAGATTTTTACTTTGTGTCTACACTGGAATTTTTGTCTTTTTTTCTCCTTCCATTTAAAAACAAAAACAAAAAAAAAACAAAAATATAAGATGTACCGTCGTGGTCAAAAGTTTACATACACTTGTAAAGAACATATTGTCATTGCTGTGTTGAGTTTCCAATACTTTGTACAACAATAATGAAGTTTGCTTCTTTTATGAATTTATTATGGGTCTCCTGAAAATGTGAGCACATCTGCTGGGTCAAAAGTATACCGTGAAAGTCTCTCTGCTGCGAGGGTTCTCTTGAGTCCGATAGATCTTTGTGAGCCCGGTAGACAGTTTGAACACAGTCTTTTTATTTTCATCCAACAGTCTGGATTGCTTTACAGCAGTCTTTCGGGCGTGTTGATGCATGCGTTTTCTGTGCGTCTGCCTCTCTCCAACTCCCAACTCCAACCACGTCTCGTCCCGGCTGCTGCTAATAAAGGCGACAGGTGATTAGATAACAAGAACCATCTGGGCCATCTATGCCATGCCAATCCTTTCAAACAGGACCTCCATGAGTGGTAATGGGCGCAAGGGCGCCTTGGGGGTGCCCGCGGGATTGACTAGCTGGTCCGGGTAGGCCGCGCACCAGCGCCGCACGTCTGCCCAGCCAATAGAACCGGATCATTACCCGATTGAGTGTCTTATCATACCCCATGTGGCCAACCATGGGGTTAAAGTGCGCCGCCTGGAAAACCATTTCCCGATGGCGTTTTAGCACCAGCAACTGGGTGATTTCTTCTCCGGTTTGAGTGTCATGACTCACTCTGTATAATCTGTCCAGGATTAATGCAAAGTAGGGAATACCCATGCTATCCCCGGGTGCACCAGCTGACCATCAATCGATATCACTTGGTCCCAGGCCGAGCGCAGTGTCATCTCGAGACCGCTCAAGGGGGAAGTCTTCCATGGGGTGCCTTTTTGGGCTTCCCGCGAAGCCTCCGCCGTTTCCCCTTCGGTAGCATCGGCTGACCTTGCGTTGCTGCGGAGAACAGCGCAGATACCCCATTTCCCTACCGGCCGTGAACGCACCCCTGCACAGTGTTACTCAATGTTAAACCCCGCCCAATTGGTACCCAGGATTAAGGGGTGCGTAAGGTGCGCATTTACAGCAACCTTCACACTATACTTTTGTTTGCCACATCAAATTTCCACCGGCACCACAGGGTATCCGTGCACAATCCCATGAACACATCTGCCTCAAAGCCCCGGGTCGAACCAGGTTTTGGTGAATCATGGACTGCTCGCAGCACTAAATCCACCATCGCCCGGTGTATACTTCCTTGTAACAGAATCAGAAGCAGAAATACTTTATTAATCCCTGAGGGAAAATTAAATTTTTCAGCACAATCCCATTGAAGATACGATAAACATTACAGGGAGACAGAACAGGATCGCTGACGGGTCTGCCAACTTCCGGCGCCCCTTACAAAAAAGGTGAGATACAGGTAAGCAATGGGGGGCCTTGGGGGCTGAGAGAGAGAAAAAAAGGTCTAAGCCTGGGCCCCTGGAGAAGGGGTCCAGACTGAGGCCAAGGAAAAAAAAAACTCATAGCCATAGCACACATCCCTCTTACATGTGTGTAATGACATGAAAGACATTAAAGTAGAGGAGCTGATGCAAGCAGCCACTTCTACATACAGCTATGAATAAAAAGTTGAAGAAACATATACACTGTGGTGGGCTCTGCGGTGTTCCACGCCAACGTCTGCTGGGGTGGAGGGAGCATGGCCAGAGACAGGAGCAGACCCAACAAAGCAACCAAGAGAGCAGACTCCACTCTCGGCCGCCCACTAACTCGACCAGTGTGCAGTCCGCATGGATGAGCGTATATGCGTTTAAGGAGACTGAGGTGTCCGATACCTGCTCATTCAGCCAAGACACTGTGAAGCTTGTCCGTCCCGCAGTCCTGTCTCTTCCTCCGTATCTCCTCCAATCTCTCCAAAAAGACTCTGGTGTGGTCTCCATGGCCGAAAGGCTCCCAGGAGGCGGATCCAGAAGTCCACAAAAAGCACCGCAGAAGTCACAAAAAGTGCCACCCCTTGTCACACAGTCCAAAAGGCAAAAAAAAAAAAAAAAAAAAAAAAAAAGACACACATGTATGTATGTATATATATATATATATATCTATATATATATATCTATATATATATATATATCTATATATATATAGATATATATATATAGATATATATATATATATATATATATATAGATATATATATATATATATATATATATATATATATATATATATATACATACACATACAGTGGTAAAGCACAGAGCTCCTGCCCACAGCAGCCACTACAGCGGCGTCAAATACAATTTTTTTAGAAAATATCCTTACTGGAATACAGTACATCTCACCCGGGCTGGGGGAGGGCGCCGGAGGGCCGGCAACCCGGATCACCTGCCTCACCTCCACGCGTGGAAGTCCCTGACGCATGTGACCGGGCTGCCCACGCCTCCAGCACGCCTGCCCAGGCGTTTAAGGGGCCATCTGTGTGGGAAGCACTGTATCCCGCAGCAGTCGGGACCTGCAGGGCAGCACAAGAAAAAGAGTCAGTTGTGCGGCGCCGCGAGACTGGCGGCGCCACCTCCTCTCGTTAAAAAATTAATGGTAAATGGTTGTACTTGTATAGCGCTTCTCTACCCCTTTTTAAGGAGCCCAAAGCGCTTTGACAGTATTTCCACATTCACCCATTCACATACACACACACACACACACACACACACTGATGGCGGGAGCTGCCATGCAAGGCGCTGACCAGAACCCATCAGGAGCAAGGGTTATGTGTTGAGCCCAAGGACACAACGGCGTCTTTGGTCCTCGCTGGTGCTGTCGGTTTGGTTCAGTGGAGCACTGCCCGCCTCAGGTTTGGGAAACACACGTGAGAGGCCGCCAGTAGGCTAAGCGCCGCCCGCTGCGCCTCCCCCGCCAGCAGTCGCACACCCCATTCTTCCTCGGGCCATCCACACGCCGCCGCCGTAGCTTGAAAATGTCCATAAAGGCCTGGGGGTCCTTCTTCTCCGCTCCAAGCCGGTCCGCTATCGCCTGCATAATTTTGGTCTGCTGGACCAGCTGCAGTTGGAGCGCCTCTATCTGATGTTGACTGGAGCCCGCCATAATGCTGCCAGGGGGTCGGCTTCCAACTTCGGCATTCAGGTACGTTGGGCGCCACTGTGAAAGTCTCTCTGCTGCGAGGGTTCTCCTGAGTCCGATAGATCTTCGCAAGCCCAATAGACAGTTTGAATACAGTCTTTTTATTTTCAACCGACAGCCTGGATTGCCTTTCAGCAGTCTTTTTTTAACGTGTGTTGATGCGTGCGCTCTCTGTGCGTGTGTCTCTCTCTCTCTCCAAGTCCCAACTCCAATCACGTGTCTCGTACCGGCTGCTGCTGATAAAGGCGACAGGTGATTAGATAACAAGGCCAATCTGTTTGAGAGGCCGTCTGCGCGGGAAGCACTGTATCCGCAACAGCCAGGACCTGCAAGGCAGCACAAGAAAAAATCAGTTGTGCGCCGCCTCCTTTTGCACCGGTGCTGGGCGCGTTGGGACCTGCGTAACCAAAACAGAAACAGAAGAAGAGTCAGTTGTGTGGCGCCGCCGGTCCCGCTGCGCCTCACAGTGCACCGCCGGGTCTTGAGGCTGGTGGTAGCGGACCGCCCGCTGCGCCTTCCCCCCAGCAGTCGCACATCCCATTCTTCCTCGAGTCATCCGCACACCGCCGCAGCCTCGATAATGTCTATAAAAGGTGGGGGGTTCCTCTGTCTCTGCCGATGTTGGAGGTGCCGCTCCAACCTGGATAATGTCCATAAAAGGAGGGGGGGTCCTCTGTCTCTGTCGATGTTGGAGGTGCCGCTCCAACCTGGATAATGTCCATAAAAGGCGGGGGGGTCCTCTGTCTCTGCCGATGTTGGAGGTGCTGCTCCAACCTGGTCCGCCACCGCCTGCATAATTTGGGTCTGCTGGGCCAGCTGGAGTTGGAGCGCCTCTATCTGATGTTGACAGGCCGCTGTCATCTCACAGAGGGCCCGCACAAATACTGCCAGGGGGTCGGCTTCCATCTTCGGCACTCAGGTACGTTGGGCGCCACTGTGAAAGTCTCTCAGCTGCGAGGATTCTCCTGAGTCCGATAGATCTTTGTGAGCCAGGTAGACAGTTTTGAATAATTATTTAAATTTTCATCCAACAATCTGGATTGCTGTTCAGCAGTATTTTTCAGGTGTGTTGATGCGTGCGTTCTCTGTGCGTGTGTCTCTCTCACCCCAACTCCCTACCACGTGTCTCGTACCGGCTGCTGCTAATAAAGGCGACAGGTAATTAGATAACAAGGCCCATCTGGGCCATCTACTCACCTGTCACCGTCTTCGAGGCCGGTCCTTCAACACCCCGATCCGCGGCAGGCCCGCAGGCCACGCCCACCTCCACAGATACATACAGTAATGTTAATTTGGAAGCTTGTGGATGGCTACCAAAAGCGCCTTATTGCAGTGAAACTTGCCAAGGGACATGTAAGCAAATATTAACATTACTGTATGTATACTTTTGACCCAGCAGATGTGCTCACATTTTCAGTAGAGCCTTAATAAATTCATAAATGAAGCAGACTTCATGAATGTTTTTTTGGTGACCAATAAGTATGTGTTCCAATCACTCCATCACAAAAAAAAAAAAAAAAGAGTTGTAGAAAGTTTTGGAAAGTCAAGACAGCCATGACATCATGTGCTTTACAAGTGTATGTAAACTTTTGACCACGGCTGTATATTGCATGATTGATACTGCCTGTTTACCTGTTATCGGTTACCATTAATTCCGGACTACTGGCCGCTACTTTGATAGCGAATTGACTCAAGTTTATTTCGAACATGAATGCAAATTCAGTATGATACAGTGTTGCCGCTAGGAATATTCAAAATGGGGTCCCACAGTAAATTTTTGGGGTCCCACTTTTTTGTAAACAAATGATAAATGTATGCATTATCCTGTTATCTCACATTCTATATTGTGTTTCGGAAAAACATAAACGTTAAGTAATTAAAAAACAAAAACAAAACAAAAAAAAAATGTTATGCATGTGTAAATGTATTCAGTTATAAACATTCATCGACTTTTTTCTTTCCTTAATGGATCTAAACTTAACGGCTGACGGTATTTTTTTCTATATTTGTATTTATTTCACTATAAAAGTGTACAATGTTTTTTGCTTGGGTGATGAAATGATGATAATGGTGTGCCAGGGCATACATGCATTATTTATTTAACACTTAAATCTGTAGAGCAGGGGTGCCCATTACGTCGATCGCGAGCTACGAGTCGACCGCGGGGGGTGTGTCAGTCGATCTCGAGCCAGGCTTTTAAAAAAAAATAGACCTAAAAATTAGTGATCATCAATCTTCACCAAGACGTCACTTAAATGACATTCACGGTACCGGAGGGTCTTGTGAGTTGACGCTGGCTGCTGCAAGATCATTATTATGAAAATATGACAGAGAGGAAGGCGAGAAACACTTTTTATTTCAACAGACTCTCGCGCCGTACCTCCCGTCAAACTCTAAAGGCCGACGGCACATTTCCTATCTTCACAATAAAAGCCCTGCTTCATGCTGCCTGCGCTAACTAAATAAGGGTCTCGGAACACTGGCGTGCACAAGCGATCCCTCAGAAAGCTGGCGTGCACATCACTTGTGCATATTCCTCTCTGTCATATTTTCATAATAATGAACTGGCAGCAGCCGGCGTCATCTCACAAGACCCTCGGGTGCCGTGAATGTCAATCAAGCAAGCTACGGAATTTGTCGCCAATGTTTTTCTTGTAAAGTGTATGGAAGCTGGATGAATTAGATGGCAAAAACCAACCACTTTCATGTGGTATTGTACAGAAAGGACAACTTTTTTTCTCCTCCATTTGAAAATGTGGGCGTTATCATCATTACTGTCTGATTCCAATCAATGCAAGTCATCAGAATCAGGTAATACACCAACTTATATTCTTGTCTTCGTGAAAGAAAGACATCTATATGTGTTACACATGCTTGTATTATCATTAAACACATTTAACTTGTTTACAAAAATGTCTCTTTCATAAATAAATAAATATAAATGATATATATAAATGAGGTAGATCCCCTCGAGTTGGTCAATTGAAAAGTAGCTCGCCTGCAGAAAAAGTGTGGGCACCCCTGCTGTAGAGTCTACATCAGGAAATGTGCAGAGACTCCTCCCACCCCCCACCAAGGACTGTTTTCACTGCTGGACTCTAGAAAGAAGTTCCGCAGCGTCCGTAGCGGAGGTTCTGCAACAGTTTCTTCCCTCAGGCTGTAAAACACTTGAACGCATCATAATAATCCCCTCAATCCCCCCCAAAAATGGATTAACTCACTGGAATATGAAAGACAATATAACATACAGGGTTTCCTGCAGTGCTTTGTTGTTAACAAAGAGCCACTGCCTAAACCACAACTGGGCAAATTAAGGCCCGGGGGCCACATGCTGCCCGTTAACCTTTTTAATCTGGCCCGCCGGACATTCGCAAATATTTTTTTTAGATCTTTAAGATGGAAAGTGAAGCTGCCATTATGATGTGCGGTGAACTATACAACATACTTCAATGGTTGGAATCTGCGCTTTTGCATGATATTTTAGTGAGTAGTGTTGTCCTGATACCAATATTATTTTGATACTTTTCGGTACTTTGATACATTTTTAAATAAAGGGGACTAGAAAAAACTGCATTATTGGCTTTATTTTAACAAAAAAATCTGAGGGTGTGGCGGACCAGTACTTTTCAGAGGCGCTATGGTACTGTATATGATTCATTGGTATCGCGGTACTAAACTAATACCCGTATACCGTACAACCCTACTAGTTACTATGGTAATGTAAGTCACACCCGGTCAGATGAGGCACCAAGCAGTGTGGGTGGGGAGCGTTTCCACAGAGTGTTTTCAGAGCGGCCAGCCGGAAATGTGGGTGTCAGAGACAGACGTGGAAGGAGATTTTTACAAGAAAGTTCTAAATTTTAGTGATATATCACATATATAAGATTGTACATGTTTTTTTTTTACCCTTCACGTTCGTATTTCGCTGTTTGTTGCATTTGGCTTGATTGTAACATATGTGGATTGAGAGGGGCTTTGACGTTCATATGTTCTCAATATTCAGGGTTTTATCCTTCATAGAAAAAAATATAAATTCCATCCCGCTTTTAAAGTGGTCTATCATAACATTTTTAGCATTCAATCAGACTTTATTGTGAGGTTTTGTATTAGTTTTCCTAAAAATATATATACCGGCTCCTAAACACATTTTTTTCTCAAAATTTGGCCCCCCGAGTGAAAATAATTGCCCAGGCCTGGCCAAAACTAAAGTCTTAAAAAAAAAAAAAAAAAAAAATATATATATATATATATATATATTTTTTTTTTTTTCATCCTGTCTGTTCAGATTTACTTTACAAAAGAGAAGTGCAGGATACTTCTCTTGTTGCCTTATTTGTATTTTTCTCTGTTGAAGCAGCAAAAAAGGACATTATGTTATATATAGAGTTTCTGTCTCTGATAGTTGATATAATAATGTAAGTGCAACATAAAACCTACATGAACTCCATGGTGTTCAGGGATGAATATTCTCTCCTATTGCTATTGTACTGTTTTTTCAGCTATAGTTACATTAATCATTAGTAATGTAGCAGCTTAGTTTTGAATGGCAGGGTCCCTGCTATCACATGTTGATAAAAATATAACATTTCGATAATAAAAATCAACTACAGGCTTCCCAAATGCTGTAATAAATTAAGCGTGATGAGTTGAGCATATGTCAGCATGTGGCACCACTTTTTAACTTATTTACAGTAAGTCATTAATTTGACTTAGTCATTAATTTGTCTGAGTAAGTCAATATTTAATAAGTCAAAATAATGACATACTTAGTATCTCAGGTAACTAGGATTGTTTTGTTTTTACTTTACGGAAAAAATATCTAGATATATATCGTATATTGCCAATCAGCACACGGAAAGGAAAACACAACCAAAAAAATGTAGGCTTCTTCACCACAGTCTGTAGTCTATTGCGCCCCCAGGCAGAGATGAGATGGAGACATGATGGTGGTGACAGGCCAAATTACACTGTTCCTTACACACCCACCTACCCCCTTCCCCCCTCCCCTATCTAATAACATAACAAATACTCTGGGGTAAACACTTGGATGCATATGCAAAAGTGCAATGTATTTATCTGTACAGTAATCTATTTATTTATATCTGCACCTTATTGCTCTTTTATCCTGCACTACCATGAGCTAATGCAACACAATTTCATTCTTATATGTACTGTAAAGTTCACATTTGAATGACAATAAAAAGGAAGTCTAAGTCTATCAACTTCACATGTAGCCCTCAATTTTAAGTATTTTTTGTGTTGTTTTTTTGTTTATGCCCTTTTTGCCTGTTTTTTTTTTTGGCAAACACACAAAATATGCAAAATCTTACACAAAAAATATTTTTCAAAGTGGAATATTTGATGTAATCAGAGCCTTGGATAGGTCAAGAATTCATAAAAACATTGATTTTGACTCAATATTATGTTTTCAGCAATGACAGTTTTAAAGAAAAAAAACCAGCAATGTTTTATAAGTCAACATTGCAACTTTTCCTAAATTACATTTCACCTGTAAGCGTTTGTAGTCCACTTTTGTGGTAACTTTTTGTTTATGTAGTTGTATTTTGAAAATGTGCTGTGGGCCTTCAAAACATTAGCTGCTGGCCACACTTTTGACACCCCTGCCATTGATAATAAAACACTAAATCTGATAAGTCTTTGGATAAAAAGCAGAGAGTTTGTCATAACGCACAGTCAGCATCTCTGCTTCAGTAAACAATGACAATGATGATGTCACCGATGCGAGCGACAAATGCTAACTTAAAGTTAAAGTACCAATGATTGTCTCACACACACACTACATGTGGTGAAATTTGTCCTCTGCATTTGACCCATCCCTTTGTTCACCCCCTGGGAGGTGAGGGGAGCGGTGAGCAGCAGCCCTGGCCGCGCCCGGGAATCATTATTTGGTGATTTAACCCCCAATTCCAACCCTTGATGCTGAGTACCAAGCAGGGAGGTAATGGGTCCCATTTTTTTTGTCTTTAGTATGACTCAGCCGGGGTTTGAACTCACAACCTACCCATCTCAGGGCGGACACTCTAACCACGAGGCCACTGAGCAGGTTAACTTGTCAGCCACTTCTCCAAGAGACTCCTTCAGAACACTTCTGGCACATTAACACTTGACTATTGGCCCCGTTTTTTGACCTGCAAAGTATGGACTCCCACAGAGACTAAAACAAGTTATTTACTGGAGACATGGCACAGGATGAAGTTAAAAAGGTTGACTTTACACTCACCTTAGTGTTTACCATCAAGTCTTTCTTTTGACAGCCCTTCACGGTAAAGTTGTCCCAGTGCAAACTGAGGCGGCATTGGTCATTGATAAAACTTTTGGCGAATCAAAACGGAAGAAATTGTACCGGAAAGTTCATTACTTTGAAGACGACCAATAAAGAAGGCAGGGTCGGTCGAAAAATAAAACCTGCGTCGCAGGGATGCGCGGACTTACGAAAATGTGCGTCCTTTCTGATTTCAATGCGTAAAAAGACATACAAAGTGCGTTAAAGCCAACAGTGACTACCACATTTTTTGGATTATAAGTCGCACCGGTCGAAAATGCATAATAAAGAAGGAAAAAAACATATTTAAGTCGCACTAGCGCAGGGGTCGGGAACCTTATTGGCAGAGAGCCATGGAAGCCAAATACTTTAAAATGTATTTCCGTCAGAGCCATATCATATTTTTTTTAACACTGAATACAACTAAATGTGTGCATTTTTTAAGTAAGACCAACATTTTTAGAGTATAATAAGTCTCTAATTCTTTTTAATAACATAGTTATTTCTTGAACAGGCGCGGTAGAAAAAGGATGGACGGATTAAAATGCATGAGAATGTTTTATATTTTGAACGTTATTTCTAACATCGTGATTACCAGCGGAATTATTCATTACTTATCATGTTAAGCAATGTCAGCTAAGATTTATCTGAGAGCCAGATGCAGTCATCTAAAGAGCCACATCTGGCTCTAGAGCCATAGGTTCCCTACCCCTGCACTAGCGTATACATCGCACCCGCGGCCAAACTATGAAAAAAACTGCGACTTATAATCCGAAAAATACAGTAATGACATGTCTTTGTCAAAGATAACTTCCAAGTTTCTGAGGCTTAGCTTAATAGACTGGCCTAAGTCACACAGGCACTGTTTCATTCCTGGAACTGAATCATCGAGTGCAATAACCAGAGTTTCTGTTATCGCTTAACCATTGTTTTATGTCCACAAACGAAGCAAGCAGTAATTTGGGGGCTGGCAGCGGACTGGTTAAACTTTTTTTTTTTTAATAGGGAAGGTACATTTTGTATAAAAAAGGAAATTAAGGTATGCAAATGAAATTAATGTAAGAAATTGTACCGTAAAATTTGGTTTAGCTCGGTTGGTAGAGTGGTCGTGCCAGCAACTTGAGGGTTGCCGGTTCGATTCCCGCTTCCGCCATCCTAGTCACTGCCGTTGTGTCCTTGGGCAAGACACTTTACCCACCTGCTTCCAGTGCCACCCACACTGGTTTGAATGTAACTTAGATATTGGGTTTCACTATGTAAGCGCTTTGAGTCACTAGAGAAAAAGCGCTATATAAATATAATTCACTTCACTTCACTTCACTTCACATTACTTTGACCCCGCAAATATAAACAAAACACAGGCGGAAAGCGATAATCGATGAAAACAACAACAAGAAAACCTGAGTTTTGACCCAGAGAAAAAGGAAAATTAATTAAAACTAAAAACATTAAACAAAACTGTGTCCCAGGGACACGTAGACTTCCAAGAAATGCGCCTCTTTTCTGATTTCAATGCGTAAAAACACATAAAAATATATCGCATATTTATATATTTATCAGAAATGTTTGAAGAGGAGGAGAAAGAAGCAAAGCTTATTTAATCCTACCCCTTTTCCACTTCATCGCGGTTTCTCACGTCGCTTGGGTTTGCAGACTTCTTCACAGGGGCTTTTATTCTGAAAATGAAGTAAAAATCACATAAACACCTTCAGTGTGACAGGTTGTAAGATATCTATGAAATACACAACATTTTTATCATTAAACAGCGTTGACTCAGTATAGCAGTGGTTCTCAAATGGGGGTACGCGTACCCCCTGGGGGTACTTTAAGGCAATGGTCCCCAACCTTTTTATATCCGCGGACCGGTCAATGCTTAATAATTTGTCCCGCGGCCCGAGGGGGAATCCTTTTTTTTCTTTGTCATGAAAAAGGGGACGTTTTTGTCATGAAAAAGGGAGAATTTTGTGGTTGGTGCACTAATTGTAAGTGTATATTGTGTTTTTATGTTGATTTAATAATAAAAAAAATATATATATATATATATTTTTTTTTTTTTAATTTCTATTTTTTAATAAAAATAAATTTAAAATTCTTCTGCGGCCCGGTACCAATCGGGCCGCGGCCTGGTGGTGGGGGACCACTGCTTTAAGGTATTTCAAGGGGTATTTTTTTAAAATATTCTACAAATAGCAACAATTCCAAAATCCTTTATAAATATATTTATTCAATAATACTTCAACAAAATATGAATGTAAGTTCATAAACTGGGAAAAGAAATGCATCCATCCATTTTCTACCGCTTATTCCCTTTCGGGGTCGTGGCGCCTATCTCAGCTACAATCGGGCGGAAGGCGGTGTACACCCTGGACAAGTCGCTACCTCATCGCAAGGCCAACACAGATAGACAGACAACATTCACACTCACATTCACACATTAGAGCCAATTTAGTGTTGCCAATCAACCTATCCCCAGGTGCATGTCTTTGGAAGTGGGAGGAAGCCGGAGTACCCGGAGGGAACCCACGCATTCACGGGAAGAACATGCAAACTCCACACAGAAAGACACCGAGCCCGGGATTGAACACAGGACTGCAGAACCTTCGTATTGTGAGGCAGACGCACTAACCCCTCTTCCACCGTGAAGCCCAAAAAGCAAATATGCAATATTTAGTGTTGACAGCTAGATTATTTGTGGACATGTTCCATCAATATTGATGTTAAACATTTCTGTTTTTGTGAAGAAATGAATGAACTTGTTTATTTTTCAGCAAGTTTTTAGTTATTTGTATTTCTTTTTTCCAAATAGTTCAAGATAGACCACTACAAATGAGCAATATTTTGCACTGTTATACAATTTAATAAATCAGAAACTGATGACATAGTGCTGTATTTTACTTCTGTATGTAGTTTTTCCAACCAAAAATGCTTTGCTCTGATTAGGGGGTATTTGAATTAAAAACATGTTCACAGGGGGTACATCACTGAAAAAAGGTTGAGAACCACTGCAGTATAGGAATGCAAAAAGAAAACACTGCCAACTAGCGGCCGTAAAGAAGAACTGCGTTGGGAAGGAGTTAAAAAAAAGCAAGACAAAAACGCACATTTACAACATTAAACATACCTGAAAGTGAAGTAAAATTAAAATAAACTCCATGGACTGCTTCCTACGCAAAGAAAACGATATTAAACATCAAGTTTTACCAACAGGCTACGGAGTCTGGTCACGTGACATCAAAGAAGACCGCTTCAAATAAAATCGCGCCAATAGGTCCGACTCGAAAAACGCCGGTAGCGCTCAAACTAGTGCTTAAAACAACACAAAAACACGTCATATTTTAAGGGTAGCACACAGGTAAACAATGTAGGGCAAAAACTTCAAAAATAAACCGTTCATTTTTGTTAGAAAATGACACACAGCAGGACCTTACCTTACGAAGGAAGGGGGAGGAGCCATGGAAGCGTCAGGAAACTATGGAAGTCTGAGGGTAAGCAATGACCGGAAGTAGTAAAATAAAATACCGGTGAATCAAAAAAATAAGAATAAATATATTTATATATATACATATATATTAAAAAAAAAATAAAATAAAATAAAAAAAAACAATATATATATATATATATATGTATATACATATATATATTAATTATATATATATATATATTAGTGAAGTGAATTAATATTATAATTAATTATATATATAATGTACTTTATTTTATGTTATTATATATATATATACATACATACAAATTTATATATATATATATATATATACACACATATATATATTAATTAAATATATATATATTAATATTATAATTAATTATATATATATCATGTATTTTATTTTATGTTATTATATATATATACATATATATATATATATATATATATATATATATATATATATATATATATATATATATATATATATACATTGGGGCTTCACGGTGGAAGAGGGGTTAGTGCGTCTGCCTCACAATACGAAGTTCCTGCAGTCCTGGGTTCAAATCCAGGCTCGGGATCTTTCTTATGTGTGGAGTTTGCATGTTCTCCCCGTGAATGCGTGGGTTCACTCCGGCTTCCTCCCACTTCCAAAGACATGCACCTGGGGATAGGTTGACTGGCAACACTAAATTGGCCCTAGTGTGTGAATGTTGTCTGTCTATCTGTGTTGGCCCTGCGATGAGGAGGCGACTTGTCCATGGTGTACCCCGCCTTCCGCCCGATTGTAGCTGAGATAGGCGCCAGCGCCCCCCGCGACCCCAAAAGGGAATAAGCGGTAGGAAATGGATGGATGGATATATATATATATATATGTACACACACATATATTAGGGTTGTGAGAAAAAATCGATTTGAATACGAATTGCGATTCTCACTTTGTGCGATTCAGAATCGATTCTCATTTTTTTCTAAAATCGATTTTTATTTTTATTTTTTATTTTTATTTTTATCAATCCAACAAAACAATACACAGCAATACCATAACAATACAATCCAATTCCAAAACCAAACCTGACCCAGCAACACTCAGAACTGCAATAAACAGAGCAATTAAGGAGACACAAACACGACACAGAAAAAACCAAAAGTAGTGAAACAAAAATGAATATTATCAACAACAGTATCAATATTAATTATAATTTCAGCATAGCAGTGATTAAAAATCCCTAATTGACATAATCATTAGACATTTATAAAAAAAAAAAAAAGAACAATAGTGTCACAGTGGCTTACATTTGCATCGCACCTCATAAGCTTGACAACACAGTGTCCAATGTTTTCACAAAGATAAAATAAGTTATATTTTTGGTTTGTTTGATAGTTAAAACAAATTTACATTATTGCAATCAGTTGACAAAACATTGTCCTTTACAATTATAGAAGCTTTTTACAAAAATCTACTACTCTGCTATAATGTCAGCTGACTGGGGTAGATCCTGCTGAAATCCTATGTATTGAATGAATACAGAATCATTTTGAATCAGAAAAATATCGTTTTTGAATCGAGAATCGCGTTGAATCGTGACCCTACGAATCGATACTGAATCGAATCGTGGGACACCCAAAGATTCGCAGCCCTAATACATATATATATATATTTTTTTATATATATATATATATATATATATATATATAATTCTATTTTATGTAACTTTATGCAATGACTGGAAGTACTAAAATAAAATACCTTTTAATCAACAAAAATAAGAAATCTCAAACGAGGATGTTGTGTTCCAAGTATTAATTATATAGTGAACTAGTGTGAGCCTATGGCTTTGCACTTTGTTTTATACATATATATATATATATATATATATATATATATATATATATGTATATATATATATATATATATATATATATATACATATCATATATATGTATATATATACAGTATATACATATATATATATACAGTACATACATATATATACTGTATATCTATCTATCTATCTATCTATATATATATGATTGCATTACATCCGGAGATGCTTTCTTCTCCATTCACCTTAGGTGAATGGAGCCTTGGCCAGGAGAACTTGATATATTCAAACGGTGTCCAGCGGTCATTGGGTGTTTCGACCCTGAACCGTAAAACCCTACCGCTGGTGGGATGGCAGTGGTGGCCAAGTCACTGCCAATCTCCTCCTCCCGGCTTCCAGCTCATCTCATCTCTCCTGCTCCATAACCAGCAAGAGGCTCTCTCCGCTGCCTCCCCCATCCTGCGAGCTGCTGTCTTTCTCTCCTTCCCTGTTATTCCCAAAGCTGTGAGCATTCTCCATACCGACTGGGCAGGGAATCCTCTGCAGCCGACCTCGACCGGGAACAGCCATGCCTGCCATCCTTTTCCCCTGCAGTCATTTAAAAGGTCCTGGTATTTAGCACTTTTCCTTTCAAAGGCTTGGTCGCAACCTTCTTCCCATGGGACTGTGAGTTCAATGAGAATTATCTTCTTTGCCTCTTCAGACCACAGCACCACATCCGGCCTCAGGGTTGTTTGTACAACCTGGGGGAACTGCAGCCTTCCTCCCAGGTCTACCTTCATATACCAAGACCGTGCCATTTGCAGTAGGCTCTTCCTTGCTGTTGCTGTGGTTGGTGGCTTTTCTCCCTCCCTCCCTATATATATATATATATATATATATATATATATATATATATATATATATATATATATATATATATACACATACATATATATATATTTGTCCCAATACCAATAAGTTAGTACCGGTAACGGTACCAAAATGTATATCGATACTTTTCGATACTCTTCCAAATAAAAGGAACTACGCACAATTTCAATATTGGCTTTATTTTAACAGAAAAATCCCACACTACATTAAACACTCGCAGTCAAAGAAACATTTTACAAGGTTAAAATATAAATTAAAAGGCATTGAAATGGCATCGACCCTAAAGGGAAGGTTTTCCCTGTGCTCCTCGACTACGGTCTGCACTGGACCGAACAGCAGGACAGGTGTAACAACTACATTATTATTATTATTAAGGAAATATATATAATTTGTATATAAAGTAACAAAAAGTGTTTCTTCCTCTTAAAAATACTGAAGTAAAAAGTACAATGAATTCGAAAAGTGACTTAAGCATGTGTAAAAGAGTTCTACGTAAGGGAACACAACCATGTAAAGACAGTCTGCAGTGGCTGTAAAGATATATTTGTCACACTGGAGCTTGGCTGGGTTGTCGTCATAAACATCAAACAAGCAGGAAAAAGTGATTATGTCTTTTATTCCCTAACTCTTGGCGCAGCGTCATTAAACAATGTGCGTTGTTAGTATAATGAAGTTCTTCACTGCCTGGGGAAGTACAGTAAATACACAACATTAGTAAGCCAGCATTCGACGCCATTAAGCCTCTTTCTTTCGTGGCTATAAATGAAGTAATCGTCCTTTCCTCACGGAGTGTTAATAAAGGCACGCTACGATGCATTATCAATACACAATATTGCCAAAAGTATTTGGCCACCTGCCTTGACTTACACCACAGGGTTCAATATGATGTGAGTCCACCTTTTGCAGCTATTACAGCTTCAACTCTTCTGGGAAGGCTGTCCACAAGGTTACGGAGTGTGTTCATAGGAATTTCCAACCGTTCTTCCAAAAAGTCAAGAAGGCCTGGGTCTCAGTGTCCGTTATAATTCAAGTGTTCAGGTCAGGACTCTGTGCAGGCCAGTCAAGTTCATCCACACCAGACTCTGTCATCCATGTCTTTATGGACCTTGCTTTGTGCACTGGTGCACAGTCATGTTGAAAAAGGAAGGGGCCCGCTCATGTATATATATATATATATATATATATATATATATATATATATATATATATATATATATATATATATATCAATCAATCAATCAATGTTTATTTATATAGCCCCAAATCACAAATGTCTCAAAGGACTGCACAAATCATTACGACTACAACATCCTCGGAAGAACCCACAAAAGGGCAAGGAAAACTCACACCCAGTGGGCAGGGAGAATTCACATTCAGTGGGACGCCAGTGACAATGCTGACTATGAGAAACCTTGGAGAGGACCTCAGATGTGGGCAACCCCCCCCCTCTAGGGGACCGAAAGCAATGGATGTCGAGCGGGTCTAACATGATACTGTGAAAGTTCAATCCATAGTGGCTCCAAGACAGCAGTGAGAGTCCCGTCCACAGGAAACCATCTCAAGCGGATCAGCAGCGTAGAGATGTCCCCAACCGATACAGGCGAGCGGTCCATCCTGGGTCCCGACGAGCGGTCCATCCTGGGTCTCGACTCTGGACAGTCAGTACTTCATCCATGGTCATCGGACCGGACCCCCTCCACAAGGGAGGGGGGGACATAGGAGAAAGAAAAGAAGCGGCAGATCAACTGGTCTAAAAAGGAGGTCTATTTAAAGGCTAGAGTATACAGATGAGTTTTAAGATGAGACTTAAATGCTTCTACTGAGGTAGCATCTCGAACTGTTACCGGGAGGGCATTCCAGAGTACTGGAGCTCTAGGAATCACTAATAAGCCGGAGTCTTTTGAACGCAGATTTCTTGCCGGGACATACGGTACAATACAATCGGCAAGATAGGCTGGAGCTAGACCGTGTAGTATTTTATACGTAAGTAGTAAAACCTTAAAGTCACATCTTAAGTGCACAGGAAGCCAGTGCAGGTGAGCCAGTACAGGCGTAATGTGATCAAACTTTCTTGTTCTTGTCAAAAGTCTAGCAGCCGCATTTTGTACCAACTGTAATCTTTTAATGCTAGACATGGGGAGACCCGAAAATAATAAATCGAGACGAGACGAGACGTAACAAACGCATGGATAATGATCTCGGCGTGTTTAGTGGACAAAATGGAGCGAATTTTAGCGATATTACGGAGATGAAAGAAGGCCGTTTTAGTAACGCTTTTAATGTGTGACTCAAAGGAGAGAGTTGGGTCGAAGATAATACCCAGATTTTTTACAGAGTCACCTTGTTTTATTATTTGGTTGTCAAATGTTAAAGTTGTATTATTAAATAGAGGTCGGTGTCTAGCAGGACCGATAATCAGCATTTCCGTTTTTTTGGCATTAAGTTGCAAAAAGTTAGCGGACATCCATTGTTTAATTTCATTAAGACACGCTTCCAACTGACTACAGTCCGGCGTGTTGGTCAGCTTTAGGGGCATGTAAAGTTGGGTGTCATCAGCATAACAGTGAAAGCTAATACCGTATTTGCGTATGACGTCACCTAGCGGCATATATATATATATATATATATATATATGTATATATGTATGTATATAAATGTATGTGTATATATACATATATATGTGTTTGTATATATGCATACATATATTTACATTTACATATATACATATATGTATGTATATATAAATATATATGTATATGTATATATATACATACATATATAGATGTATGTGTGTATATACACATACGTGTGTGTATATATGCATACATATACTTACATTTACATATATACATACATATGATTACTTATATATATATATATGTATGTATATAAATGTATGTGTATATATACATATATATGTGTTTGTATATATGCATACATATATTTACATTTACATATATACATACATATGGTTACATATATGTATGTATATATAAATATATACGTATATGTATATATATACATACATATATAGATGTATGTGTGTATATACACATACGTGTGTGTATATATGCATACATATACTTACATTTACATATATACATACGTATGATTACTTATATATATATATATATACTGTAGATGTATGTGTGTGTATATACATATATACGTACATATATACGTGCATTCCGGGCAGGAGTGAACCGATACCTGTGTTCAACGTTTACTTCCAAAAGTATGAAAAATAAACATTTGTATGAGGGAATATTTATTAAAACACACAAAGTACCAGAAATTGGTACCGTTGACTATCGGTACTGATACCAGGGTACCAGAAATTTGTACCCTGGGATTTTTTTTTTTCCAAAACCATATTGTGGATATTTATGCCCGCAAAAACATGCGTTTCTCACAGTGTTAATTTAATCAAGTTAATTGCAAAACTGTGACCAGCGCCTCTCTGTCATGGCCTTCCCTCGCCCTCCCACACCACGTCGGCGTTACGACTTTGCAACAACTGCTTCTCCTGCAGGATTTCTCGGGCACCAGAAAAAGGTAGGTTTCGCATGTAAAGCAGGTTCCCCTCGCCATATACCTCCTCTCGGGTCGGGCCTTTGATCACCGTCACGGTTAATTTTCTGCGCGGCTTCCCTGCCCCCGATTCTTTTTCATGCAGATACAAAAGTGCGGGCAGATGCGAGCGAGAAGCAAACGACACACTGGGGGGTGCAAAACCCATCAAATAATCTTGTTAGTGCGAGTGTGGTGCGGCTGGAGACCCGCGACTGCTGCTGGTGTCGGCCTCGGGAGGGAAAAAAACCACAAACTGGTCCACAAGTCCACCTTGCTTGACTTATATCCGTTACATTTGAACTGGTACTAGAAAAACGCTGCCTAGATGGGGTCTTAAAAAATTAAAACCACTGTCAGTAACTACAGTTGGTCGCTACATCTGTAAGTTGCAAGTGAAAACTCTACTATGCAAAACCAAAGCCATTTATCAACAACACCCAGACATGCAAATTATTTTCAAATTATATTCAATTGAATAGACTGCAAAAACAATATATTTAACGTTCCAACTGGAAAACGTTGTTGTTTTTTGTAAAATATGTTTTAAAAAAAGAAAGTTGAGGAATGCTCATCAAAACACTTCTTTGGAACATCCCACAGGTGAACATCCCACAGGTGAACAGGCTAATTACGGTACAGGTGGGTTTCACAAAAAAGGATAGTGCGAGGGTCACAGTGTCAACAGTGAGCAACAACAGTTTAGGAACAACATTTCTCAAGCAGCTATTGCAAGGAATTTAGGGATTTCACCATCTGCACTCCGTAATATCACCAAAAGCTTCAGAGAATGTGGAGAAATCACTGCACGTAAGACATGATATTACGCACCTTGGATCCCTCAGGCGGTACTGCATCAAAAACCGACATCAGTGTGTAAAGGATATCACCACATGGTGTCAGGAACACTTAAAAAAAAACACTGTCAGTAACTACAGTTGGTCGCTACATCTGTAATACAAGTTAAAACTCTACTATGCAAAGCCATTTATCAACAACACCCAGAAACGCCGCCAGCTTCGCCGGGCCTGAGCTCATCTAAGGTGGACTGATGCAAAGTGGAAAAGTGTTCTTGGGTCAGACGAGTCCACATTTCAAATTGTTTTCAGAAATAATGGACGCTGTATCCTCCGATACAAAGAGGAAAAGAACCATCCGGACTGTTCCAGGGTGAAAGTGTAAAAGGCAGCATCTGTGATGGTATGGAGGGTGTATTAGTGCCCAAGGCATGGGTAACTTACACATCTGTGAAGGCGCTGTTAATGCTGGAAGGTACATACAGCTTTTAGAGCGACATACAGTATGTTGTTATCATGGACGCCCCTGCTTATTTCAGCGAGACAATGCCAAGCCACGTGTTACAACAGCGTGGCTTCATGGTAAAAGAATGTGGGTACTAGACTGACATTGAACATGTGTGGTGCAATATCAAGGCTAAAATATGAGAAGGGAGACTGTTGAACAAGTTAAGCTGTACATCAAGCAAGAATGGGAAAGAATCAAAAATGTGTCTCCTCAGTTAAAAGGAAAGGCCATGTAACACACTGGTAAAAATGCCCTTGTGACAACAATGCCTAAGTTCATGATTATCGTAGCGTAGACGGTGAAATCCCTAAATTCCTTGCAATAGCTGCTTGAGAAATGTTGTTCTAAAGCAGGGGTCTCAGACACGCGGCCCGCGAGCCACAATAACGTTATTTTGCGGCCCCCACCTTAATATAAAAGTTTAATGTTAGTGCGGCCCGCAAGTTTTATCTGAATGGCGCTTGAGAACGTTGTGTTATTTGGCCCAAAATGGCTCCTTCAACGTTCTGGGTGGCCTGCCCCTGCATTAGTGGAAAAGCGGCAAATGAGTGAAAGCGACAGAAACGTTGCCATGGAGACCGGGGTTTTCTTACGTGCCTGGCTGGAGTTGCACCGCGACACCTGTCCGTCAGTAATAACATTCCCCAATAACCTGGACCAATTCAAACCGTTATTTGTTTTTTTATTGTTTAATTTGCATTTCCTCACACGATGAACATTACATATATTTCTGTATGACGCCGGACAACACTACGGGAGCTGTCATTTTTTTGCACTCGCTATCCTGGTACTTTACCGGCTATTATCCGCCGACTGCTGTGTTGCTGCAGAAAGGAAAAGCGGAACAAGACACATTGCGTAAATATCATTATTCTCCGTGCGTGGGCTACATACAAATATATTCCACAACCCCAAACATGTCTTGTTCAAAGCCCGCGGTGAAGAGAAAGGCTAGTGATGAGCAAAGACAATTCCAGGAAAAGTGGGAGATGCAATATTTCTTTGTTGAGCACATCAGCACCCCGACGTGTGTCATTTGCACAAACCACAACGACATCCTCGGTAGAACCCACATAAGGGCAAGGAAAAACTCACACCCAGTGGGACGAAGGTGACAATGATGACTATGAGAAACCTTGGAGAGGACCGCATATGTGGGCAACCCCCCCTCTAGGGGAACTGAAAGCAATGGATGTCGAGCAGGGTCCAACATGATACTGTGAAAGTTCATACCCTAGTGCATGGGTGTCAAACTCTGGCCCGCGGGCCAAATTTGGCCCTCCCTGTAATTTCATTTGGCCCTTGAGGCAATATGAAATTAACATTAGAGCTGGCCCTCCGGTATTATACAGCAGCGGTGCCGCTGTAACACCGCATTCACCGCTAGTACTCATACATGCCAACCCTCCCGATTTTCCCGAACTCCCAAATTTCAGTGCCCCTCCCGAAAATCTCCCGGGGTAACCATTCTCCCGAATTTCTCCCCATTTCCACCCGGACGACAATATTGGGGGCGTGCCTTAATGGCACTGCCTTTAGCGTCCTCTACAACCTGTCGTCTCGTCCTCTTTTCCTACATAGAAATAGCGTGCCAACCCAGTCACATAATATATGCAGCTTTTACACACACACGCACACAACTGAATGCCAAGCATACTTGTTCAACAGCCATACAGGTCGAACTGAGGGTGGTCGTATAAAGAACTTTAACAATCTTACAAATATGCACCACACTGTGAACCCACACCAAACAAGAATAACAAACACATTTCGGGAGAACATCCGCACCGTAACACAACATAAACACAACAGAACAAATACCCAGAATCCCTTGCAGCACTAACTCTTCCGGGACGCTACAGTATATCCCCCCAAGCAATAATTAACGTTTTACTCATGCACTTTCTTTTGCTACTTCAAGGCTTGAATGTTTGATTCATTCATTATTGTTATTTTATTTGCAAATGTATTATTAGCCTGTGGAAAAAGTTTATTTTGATATTTATCTCAGAGGGCTGCAAAAAGAAAAGAGGCATTCAGTTTTTATTTAAATTTTATTTGCTATGCCATTGATATTTCCATCCATCCATTTTCTACCGCTTATTCCCTTTTGGGGTCGCGGGGGGCGCTGGCGCCTATCTCAGCTACAATCGGGCGGAAGGCGGGGTAGACCCTGGACAAGTCGCCACCTCATCGCAGGGCCAACACAGATAGACGGACAACATTCACACTCACATTCACACACTAGGGCCAATTTAGTGTTGCCAATCAACCTATCCCCAGGTGCATGTCTTTGGAAGTGGGAGGAAGCCGGAGTACCCGGAGGGAACCCACGCATTCACGGGGAGAACATGCAAACTCCACACAGAAAGATCCCGAGCCATTGATATTTTTTGATTATTATTATTATTTTTATTCAGAATTTGATTTTACATGTCACTATAAAGTTCTATAAGCCTTGCTTGTTCAATATTCAATGCAAAACTTGTTTGGGTCCCTATTAAAAGGTTAATTTGTTCAACCCAGGGGCGTCGCCAAACATTTTTCACTGGGGCACGTGCCCCACTGTTGATCTGCAGTGCCCCACTAAAAATGTCACCAATAAAAAAAAAACGCTTCAGCGTTTTAAGTCTACATAACATAGACAACAGCGCATATACTACTTACTATGGTAATTGATTGCTACTGTATTCACTCCACAAAACAGTGAGCACATGGCTACTTAATATGGTAATTTATTCACGTGTGGAGAGAGAGAGAGAGAGAGAGAGAGAGAGAGAGAGAGAGAGAGAGAGAGGGGGTAGGGGGATTCGAATTACTGCGTGAGGTAGGTAACGTTAGCCAACAACAATTTGTTAAATACAATATTTTGATTTTGATTTGACTCAAACTGTAACTCCTAGATGGATTTAAGAAAGTTATTCGCCCGCAGCAGAAAAGAAGCAGCAGGAATAGAGATGTAAGTGAAGTCCTAGCTAGCTAGGCAACATCATTGTCTTAAGTTGATGCTAAGTTAGCTAACATTATTCCTTGTATCAAGACAAACATTCATTTGCTGTACGAGCTGTCGGGGGAATTTCCAATCAACATGAAACATAATGTTGGTTATTGTCTGCTGGTTCTGCATCAATGATGATTTGGAGTAAGCATGTGTGAGTTGAGTGCTTCTCAAGTGGTTTATGTTCAGGAAGAAGAACATTTTTCCATATCATCAAGTCGTGAGCCAATTTTTAAATCATTCCAGTTTATTTCACAGAAAAATAGCACAGTAGACTTGTCTTGTTAATCGGTGTGACTTTGACTAAAATAATCTTGTTTTGTCACCAGAAAAATGGCTACAGCTAAAGCATCTGGTTTTGTTTCCAGAAAAAATAGTAACATTTCTGTATTGGTTTTCAGAAAAATGGCTGAAAATATCGGGTTTTGTTGCCCCATTTAGATTTTTAAAAAATATATTTCCATGTCTGTCCTGAGTCCTCCTCCAACTTGTTAGTCGTTTTGCCTTTTGCTAAAATACTCCCTAATAGTCACTAGAAAAAAGGCTAAAAATATATGTTTTTTTTGCCACTTTTTTTTTTTCATGCACACATGTGACTGCGACTCACTGAAAATGACACACAATCCACTTTTATGTCACGACCCAGCAGTTGGGAACCACTGGTCAACTGTATAACAGTTACTGTAATATTTCCATGTCTGTCCAGAGTGATTGACCACTTTGCAAAAATGAAAAGGAGACGTTACAGTTTACTTCTCAGAAAATGATTCCCTGAACAGACACACAACAGTTGTTGATTTATTCTACTACCGTGGCTTTATTGTTTTGTGTATATTTTATAGTTTTGTGTATCTGAAATAGGATTAGCCACATTGCCATAAATGGAAATTAAATAATATAAAAGAACCCAGAGATGTAGGGGTGCTTTATTTTTTGTTTTACTTTTGTAGATGTTAAATTTGCAGATGATTACTGCAATATATATTTCAAAAAGATTCATTGCTCTCCTTTTTTGCTTTTACCAGTAGCAGTTTAGAAGTCTGGAGTAAAAAAGTGCACAAGTAGGTCAAATGCATGAGTTAATTTCAGGTGGTTAATCAAAGATCCATACAACATAATCTGATATGATTTCATAGTTTAAAGCACTATCTATGTATTTTTTATGATAAATAAGTGCTAAAAATATTTTTGCTTGCGCGCTTTGCACGCTCACATGAATTATTTGTGCCCCAGGTGTGCCCCAGTACAGTATTAGGTCTAGTGACGCCCCTGGTTCAACCTTGGCCCATTGGCTTTGTTCAGTTTTAAATTTTGGCCCACTCTGTATTTGAGTTTGACACCCCTGCCCTAGTGGATCCAACACAACCGTGAGAGTCCAGTCCAAAGTGGATCCAACACAGCAGAGAGAGTCCCGTCCAGAGTGGAGCCAGCAGGAACCATCCCAAGCCGAGGCGGATCAGCAGGGCAGAGACGTCCCCAACCGATACACAGGCGAGCGGTCCATCCTGGGTCCCGACTCTGGACAGCCAGTACTTCATCCATGGCCACCGGACCGGACCACCTCCACAAGGGAGAGTGGGACAGAGGAGAAAAAGAAAAGAAACGGCAGATCTGCTGAGGAGTGTGCAACATTTTTTTTAAATAAATCTTTTCTTCAGGCCCAGCCTCACCCAGACTCTGCATAAGTGGCCCCCAGGTAAATTGAGCTTGAGACCCCTGTTCTAAAGAAATTGGTTCAGGCATTTGTTGACAAAGTGGTGACCATCGCCCCGTCCTGCTTTCATACCCAATCACGGCACCCACCTGTTCCCAATTAGCCATGTTCACCTGTGGCATGTTCCAAATAAGTCTTTGATGAGCATTCCTCAACTTTCTCAGTCTTTTTTGCCACTTGTGCCAGCTTTTTTTGAAACATGTCGCAAAAAAATAAAGTTTTCCAGTGTGAACATGAAATATCTTGTCTTTGCAGTCTATTCAATTGAATATCAGTTGAAAATAATTTGTTGTATTCTGTTTTTATTTACCATTTATGCAAATGTGGAACATGGGTTCCTACAAACGGGAAGTGGCTGTTTTTCCCCGCTAGCCGTGACGCTTCATCCATGTTGATGAGGATGCAGGCGGCGTGTTCCTCCAAGGTCACGCAGGATGTATCCCCACTCTGGGGATTAAACACTCCATGCATCTTTGTTACGGACGCACGCCGTACGCTCGCGGACGCTCGCCGATTAGATTGACCCTCGGCGTGGAAACAAGCGCGTTGTTACGGCCCAACCACAAGCGACCGCACTTCTCCTCTGAGGACACACTTTTTGTCCTTCATTATCATTACTTTATAGCCATTATAAAAAATAACATTGGCCATTGTGTTCCTTTATGGACCACGGCTGCAGACGTCCAGTAAATATTTACTGCCGTGTGGTGACCTTTCTCTTCATGGCGCATATTAGCGGCACAGAAAAAAAACGTTACAACAATAAAAGGTGCGACACAAAGTGATGGACGCCACCGCGGCCCGGCAGTGCGTGCGGGGAAGACACTTGGACTTCCTGTTTGTCGCCGCCCAGCAGAACCTTTCAAAGTGTAAAGTACGACCCGCCCGCAAAGTGGAGCGTTTTATTTTGAAACTAAACCGGATGATTTATTTTGTGGTTCTGAATAACTTCCTGTCCAATGCTAGAAGATTTTGGCTAAACTTAACAAAAAGCTATTTTATATGGCCCACCATGTCATTTGTTGTGGCCCGCCATGTCATTTTATGTTGTCTGGCACATAATTTATTGTGGCCCGCCACATTTCTAATTGGCCTGCCACATTATTTTAGTGGCCCACCATGTTATTTGCCATGTTATTTGTGTGTGGACCGCCACGCCATTTTATTTTTCTGGCCTGCCACCTTATTTTACGTGGCCCTCCATATTATTTGTGTGTGGCCCTCCATATTATTTTGTAGGTTGTTTGCCACCCCATTTTTTTGTCTTACTCCATGTTATTTAGTGGAGCGCACAACATAATTTTAGCTGGCTTGCAACATTATTTTAGTGTCCTGCCACATTATTTTATGTAGCCCACCACATTGTGGCCCGCTCCATAATTTTATGTGGGCTGCCACATTACTTTATGTGGCCCACCACATCATTTTATGTTGTCTCACACATTATTTGTCGTGGCCCCCCATTTTATTTAATGTAACCTCCACTTTGTGGCCCGCCACATTATTTATGTGGCCCACCATGTTATTTAACGTAGCCCGCCACATTGTGGCCCGTGACAATATTTACGTGGCCCACTATTTTTTTTATGTGTGTCATTTTATGTTGTCTGCCACATTTTTTATCGTGGCCCGCCACATTTCTAATTGGCCTGCCACTTTATTTTAGTGGCCCACCATGTTATTTGTGTGTGGACCGCCACGCCATTTTATTTTTCTGGCCTGCCACTTTATTTTATGTGGCCCTCCATATTATTTGTGTGTGACCCTCCATATTATTTTGTAGTTGTTTGCCACCCCATTTTTTGTCTTCCTCCATGTTATTTAGTGGAGCGCACAACATAATTTTAGCTGGCTTTCAACATTATTTTAGTGTCCTGCCACATTATTCTATGTAGCCCACCACATTGTGGCCCGCTTCATCATTTTATGTTGTCTCACACATTATTTCTTGTGGCCCCCTATTTTATTTAATGTAACCTCCACTTTGTGGCCCGCCACATTATTTATGTGGCCCACCTTGTTATTTAACGTAGCCCGCCACATTATGGCCCGTGACAATATTTATGTGGCCCACCATTTTTTTTAATGTGTGTAGCCCACCACACCATTTTATGTTGTTATTTTTCTGATCTGCCACTTTATTTTAGTGGCCCTCCATATTATTTCAGAGTGGCCCTCCATATTATTTTTTGTCTTCCTCCATGTTATTTAATGTAGCGCACAACATAATTTTAGCTGTCTTTCCGCATTATTTTAGTGGCCTGCCCCATTATTTTATTTAGCCCACCACATTGTGGCCCGCTCCCTCATTTTATGTTGGCTGCCACTTTACTTTAAGTGGCCCACCACATAATTTTATGTTGTCTTACACATTACTTGTCGTGGCCCCCCATTTTATTTAATGTAGCCAGCCACATTGTGGCCCGCGACAATATTTACATGGCCCACCATGTTATTTGTGCGTGGCCCGCCACGCCATTTACGTTGTCCGCCGTATTATTTTTCTGGTCTGCCACTTAATTTATGTGGCCCTCCATATTATTTATGTGTGGCCCTCCATATCATTTTGTGTGTGGCCTGCCACACCATTTTTTGCCTTCCTCCATGTTATTTCATGTAGCGCACAACATAATTTTAGCTGGCTTGCAACATTATTTTAGTGGCCTGCATCATTAATTTTAAGTAGCCCACCACATCCTTTTATGTTGTCTGACACTTTATTTATTATGGCCCGCCATGTTATTTAATGTAGCCCGCCATATTATTTTTGTGGCCCACCATGTTATTTATGTGTGAAGCCCGCCACACCATTTTATGTTGTCCGCCATATTACTTTTCTGGCCTGCCACATTGTTTTAGTGGCCTGCCACATTGTTTTAGTGGCCTGCCACATTATTTTAAGTAGCCCACTACATTGGCCCGCTCCGTCATTTTATTTTGGCTGCAACATTACTTTATGTGGCCCCCCACGTCATTTTATGTTGTCTGACAAATTTTTTATTGTGGCCCGCCATGTTATTTAAATGTAGCCCGCCACATTGTGGCCCGCCACAATAATTACGTGGCCCTCCATGTTATTTGTGTATGGCCCACCATATTATTTTGTTTGTGGCCTGCCACACAATTTTTTGTCTTCCTCCATGTTATTTAATGCAGCGCACAACATCATTTTAGCTGACTTGCCACATTATTTTACTGCCCCGCCACATTATTTTAGTGGCCTACCATGTTATTTTATGTAACCCACCATGTTGTGCCCCGCTCCGTCATGTTATGTTGTCTGCCACATTACTTTATATGGCCCACCACATCATTTTATGTAGTCTGACAAATTATTTATGGTGGCCCGCCATGTTATTTAAGTAGCCCGCCACTTTGTGGCCCGCGACAATATTTACATGGCCCACCATGTTATTTGTGCGTGGCCTGCCACGCCATTTACGTTGTCCGCCGTATTATTTTTCTGGTCTGCCACTTAATTTATGTGGCCCTCCATATTATTTATGTGTGGCCCTCCATATCATTTTGTGTGTGGCCTGCCACACCATTTTTTGCCTTCCTCCATGTTATTTCATGTAGCGCACAACATAATTTTAGCTGGCTTGCAACATTATTTTAGTGGCCTGCATCATTAATTTTAAGTAGCCCACCACATCCTTTTATGTTGTCTGACACTTTATTTATTATGGCCCGCCATGTTATTTAATGTAGCCCGCCATATTATTTTTGTGGCCCACCATGTTATTTATGTGTGAAGCCCGCCACACCATTTTATGTTGTCCGCCATATTACTTTTCTGGCCTGCCACATTGTTTTAGTGGCCTGCCACATTGTTTTAGTGGCCTGCCACATTATTTTAAGTAGCCCACTACATTGGCCCGCTCCGTCATTTTATTTTGGCTGCAACATTACTTTATGTGGCCCCCCACGTCATTTTATGTTGTCTGACAAATTTTTTATTGTGGCCCACCATGTTATTTAAATGTAGCCCGCCACATTGTGGCCCGCCACAATAATTACGTGGCCCTCCATGTTATTTGTGTATGGCCCACCATATTATTTTGTTTGTGGCCTGCCACACAATTTTTTGTCTTCCTCCATGTTATTTAATGCAGCGCACAACATCATTTTAGCTGACTTGCCACATTATTTTACTGCCCCGCCACATTATTTTAGTGGCCTACCATGTTATTTTATGTAACCCACCATGTTGTGCCCCGCTCCGTCATGTTATGTTGTCTGCCACATTACTTTATATGGCCCACCACATCATTTTATGTAGTCTGACAAATTATTTATGGTGGCCCGCCATGTTATTTAAGTAGCCCGCCACTTTGTGGCCCGCGACAATATTTACATGGCCCACCATGTTATTTGTGCGTGGCCCGCCACGCCATTTTACATTGTCTGCCATTTATTTTTCTGGTCTGCCACTTAATTTATGTGGCCCTCCATATTATTTATGTGTGGCCCTCCATATCATTTTGTGTGTGGCCTGCCACACCATTTTTTGCCTTCCTCCATGTTATTTCATGTAGCGCACAACATAATTTTAACTGGCTTGCCATATTATTTTAGTGGCCTGCCATATTATTTTAGTGGCCTGCCACATTATTTTAAATAGCCCACTACATTTTATGTTGTGTCATTTTATGTTTGCTGCCACTTTACTTTATGTGGCCCCCCACATCATTTTATGTTGTCTCACACATTAATCGTTTTGGCCCCATGTTATTTAATATAGCCCGCCACATTGTGGCCCGCCACATTATTTATGAGGCCCACCATATTATTTTACTGGCCCGCCACAATATTTTATGTTGTCCGTGACAATATTTTGTGTGGCCCGCGACGTCATTTTATGTTGTCTTTAACAATATTTTGTATGTGGCCTGCAGCATTATTTGTGCGTGGCCCGCCACATCATTTCATGTTGTCCGCCACACTGTTTTACTGGCTTGCCACCTAATTTACGTGGCCCACCTTGTAATAAGTTTGTTGCCCGCCACACCATTTTATGTTGTCCGCCACATTATTTTATGTTGTCTGTCACAATATTTTGTGTGGCACACTACATTATTTGTGTGTGGCCCGCCACATCATTTCATGTTGCCCGCCACATTGTTTTACTGGCCTGCCACATAATTTATGTGGCCCACCATGTAATAAGTACGTGGCCCGCCACACCATTTTATGTTGTCCGCCACATTATTTTATGTTGTCTGTCAGAATATTTTGTGTGGCACACTACATTATTTGTGTGTGGCCCGCCACATCATTTCATGTTATCCATCACATTATTTTACCGGCCTGCCACAATAATTTACGTGGCCCACCATGTAAAAAGTATGTGGCCCGCCACACCATTTTACGATGTCCGCCACAATATTTTATGTTGTCTGTCACAATATTTTGTGTGGCACACTACATTATTTGTGTGTGACCCGCCACATAATTTCATGTTGTCCGCCACATTGTTTTACTGGCCTGCCACATAATTTATGTGGCCCACCTTGTAATAAGTATGTGGCCCGCCACACCATTTTATGTTGTCTGCCACATTATTTTATGTTGTCTGTCACCATATTTTGTGTGGCACACTACATTATTTCATGTTGTCGGTCATATTATTTTACTGGCCTTCCACTTTAATTTATGTGGCCCACCATGTAATAAGTATGTGGCCCGCCACACCATTTTATGTTGTCCGCCACATTATTTTATGTTGTCTGTCACAATATTTTGTGTGGCACACCACATTATTTGTGTGTGGCCCGCCACACAATTTTATGATGTCCGCCACATTATTTTACGTTGTCTGTCACAATATTTTGCGTGGCCCACCATATCATAAGTGGGTGGCCCGCCACATTGTTTTAGCGGCCCGCCACATTAATTTACCTGACCCACCATGTAATAAGTGTGTGGCCCGTCACACCATTTTACGTTGTCTGCCACTTATTTTACGTTGTCTGTCACAATATTTTGTGTGGCCCACCATATCATACGTGGGTGGCCCGCCACATTGTTTTAGCGGCCCGCCACATTGATTTACCAGACCCACCATGTAATAAGTGTGTGGCCCGTCACACCATTTTACGTTGTCTGCCACTTATTTTACGTTGTCTGTCACAATATTTTGTCTGGCCCACCATATCATACGTGGGTGGCCCTCCACATTGTTTTACTGGCCTGCCACATAAGTTATGTGGCCCACCTTGTAATAAGTATGTGGCTTGCCACACCATTTTATGTTGTCCGCCACATTATTTTATGTTGTCTGTCACAATATTTTGTGTGGCACACTACATTATTTCATGTTGTCCGTCACATTATTTTACTGGCTTTCCACTTTAATTTACGTGGCCCACCATGTAATAAGTATGTGGCCCGCCACACCATTTTATGTTGTCCGCCACATTATTTTATGTTGTCTGTCACAATATTTTGTGTGGCACACCACATTATTTGTGTGTGGCCCGCCACACAATTTTATGATGTCCGCCACATTATTTTACGTTGTCTGTCACAATATTTTGCGTGGCCCACCATATCATACGTGGGTGGCCATCCACATTGTTTTACTGCCCCGCCACATTAATTTACGTGATCCACCATGTAATAAGTGTGTGGCCCGCCACACCATTTTACGATGTCCGCCACAATATTTTATGTTGTCTGTCACAATATTTTGTGTGGCCCGCCAGACTATTTTATGTTGCCTGTTACATTGTTTTATACGGTCCACAACTACGTTATGTGGCCCGCTACACCATTTTTGTCTTCCTCCATGTTATTTTACATGGAGGAAGAAAAATCCGACCCGGGGCATTTTTTTAGTGGCTTGCTACTTTATTGCATGTGGCCCACCATTTCATTCTTTGAATTCCGACAGGAAAAACATGTCTTTTGTGAAATTGCATTGGTTCTACACTTGAATCAAATCTGATACAGCAACAAAACAATGACAATATTTGTATTGTCGCCCTGGCTTGCAATTTCAGAGCAAGTTGTCCATCAATGAAGAATACAAAAAAATAACTTTTGCGATTAACATTAACAAGGTTACACTTCATTGTTTTCCTACTTTGCTCAGTTTTCCGGAATGTTCTCTCGCCAAAGGTGATGCGTTGCAGCCTCTTTAGGCCCGACGCCCGCTTCCATGGCGAGCTTTGTCGCGCTTGACTTCCTCTCACAAATCTGACTGTGAAAAGCTCCTGGATTTGTTTCAACAGCTTGGGCGCCTTAATGAGCTGCTGAAAAAAAATTGCACATTTAATTTGAAGTATTTTATATTTGAAGTGCATTTAAAAATTTTTTTTTTAATCAATTAGGTTTCTTAGTTTTAACGTTTCTTAATCTATTTAAAAAAACAAAAATTTTTTTTTTTTTTTTAATTGTGCCTATCCATGACGAAACTACAGATGATTTTAATTGCTTTAGTTCCTCTCTGACAATCGCTTGCCACTTTCTAAATGTGGCGGCAGGCTTTTGGGGCAGCAGGCGCGTTCATACGCCGTTTAGGTTCGGGCCAGTCGATAAAGTTGGATGTGCTGGAGCGTGATGTGATGTGATCCTGTTTCTCTCCTTGTGTGTGAAGGTTTGGTGCAAATAGTGAAGTAGCCATGTTTGTTCACACTCACCTGATGGGGATGTTTACGACAGCTTGACATGGAGGACAAAAAGGAGCGCTTGATTTGCATTCATTTTCTTTTGTTTTATTGGTTATCTCAGCTATTCTCTTATGTCTTCGGATTTATCAGTGTGACATCATAATTCCTCATATTGGCCCGAAAAGTATCCCTCTGATATCTATTGGGCCCTATAATTTAAGGTGGTGTAGTATCAACTGTATATCAAATAACATGTCCCCCCCACCCCCCCCCCCCCCCACCCCCCAAGATTGTGTAGGGCAGGACATTCCATTTAGCATAACATGTACTTGTTATTTAAGGTGGTGTAGTATCTATTGTGTATGAAATATCATATTTTGTCCAGATTGTGTAGCACTATTACATTACATTAAGCAAAACATGCACATGTTATATAAAGTGGTGTAATATCTACTGTATATAAAACAACATGTTTTTTTTCCATATTGTGTAACACTATACATTCCATTAAGCATCCCATGTACTTGTTATTTAAGGTTATGTAGTATCTACTATATACGAAATAACATGTCCCACCCCCAGCTTGTGTAGGTCTAAACAGTCTATTAAGTGCAGCATTTACTTGTTCTTTTAAGGTGGTGTAGTATCGACTGTATATGAATTAATATGTTATTATATGACATATATATGATATAACATGTTTTTTGTAAGCAAAACATGTACATATTATTTAAGGTGGAGTATTATCTACTGTATATAAAACATCTTTTTTTTCAGATTGTGTAACCTCTACATTGCATTTTAGTAAAATTTTTGCGACGAAACTACCAGTTTTTTTTCTGTAAAAACAAAACAAAACAAAACACAATTGATTTTTTTTCACTGTAAAAGCTAAAGATTGGTTTTACAGTATAGATAAAAAATAAAATATGTTTTTCTGTAAATTTTACAGTAAAATTTTTGCGACGAAACTACCAGTTTTTTTTCTGTAAAAACAAAACAAAACACATTTGATTTTTTTTCACTGTAAACGCTACAGATTGGTTTTACAGTATAGATGAAAAATAAAATATGTTTTTTGTAAATTTTACAGTAAAATTTCGGCGACTAACCTGCCAGTATTTTTTCTGTAAAAAAAAACTCCACGATTTGCCATAATATGTAATACAAATATGTCGTACATTTTACAGTAAAATGTTGGTAATTATTTTTACTGTAAAAATTGTGGATTTGTTTTATAGTGTATGCAATATATATATACATATATAACTAAAACATTTTCAAAATGTTGTACATTTTACAGTAAAATTCTGGCAACTAAACTGCCATTTTTTCTGTTAAAAAAGCCCCTCTATTTACTGTATTATTTTGTTAAAAAACATATTTTTTAAAGTAAAATTCTGTTGATTGATCAAGCAGTCTTTGTAATTTTACAGTGAAATCTACAGTGGTGTTTTTTACGGTGTGTTACTGTGAATGGAAAAACGGTATTATTATCATTATTATTATTTACGGTAGAAAAACAACAACCTGGCAGCTCAAAAATAAAAACAAAACAAAAGAGTGGTACAGTTTTTTGTAAAATTTTGTGAAAAAAATCCCCAAAAAACAGTCAATTTTTACACTGACAGTTTTTTTTTCTGTAAAAAAAACCCTCCAAAAAAACTAAATTTACCGTAATATGTTGTTAAAATATGCTGTACTTTTTGTAAAATGTTGGTGATAGAAGTCCCATTTTTTAACTGTAAAAAATACAGATTTTTTTCTATAATACTCTTACAATAAATATATAGGTAGGTATAATATTAAAATGCATATATTTTAGGCTATTACAAGCGGCCCTCTGAAGTGGCCCTCAATAAAACTTGGCAAAAAATAAATAAACAAAATAATTTTCCATCCACAAACTTGCATCAGTTCCATGTTTGCTCCGGATGGGGATTAGAACCGCTGGAGGCGGAGCCTCTTTTCTCCTCATCTTCACACAATCACAAGCACCTGCCCTTTAATGCCCCGACATTTATTTCCCTGAAATATCCCATCATGCATCAGAGCATGACCGGCCCCCTCCCCCGCCGTCGCTGTAAAATACTTTGCTCCTGCAGACAGAGACAGATGGAGAGCCTCCTGCTCCACTCCTATGATTAATGCCCTCACACACACACACACGCACACACACGCACACACACGCACACACACACACACACACACACACACACACACACACACACACACACACACACACACACACACGTGTATTTCTGACCCTCTTGAGACCTGAAAAAAAATTCCTACCTTGTGAGGACCAGCCTTTTTACATATATGAAGATGTGCATAACGTTAATATCCGTCGGTCCATTCACATACACTCAACACATATATTAATTTTATTAATTTACATACACACATAACGTTTACATCCCTTGGTCCATTCACATACAATGTACACATATATTAATTTACATACACACATAACGCTAACGTCCGTCGGTCCATTCACATACAATGTACACATATATTAATTTACAAACACGCAAAACGTTAATGTCCGTCGGTCCATTCGCGTAGAATGTATATATATATTAATTTACATACGCACATAATATTTATGTCCGTCGGTTCGTTCACATACAATGTAATATATATATATATATATATATATATATATATATATATATATATATATATATATATATATATATATGTATGTATATATATCTATATATATATATATATATATATATATATATATATATATATATATATATATATATAAATACACATACACATTATGTCCATGTATGTTTGTCTATTCACAGACATACACATTTTGTCCCTGTATGATTGTCTATTCACCGATATACACATTATGTCCATGTATGTTTGTCTATTTACCGATATGCACATTATGTCCATGTATATTTGTCCATTCACAGACATACACATTATGTCCATGTATGTATGTCCATTCACAGACATACAAAAAATGTCCATGTATGTTTATCTATTCATGGACATACACATTTTGTCCCTGCATGTTTGTCTACTCACAGACCTACACATTATGTCCATGTATGTTTGTCTAGTCACAGACATACACATCATGTCCATGTATGTTTGTCTATTCCCAGACATACTTATTATGTCCATGTATGTTTGTCAATTCACAGACCCACACATGTTGTCCATGTATGTTTGTCTATTCACAGACATACACATTAGTTTGTCTATTCATAGAAATACACATTATGTCCCCGTATGTTTGTCTATTCACAGACCTTCACATTTGTCCAGTAAGTTTGTCTATTCAACGATATACACATTATGTCCATGTATGTTTGTCTATTCACAGACATATACATTATGTCCATGTATGTTTGTCTATTCACAGACATACACAAAATGTCCATGTATGTTTATCTATTCACGGACATACACATTTTGTCCCTGTATGTTTGTCTATTCACAGACCTACACATTATGTCCATGTATGTTTGTCTATTCACAGACATACACATTATGTCCCCGTATGTTTGTCTATTCACAGACATACACAAAATGTCCATGTATGTTTATCTATTCACAGACATACACAAAATGTCCATGTATGTTTATCTATTCACACACATACACATGTTGTCCCTGTATGTTTGTCTACTCACAGACCTACACATTATGTGAAGTGAAGTGAATTATATTTATATAGCGCTTTTCTCTAGTGACTCAAAGCGCTTTACATAGTGAAACCTAATATCTAAATTACATTTAAACCAGTGTGGGTGGCACTGGGAGCAGGTGGGTAAAGTGTCTTGCCCAAGGACACAACGGCAGTGACTAGGATGGCGGAAGCGGGAATCGAACCTGCAACCCTCAAATTGCTGTCACGGCCACTCTACCAACCGAGCTAAACCGCCATGTATGTTTGTCTAGTCACGGACATACACATTATGTCCAAGTATGTTTGTCTATTCACAGACATACGCGTTTTCTCCACATATGCTTGTCTATCCACAGACATACACATTATGTTCATGTAGGTTTGTCTATTTACAAACGTGCACAATTTGTACCCATATGTTTGTCTACTCACAAACATTTATACTATGTCCATGTGTGTTTGTTTATTCATAGACATACACAAAATGTCCATGTATGTTTATCTATTCACGGACATACAGATTATGTCCATGTATGTTTGTTTATTTACAGACATGCACATTTTGTACCCATATGTTTGTCTACTCACAAACATTTATACTATGTCGATGTATGTTTGTCTATCCACAGACATACACAAAATATCCATGTATGTTTATCTATTCACGGACATACACATTTTGTCCCTGTATGTTTGTCTACTCACAGACATACATATTATGTCCATGTATGTTTGTCTATTCACAGACATACTTATTACGTCCATGTATGTTTGTCAATTCACAGACTTACACATGTTGTCCATGTATATTTGTCTATTCACAGATTGATTGATTGATAGTTACTCTATTCACAGACATACACATTATGTCCCCGTATGTTTGTCTATTCACAGACCTACACATTATGTCCATGTATGTTTATCTATTCAACGATATACACATTATGTCCATGTTTGTTTGTCTATTCACAGACATACTTATTATGTCCATGTATGTTTGTCTACTCACAGACACACATTATGTCACTGCATGTTTGTCTGCTTACAGACATACACTTTATGTCTTTGTATGTTTGTCTATTCACAGACCCACACATTAGGTTACTGTATGTTTGACTGTTCACGGACATACACATTATGTCCAAGTATGTTTGTCTATTCACAGACATACACGTTTTCTCCACATATGCTTGTCTATCCACAGACATACACGTTATTTCCATGTATGTTTGTCTATTTACAGACATGCACAATTTGTACCCATATGTTTGTCTACTCACAAACATTTATATTATGGCCATGTATGTTTGTCTATTCACAGACATACACAAAATGTCCATGTATGTTTATCTATTCACGGACATACACATTTTGTCCCTGTATGTTTGTCTACTCACAGACCTACACATTATGTCCATGCATGTTTGTCTATTCACAGACATACTTATTATGTCCATGTATGTTTGTCAATTCACAGACTTACACATGTTGTCCATGTATGTTTGTCTAGTCACAGACATGCACATTAGTTTGTTTATTCACTGACATACATATTATTTTCATGAATGTTTGTCCGTTTACAGACATACACATTAAGTCCACTTTTTTTACATGTATGTTTGTCTATTCACAGACATACACTATATGTCGATGTATGTTTGTCCATTCACATACATACATATTTTGTCCATGCAACTAGCACGCTCCCAACTGTTCCCAGCTCTGACTTCCAACTTGAGCGCAGCATAAAGGAAAAAGGTCGACTACAGCCACAGGTGTCTCATCAGAACACAACACCGGACTGTGAGTAAGAACCAAACCGGGCGTGGGACATCAGGTCATGACAAGTTTGCGTCCACAGACTCGTGAGAACTCACATTTCTGCGGCAGACTCCTGCAAACAGACCGGGGGTGTCGTCATGGCGACCATCTTTGACACGCTTTCATGCCTCAGAGGAGCGGAGACACGGAAAATCCGACGTCCACTGTGGAGGACGCCGGTCCCCCAGGAACGTGGCTCTGAAAACCGCCGAAATGATTAGGTCTAGGCTCTAGGCTCTTATTTTGTGCTTGCTCATGTTGTATTTCAAAACACACACACACACACACACACACACACACACACACACACACACACACACACACACACACACACACACACACACACACACACACACACACACACACACACACACACACACACACACACACACACACACACACACACACACACACACCTTCCACAACAACAACAACAGAGGAGCATACCAAGTTATGTACACACTCACCTGGGCTAAAAAGGAGATTGCTGACTCTGCATAATGAGGAAGGACATCATAGCAGCTGTTTGGGTCACATGACTATTTAGGGTCACATGACTGTTTGGTGTCACATGACTTGCAGTTGAAAGCAACAGTCAACAGTGTTAATGGTGTCCATGTTCTTCAAAAACATATTATACATGTTGGATAAAAATGTGAGTGTAAAAATAGTTGTGTTTTTTCCTACAGATTGTCTTTTGTTTTTTTTAAATTATAAACACTTTTGTCATATGTTTATTCGGTTGGTGTTGTGACACTTTGCAGGCATCGTGGTGTGGTTTTGCTCTCTTGAATGATGCAGTCGGATTGGAGACAGCGTGAAGGTAAGAAATGAAGATTTATTATCACTAACAATATAGACTAGGAACAAAAAAAACTTGCACAAGGCACTAAATACAAAACAAACAGAACTAGCATGGGAGCTAGAAGGAACAAAAAGAGCTAGCATGTGAGCTAGGGACAACTAAACAACAGTGTTAATAGTGTCCATGTTCTTCAAAAACATATTTTGATGGATGAATGTTGGACAAACATGTGAGTGTAAAAATTGTTGTGTTTTCCTACAGATTGTCTTTTGTTTTTTTAAAATTATAAACACTTTTGTCATATGTTTATTCGGTTGATGTTGTGACGCTTTGCAGGCATCGTGGTGTGGTTTTGTTCTCTCGAATGATGCAGTCGGATTGGAGACAGCGTGAAGGTAAGAAATTAAGATTTATTATCACTAACAATATAGACTAGGAACAAAAAAAACTTGCACAAGGCACTAAATACAAAACAAGCATGGGAGCTAGAAGGAACAAAAATAGCTAGCATGTGAGCTAGGGACAACTAAACAGAGGAATAGCGTGGAAGCTAACGGATACAAAAAGTCTTTACCACAAGCGGGGATAGCGACGTCACCTGTTGCATCGAATAGCAAACTAGAATCTGAGGTCGTATGAACAAAAACGTGATAATCACAAAGCAGGTGCGCGTGAAAAACAGGTGACACAAATGCGTAGTCATGGAAACGGAACAAATAGGAAATGCCACCAGGAACTAAGGATGACAAACTAACCAGATGTGATACAAAACGGAACCAAAAACCAGAACATGACATGATCCAAGTAGCGTATCATGACAGATGTCAACGTAAAAAGTTTTCATCTTTTGCTATTTGATTATGAGAAGAGTATGTTTTTTTCCTCGACTTTGTTATTTTGTGTTATGTAGTTGTAATTGTTCTTTTTTATTTGATTATGTAAATTTGTTTTTTTTCTCTTTTGTTTTAATGTTTATTAATAATGTGTTGTTTCAACTTGTATCTTGTTTTGTGTAATTTCAATAACTTGTGTTATTCTGTAGATTTGTAAGTTGTTTTGACTTTCCGTAGTGTTGATTTGTGTAATTGTCAACATTTTTGTCATATGTTTAATCCGTTATGAACTATAAATGTGAATGTTTTCATGTTTTGTTTCATAATATTGTGCGTTTTCCCCCCAAATTTGTTATATTGGGGAAGTGTAGTTGTCATTTTTTCTTTTGTGATTTGTTTATGTAATTGTTATTTTTTTGTGCTCTGTTATTTTTTGTTGTTGTTTTTGTTTTGGTGTTGTACCAAACACCATGACTGTGCTGGCATGATCCACACACACAAGAAAATGCACATTGTAAAAAAAAAGTTTTTCATTATAGGAGATGAACTAATAAAATATCTTGAGTTTTTTCATTTGCGATGAGGTGACGACTTGTCCAGGGTGTACCCCACCTTCTGCCCAATTGTAGCTGAGATAGGCACTAGCGCCCCCTTCCCCCGCCCCCTATGGAATAAGCGGTAGGAAATGGATGGAGTTTTTTCATCCTTCAATTTTGTATTTATTATTAATGTCTTTTTGTCTAATTTCATTACCAGGAGCTTTTCTTCCCGCTCTTTCCTTCCAATTAGTGCTCCCACTTCCACGTTTCTTCCCATGAACGTCCATCCCAAGGTCGCCATGTGAGCGTTAACAGCGAGGAGAGTGAGCGTGCTCGCCTCCACGGGGAGCTTCCATCTCTCCTCCAGGTCTGTGGGACTGCTGTGCAGAGTGGGAATATGAGCAGGATTCCAGCCTGCAGGGTCAGCATCTATGGAGACCTGCTGTGGGGAACATCTCCATATAATCTACACCTTCTTGTCATGTGTTCCTTTGCAGCCCTCAAACATCCTGACTGTCTTTCTACTGCACCATGTACTGTTACACCATGTACTGTTACAGCATGTACTGTTACACCATGTACTGTTACCCTATGTACTGATACACCATGTACTGTTACACTATGTACTGTTACCCTATGTACTGATATAACATGTACTGTTACACCATGTACTAATACATTATGTACTGTTACACCATGTACTGTTACACTATGTACTGATACACCATGTACTGTTACACCGTGTACTTTTACCGTATGTACTGTTACACTATGTACTGTTACCCTATGTACTGATACAACATGTACTGTTACACCATGTACTGTTACACTATGTACTGTTACCCTATGTACTGATACACCATGTACTGTTACACCATGTACTAATACATTATGTACTGTTACACCATGTACTGTTACACTATGTACTGTTACCCTATGTACTGTTACCCTATGTACTGATACACCATGTACTGTTACACCATGTACTGTTACACCATGTACTAATACATTATGTACTGTTACACCATGTACCGTTACACTATGTACTGCTACACCATGTACTGTTACACCATGTACTAATACATTATGTACTGGTACACTATGTACTGTTACCCTATGTACTGATACAACATGTAATGTCACACCATATACTGTTACCCTATGTACAGTTACACTGTGTACTGTTGCCCCATGTGCTGTTACCCTGTGTACTGTTACACTATGTACTTTTACACCACGGACCGTTACACCATTTACTGTTAAACTATGTACTGTTACACTTTGTAGCTACATTATGTACTGTTACCCTATGTACTATTACACCATGTACTGTTACACCATGTACTGTTACACTATGTAGCTACATTATGTACTGTTACCCTATGTACTATTACACCATGCACTGTTACACCATGTACTGTTACACTATGTACTGATACACCATGTACTGTTACACTATGTACTGTTACCCTATGTACTGATATAACATGTACTGTTACACCATGTACTAATACATTATGTACTGTTACACCATGTACTGTTACACTATGTACTGATACACCATGTACTGTTACACCGTGTACTTTTACCGTATGTACTGTTACACTATGTACTGTTACCCTATGTACTGATACAACATGTACTGTTACACCATGTACTGTTACACTATGTACTGTTACCCTATGTACTGATACACCATGTACTGTTACACCATGTACTAATACATTATGTACTGTTACACCATGTACTGTTACACTATGTACTGTTACCCTATGTACTGTTACCCTATGTACTGATACACCATGTACTGTTACACCATGTACTGTTACACCATGTACTAATACATTATGTACTGTTACACCATGTACCGTTACACTATGTACTGCTACACCATGTACTGTTACACCATGTACTAATACATTATGTACTGGTACACTATGTACTGTTACCCTATGTACTGATACAACATGTAATGTCACACCATATACTGTTACCCTATGTACAGTTACACTGTGTACTGTTGCCCCATGTGCTGTTACCCTGTGTACTGTTACACTATGTACTTTTACACCACGGACCGTTACACCATTTACTGTTAAACTATGTACTGTTACACTTTGTAGCTACATTATGTACTGTTACCCTATGTACTATTACACCATGTACTGTTACACCATGTACTGTTACACTATGTAGCTACATTATGTACTGTTACCCTATGTACTATTACACCATGCACTGTTACACCATGTACTGTTACACTATGTAGCTACATTATGTACTGTTACCCTATGTACTATTACACCATGTACTGTTACCATATGTACTGTTACACTATTTACTGTTACACCATGTACTGTTACCCTATGTACTGTTACCTAATGTACTGTTACACTGTGTACTGTTACACCATGGACCGTTACACCATGTACTATTACACTACGTACTGCTACACCATGTACTGTTACACCATGTACTAATACATTATGTACTGTTACACCATGTACTGTTACCATATGTACCGTTACACTATTTACTGTTACACCATGTACTGTTACCCTATGTACTGTTACCTAATGTACTGTTACACTGTGTACTGTTACACCATGGACCGTTACACCATGTACTATTACACTACGTACTGTTACACTATGTACTGTTACACCATGTACTGTTCCGTCATGTGCTGTTACACCATGTACTGTTATATCATGTAATGTTACATTTTGTACTTTTACATTATGTACTTTTACACCATGCACTGTTACACCACACCATGCACTGTTACACCATGTACTGTTATACCACTGTATGGACTGCTACACTACTGTATGTACTGTCACACTATATAATTTTAACCATGTAGTTGTACAACATGTATTGTTACATTACTGTATGTACTGTTACATTACTGTATGTACTGTCACACTATATACTTTTAACCATGTACTTTTACACCAGGTACAGTTACACTACTGTATGTACTGTTACAATATATACTTTCAACCATGCACTGTTACACCATGTACTGTTACACTACTGTATGTACTGTTGCACTATATACTTTTAATCATGTACTGTTACACTACTGTATGTACTGTGACACTACATACTGTTAAACATTTACTGTTACACTATGTACTGTTACACCATGTACTGTTACAGTACTGTAAGTACTGTTAACCATGCACCAAAACACTACACACTGTTAACACTGTGCACTGTTACACTACAGTATGCACTGTTCTACAACCTACTGTAATCACTATGTACTGTTACACTACTGTATGTACTGTTACACCATGCACTGTTACACCACGTACTGTTGCAAAACATACTGTTACACTACGT
>NC_084621.1:19627830-19672830 GCF_033978795.1 Nerophis ophidion
ATTTTCTCTCCATTCACACACGTAAAACATTGTCTCTCCATTTGCATTCATATATATACACAGTGTATGTGTATATATGAATGCAAAGCATTGTCTGCCCTTTAACATACATGTTTAAACATAGTCTTTCCATTCACATACATGTATAACATTGTCTCTCCATTCACATACATGTATGAACATTGTCTCTCCATTCACACACATATACACATTGTCTCTCCATTCACATATGAATACATATGGTCTGTCCATTCACATACATGTATGAAAAATGTATCTCCATTCACATACATGTATAAACATTGTCTCTTCTTTCTCATACATGTATAAACCGTGTCTCTCCATTCACATACATGTATAAACATTGTCCCTCCATTCACATACATGTATACACATTGTCTCTCTATTCACACACATATACACATTTTCTCTGCATTCACATACGTTTACACATTGTCACTTCATCCACATGAATGTACGAACATTGTATGTCCATTCACATACATGTATAGACATTGTCTGTCCGTTCACATACATGTTTGAACATTGTTTTTCGCAAAGGAGCGTCTTTTCGCGTCTTTCTCGCTATCGCCGGGTCTATGTTGACCACAACCTTCTACTATCCAGGTGAGAGGCATGATTTATAACCTGGAATTAACTTTCACCAACTCTGAGGCGATGCAGCAGCTCGATACGTCAACATAGCAGCATGAGCTAGTTTTGCACTGCTAAAAATAAATGGCCCGAGTTAGCCTTTATAATAACAATATAGCGAATGGAGTATTGTTAATGTTAATGGAGTATTGTTGGCGGTTTTTGGATGTTTTTTTTTTGTTCGCCACTTTTTACTTGCCATATTTTACGAGTTAGAATACATTAAAAAAATTAAAACAGGTGCAGTTGCCCTTTAAGAGACACAACCCCCTGACCACAAGTTTAGTCGATCAGCTTTGTGTGCGCTATCAATTTTTAATTTTTAATTTTATTAGGGACCGAATGTCCCTTTGGGACAGAGGACCCTATTGAATTTCTAGCGTTTTATTCTTTCTTTCTTTATTATTATTATTCCCCAGCTTTGAGCTGTAATTTGACCCCCTTAACATGCTTCAAAACTCACCAAATTTGACACACACATCAGGACTGGCAAACTAACCCCAAAACTCTAGCGCCCCCTAGGAAGAAAACACAGACAAAACTGCCTGTAACTTCCTGGAGGAATGTCGTAGCGACATGAAACAAAAACCTCTATGTGGGTCTCACTTAGACCTAGATTTCATACACTGACATCCTTCAGAAAAAATCAACAGGAAGTTTGCAATTCCCCCTTCAAAACAAAAGTTTTGTAAAAACACTCACCTTGGCCTATTTGAGCTGTAATTTGACCCCCTTAACATGCTTCAAAACTCACCAAACTGAACACAGGACTGGCGAAAATTTCGATCAAATAAAAAAAACAAAAAACCTCAAAACTCCAAATTGCGCTCTAGCGCCATCTAAATAATAAATAAATAAATGGGTTGTACTTGTATAGCGCTTTTCTACCTTCAAGGTACTCAAAGCGCTTTGACACTACTTCCACATTTACCCATTCACACACACATTCACACACTGATGGAGGGAGCTGCCATGCAAGGCGCCAGCCAGCACCCATCAGGAGCAAGGGTGAAGTGTCTTGCTCAGGACACAACGGACGTGACGAGGTTGGTACTAGGTGGGATTTGAACCAGGGACCCTCGGGTTGCGCACGGCCACTCTTACACTGCGCCACGCCGTCCCCATATATTATATTAATATTATATATATTAATTATATATATATTAATATTAATATTATATATTATATATATATTATATATTATATAAATATTACTGTATAGAATGTTTGTGTTAAACCATGCTCCTTGCCAATGTATTTATATTGCTTATTTTCTTTTAAATACTGCATTAACCTGAATAAAAGAATGTTCCCCTAAAGACAGGTCCTATTCTTTTTGTAGAGAGTTATATGCACAAATAGGTTAGTTTAATGATTGGGAATTAAACCATTGGTTGATTAAAAATTCATTTTGAAATACAAAGAATGACACTGTTTTTCAAATGTAAAGAGCAATAACTACATTTAATAATGGTTTTATTTTTATAATTCATACTAGAATAATTGTATCTAAGTTATCACAGAACTTTGTGTTTCAATGAGTTCCCAGCAAGCAGACAAAAGCTGTCTTTAATCCTACCAAGTAAAAGGCTTGTTAAACTGTGTAGGATGGGAAGCAACTTGAACGTGTTCTGTTTCTTTCATGTATTGTAATCAACAGAGAGATATTGTTTTGACTCAAGAACTACAAAGTGGAGAGAAAGCAGGATCTGGGGAAGGTCCAGACACCTCTTCTTTGAACTCTTTTATGACCTTTTCTTTGAACCGACCTTTTCTTTTTAACGGTTTTGTAATCAAAGGTGATGGCTGTTTACGACCCCCCTCCCTTAGAAACAGCTGTTGCAATGTAATCAGGGAAATTCCAAATAAAAGAGGAGGCGTATAATCTTTCGTCAGAGCGTGGTGACACTGTACAGGGGTGCAGGTGTACGCGTTTCTCCTCAATTAAGTCAAATTTAATTCTGTATGTTTAATTCCTTGCTTCTTGTCTTGTTTAATAGATGTCATCAGTGTTTGAACCTGACACATGTTATTAACAATTATGGTCAACAAGCACCGCAAAGCATTATGGGAAACCCGGAAATACTCCCAGTGACGCTACAACATAAATAAAGAATTCCCATGCTAAAATCTGTCTTCAATTTCCCAAAACCAAAAGAACCAATATCCATTCTAGAGATGCCTCTGGCTAAATTGGGGCCTTAAACAGATTTTTATTTTCTCACTTTTTGTGAAATAATGTTTTATACTCGAAATTAATTTAATGCATGTTTTGTCCTGAAATACATTTATAGAAAATAAACTGCACATTTTATTTTTGTGCAAGATATACATCTAATCATAAATTTTCAGCTTTTCCTTAAACAAGTCTAGGAATATGTTTGCAATGAAATTTAATATGTAATTAATTAGTTCATTAACATCTTTTTCAGACTATCGTGCACACTTAAAATACTTAATTTTCTCAAAAATCGAGGGTGCGCCTTATAACCCGTTGCGCTTAATGTACACAATAATTCTGGTTCTAGTTGCCGACCCTGAAACAATTTTATTTGGTATATGGTGTAAGTTAAGTGTGACCAGTAGGTGGCAGTCACACACAGAAGATGCATGTGGACTGCAGGTTGACGCTTGTTCAATAAATGACGCTAGCATTAATAGCTTCACCATGAATTTATTAATGTGGACCCCAACTTAAACAAGTTGAAAAACGTATTCGGGTGTTAGCATTAAGTGGTCAATTGTACGGAATATGTACTGTACTGTGCAGTCTACTAATAAAAGTCTCAAATCAATCAATCAAAGCAAGCTCCCTTGAGAAAACACCAAAACTTTGATGTTTGTCTGTTCAGATTCTTTGAACCTTTGGATTTTTAAGGACCATAGATGGTGAAATCCCTAAATTCCTTGCAAAAGCTTTGTTGAGAAATGTTGTTCTTAAACTGTTGGACAATTTGCTCATGCATTTGTTCTCACAATGGTGACCCTCGCCCCATCCTTGTTTGTGGAGTACTGAGCATTTCATGAAAGCTGCTTTTATACCCAATCATGGCACCCACATGTTCCCAATTAGCCTGTTCACCTGTGGGATGTTCGAAATAAGTGTTTGAAAAGCATTCCTCAACTTTCTCAGTCTTTTTTGCCACTTGTGCCAGCTTTTTTGAAACATGTTGCAGGCATCAAATTCCAAATGAGCTAATATTTGCAACAAAATAACAGATTTCCAGTGCGAACGTCAAGTACCTTGTCTTTGCAGTCCATTCAATTATATATAAGTTGAAAAGGATTTGCAAATCATTGTATTCCGTTTTTATTTACAATTTACACACCATGCCAACTTCACTGGTTTTGGGGTTTGTACATGTTTTTGTAGCATGAAACCAGTTTGAGGATAGATTTACTGTTGAAAATCGTGTTGTCTGCTGGTTACTTTTTATTGAATTCACAGAGCAGTGTCATATAGGTTTCAACTTACTAAGAATCTAAGAATAAAACACAGACAAAACTGCTCCTACGAAGAAAACACAGACAAAACTGCATGTAACTTCCAGTAGAAATGTCATAGAGACATGAAACAAAAGCTCTATGTAGGTCTCACTTAGACCTACATTTCATATTATAACAACCCCCAGCAAAAATCAACAGGAAGTTTGCAAATCATCTTCAAAACAAAAGTTTTGGAAAAAACGGTCACTTTTTTTTAAAACATTATCTCCTCTGAGCGCGTTTTTCGTGTCGGCTTCAAACTACCACCGGAAAGAGATTGAACCTTTCTGATTAAAAGTTGATGAAAGAGTTTTAATTACTGCTACGGTTTTGGTTTTCTCAGCCTTCAAAGAACCGCTGCGCAGACACAGTGAGAGAGACGTTTTTTTCTTCTTTTTTCCTCCCGGTACCGTCTGCTGCTGGTGCGCACGCACCAACATTCGTGAGGGAGGGGCTGTGATCGTCTATACCAAGATGGCTGCCAGGTGCCGTAGCTAAGTTTTGAAGTTGTCGTTTGCCTGCATATCGTAAAAACAACCGTCCAACATTTTACAACTAATTGTAAACTTATAGGTGCCGCCCAGCAGGGCCGAGTTGCGACGAGAGAGTGTGTCGATGTTAAGATATTACGCCGAGTTGGTAAGTCTAAGTACGTGCTAATAGTAGCTACTAGTTCTAACTTATATCTGTCAGTAGACACGTTATGGAAGGTAAAAACTACAATATAATACAAAGTAGTGTGTTGTTCTAACTTATATCTAGGAAGCCCACACTTTCTTCTCCTCAGCCACTTCCATATATACTCGGTCCCGTCCATCGCTGCTTGCAGCTTGAATTTTATTTGATTATTTTAAGTCACACAAACTTGACTGGATCAGGTTCCGGTACGGACCACGCCGGGTGGGAAAAAAGTTCCAAAAGGAGGACTTTGTTTACGCGCAGGACGAGGGCGGGTGCGCTTAGTTAAAGCCCCGCTCCGTATTCCAATCACACCGGCCGACTTTTTACGACTCCCGGGGGTAAAATGACAGCCATTTCATTTTATTACAGCGGAGGGATGAAATAAAAAAATAAAAAAACACTAATGGGCCTGCGCTAGGAACGGTGTAGTGGCGGCGGCCGGCCTGTTGGGGGCGAAGGCGGCGGCACGTGTCGAGGAGATTTGTGGTACCTTGATGCCTCATCATCGCACACACACACACACACACCACACACACACACAGACACACACACACACACACACTGGTGCGGAGTCAAACTGCTGTTTGCTACATTATCCAGCAGGGGGCAGGGTGCCCACGTACATGTACACAGATGCCCCCCACCCACCCCCACCCCGGCCCTAAAGCTGACATTTGCAGCCTAGTGCTTGTGTTGTGAAGTCTGGTGGCAGCACAAGTTCAGCAGGTGGCTGCAACACACACACACACACACACACACACACACACACACACACACACACACACACACACACACACACACACACACACATACACACACACACACACACGTTTGTGTAGTTCTGACCTTCTGGGGACCTGAGAAAAATGCCTCCCTCTTGAGGACCAGCCTTTCTAGATATATAAAGATGTGTATTTAAAACATTAATAATATATAAATACTATGAAAATATAAATAAAAAACTTGTGAAAAATGAGTTGGAATTTTACCAGAAAAAAGTCACAATTTCACAAGAAAAATGTAGAATTTTGGCGGTATTATAATAAAAGCCGTCATTTTACTATATATATATATATATATATATATATATATATATATATATATATATATATATATATATATATATATATATATACGTATACATACTTTACTATACTTTAGCATGCTAAAACGGCAACTTCAGCATGCGTGAAGTACCAAAATATATGACTCGGAGGTGTGTATCTGCAAAATTATTTAACAAAAAATGCTAACATGCTAACATTTGTTTGCAGAAAGTACCACAATTTATGACTCTGAGCTGTACGCCTGACAAAATAACTAAGAAAAAGCTAGCATGCTGATGTCAGCATGCTAAAGTTGCAACATCCGCATGCTTCAAGTACCAAAATATATACCCCTGAGGTGTATACCAGCTAGGTTCACTAAATGAAAGCTACTATGCTAATGTTAGCATGCTAACTTCGGCAAATATCAAGTACCAAAAAAAATTACTCTGAGGTGTATACTTGTTAAATTAACTTAACAAATGGATATATATATATATATATATATATATATATATATATATATATATATATATATATAAATGTAGTATTTCAAAATTCAAAATATACATTCAGTAAGAAAAATGTAAGTACTTTATTAAAACAAAAACATTGAAGGCCATATAAAACGTTGTGGGGGCCCCAGATGTGGCCCCTCAGGCCTTGAGTTGGACACCTGTGACGATGCCAACACAACAGTTTATTTCTCATGCGTCTTACCTGCATGTTGTTTGACTTTGCTGTTGGTTTTATCTTGCATCTTCAGTTCGAAATCTCTCACCTCCTCCAAAGTTAGTCCTGCAGAAACCCACACCCACACGTTGCTTTCAAAAAACGGGTTATTTTCTTACGATTCGACTCGTTTCAGGATCGATTCTCCATTCGAACCGGAATCGGTCAGTTTTGCTTACAACTGTACACAATGAGCTACAGAGCTAGCCTACAACGTTAGCATGCGCACAATAAAAATGCTAACACTTAGCAAATGTGCTAACGATGGCATGCTAACAGTTAGCATGGCTCACGTGTCAATTAACACGGCTGTAAGGTGTATGGCTTCTGAAATAGAGAAACAACGTGTAAACATAGATGAAAAATTTTGCACGGCAAATTAGGTAAATATAATATAACGGAAGACAAAATCAAAGGTAAATAGAAGGTAAACAAAAGGTAAAACATGTAAGATCAAGTTAAAAGAAGTTAAGTGGAAAGTGGAAAAAGGGTACAAGAGGGTAGAAGGAAGTACAATATGGTTAATAGAAAGTAAATAAAAGGTAAAACTTAAGTGTAGAAGGTAAATAGACAATAAAAAAAGACAAAATAAAATGGTAAAAAAAAAGGTAAACCATGTGAATGGAAGTTAAAAGAAACTAAGTAGAAAGTAAAGGGTACAAGGAAGTAAAATAAGGTTAAAAAAGGCAAATAAAAATAGAAGATAAAATAAAGCAGAAAAAAGGTAAATAAAAGGTAAAACGTAAATGGAAGTTAAAAGAAGGTAAGTAAAAAGTATACACAAAGGTACAAGAGCATACAAGGAAGTAAAATAGGGTAAATTGAAGGCAAAAAACAAGGAAGTAAAATAGGGTAAATTAAAGGCAAAAGAAAAGGTAAATAATAGGTGAAGAAGGTAAATAGAAGACAAAATAGAAGGTAAATAGAAGCTACATAATAGGTAAAACATGGAAGTGTACAGGAGGGTAAAAGGAAGTGAAAAAAGGTGAATAAAAGGTCAATCAAAAAGAAATTAGGTGAATAAAAGCTAACAGAAGACAAAATAAAAGGTAAATGGAAGGTAAATTATGTAAATGGAAGTAAAAAGAAAGTACGTACAAAGTAAAAAAAAGGGTACAATGAAGTAAACTAGGGTTAATAGAAGGTAAATCAAAGGTAAACTATGTAAATGGAAGTCAAGGAAAGTAAGTAGAAAGTAAAAAAGGATACGATGAAGTAAGTTAGGGTTAATAGAAGGTAAATTAAAGACAGATGAAAAGTGTAAAAGGTAAATAGAAGATAGTATACAAAATAAAACGTAAATAAAAAAGGTAAAACATGTCAATGGGTGTTAAAAGAAGGTAAGTAAAGATATTAAAAAAGATACAAGAGCATACAAGGAAGTAAAATAGGGTAAATAAAAGGTCAGTCATAGGTGAAGAAGGTAAATAGAAAGACAAAATAAAAGGTAAATAGAAGCTACATAATAGGTAAAACATGGAAATGGAAGTTAAGTAAGTAGAACGTAACAAAGGTTACAGGAGGGTACAAGGAAGTAAAAAAAGGTAAATAAATAAATGGGTTGTACTTGTATAGCGCTTTTCTACCTTCAAGGTACTCAAAGCGCTTTGACACTACTTCCTCATTTACCCATTCACACACACATTCACACACTGATGGAGGGAGCTGCCATGCAAGGCGCCAACCAGCACCCATCAGGAGCAAGGGTGAAGTGTCTTGCTCAGGACACAACGGACGTGACGAGGTTGGTACTGGGTGGGATTTGAACCAGGGACCCTCGGGTTGCGCACGGCAACTCTCCCACTGCGCCACGCCGTCCCTGAATAAAAGGTAAATCAAATACAAATTAGGTAAACAAAAGATAACAGAAAACAAAATTAAAGGTAAATGGAAGGTAAATCAAAGGTAAATTATGTAAATGGGAGTCAAAAGAAGGTAAGTAGAAAGTAAAAAAAAGGTTACAATGAAGTATAGTAGGGTTAATAGAAGGTAAATCAAAGGTAGATGAAAAGTGTAAAAGGTAAATAGAAGATAGTATGCAAAATAAAAGGTAAAAAAAAGGTAAAACATGTAAATGGAAGTTAAAAGAAGGTAAGTAAAAAGTGTAAAAAAGATACAAGAGCATACAAGGAAATAAAACAGGGTAAATAAAAGCCAAATGCAAATAAGGTAAATAGAAGATAAAAGAAGGCAACAGGTGCAACAATATTTATTTGGACTATTTTCCCTGAAATAGGGTTTGGGACTACAAAGTGTGTTTCATCACATCAAACTAACGGATAGATTACTGACTACTATCAAAATCTACATCTGCAGCCCCTCATTTTTAACATCAAATTAGCAAACATCAAAGTCAAGCAAGACAGAAGATGAGCGCTAACCCTGCACGTCACTCCCAGTGCTGGGGCAGGAGGGGGCTGGGAACACATGTTATCATAGCCAGTGCGACGCAGACAGCGCTGAAGGCTGCAAAAGAAAAAAAAAAGCCAATCTTTTTCCTCAGGACTATTGATGTGCCCTCCGGCAAGCCTCACTCTACCGCATGTGCCACTCCTTGTGCGTCAGGGCTCCGTGTGTGGAATGCAGACACAAATAATTATAATAAAATACAATTTGGCTTAGCATTATATAAATATATGTATAAATATATGTGATATATGTGAATATATGTGATTCTCCGGTGTATAGTTGTAAAATTATTAAAAAATATATACAAAATGCTAACATTAGCATACATCAAGTACCAAAATATGTCACTCGGAGGTGTATATCTGCAAAATTATATTAAAAAAATGCTAACATGCTAACATTAGCATGCGTCAAGTACCAAAATGTATGACTTTGAGGTGTATACAACTTCAGCATGCTTTCCAGTCCCAACATATAACCCAAATGAAAGCTACAATGCTAATGTTAGCATGCTAAAATGCTAACTTCAGCAAATGTCGAGTAACGAAAAATGACTCTGAGGCGTATACTTGCTAAATTAACTTAAAAAAAGGTAGCATGCTATATCTTCAAAATTATCAAAACATGCTAACATGCTAACATTAGCATGTGTCAAGTACCAAAATATATGACTCTAAAGTGTATGCAACTTCAGCATGCTTCCAGTACATAAATATGAACTAATTGAAAGCTACAATGCTAATATTAGCGTGCTAAAATGCTAACTTCAGCAAATTTCGAGTACTGAAAAATGACCGTGGCGTATACTTGCTAAATTAACTTAAAAAAAGGTTGCATGCTATATCTTCAAAATGATCAAAACATGCTAACATGCTAATATTAACATGTGTCAAGTACCAAAATATATAACTCTAAAGTGTATGCAACTTCAGCATGCTTCTAGTACCAAAATATGAACTAAATGAAAGCTAATATGCTAATTTTAGCATGCTAAGATGCTAACTTCAGCAAATGTCGGGACCGAAAAATGACTCCGAGGTGTATACTTGCTAAATTAACTTACAAAAAGGTAGAATGCTATATCTTCAACATTATCAAAACATGCTAACATGCTAACATTAGCATGTGTCAAGTACCAAAATATATGACTCTAAAGTGTATGCAACTTCAGCATGCTTCCAGTACCAAAACATGAACTAATTGAAAGCTACATGCTAAAATGCGTACTCCAGCAAATGTTGAGTACCGAAAAATGACTTACTAAATTAACTTAAAAATTGTAGCATGCTATTGTTAGCATGCTAAAATGCTTACTTCATTATTTGTCAACTTGTTTGTCAAGTACCAAAATACAATGTACAACAAATACTAACATGCTAACATAAGCATGCGTCAAGTACCACAATATATGACTCTGAGGTATGTACCTGACGAAAAAACTGAGAAAAAGAATGGCAACTTTAGCATGCTTTGAGCACCAAAATATTTATCAAATGAAAGCTACTATGCTAATTTTAGCGTGCTAAAATGCTAACTTCACTATTTGTGAACTTGTTTGTCAAGTATCAAACTATAAGACTCGGAGTCGTGTATCTGCAAAATTATCAAAAAATGCTAACATTAGCATGCTTCGAGTACCGAAATATTAACTAAATGAAAGGTACAATGCTATTGTTAGTATGCTAAAATTCTAACTTCCCTAATTGTCAACTTGCTTGTCAAGCACCAAAATGAATGACTCGGAGGTGTATATCTGCAAAATTATCAAAAAATGCTAACATTAGCATGTTTCGAGTACTAAATTATTAACAAAATGAAAGCTACTATGCTAATTTTAGCATGCTAAAATGCTAACGTCACTATTTGTTAACTTATTTGTCAAGTACCGAACTATGTGACTCGGAGGTGTATATCTGCAAAATTATTAAAAAAGCTAACATGCTAACAAAAGCATGCGTCAAGTACCAAAATATATGACTCTGAGGTCTGTACCTGACAAAAAAACTGAGAAAAAGCTAGCATGCTGATGTTAGCATGCTAGAATGGCAACTTCAGCATGCTTTGAGTACCAAAATATTTACTAAATGAAAGCTACAATGCTAATGTTAGCATGCTAAAAATGCTAACTTCAGTAAATGTTGAGTACCGAAAAATTACGTGCTAAATTAACTTTAAAAAGGTAGCATGCTATTTTTAGCATGCTAAAATGCTAACTTCATTATTTGTCAACTTGTTTGTCAAGTACCAACATATATGACATGGAGGTGTATAGCAGCAAAATTACCTAACTTTCTAGCATGCTGACATTACCATGCATAAAGTACCAAACTATATGAGTATGAGGTGTATACCTGCTAAAATATCTAAAAAAACAAACAAACAAACAAAAAAAACAGAATGCTAATGGTAGCATGCTAAAATGCTAACTTTTAAATATATTACTCTGAGGTGTACACTTGCAAAATATGGTGAAAAAGTGCTAACATTTGTCAAATAATAAAATATGACTGAGGTTTACACCTAAAATATGTGCAAAAAAAGCTAGCATGCTAAAATTAGCATGCATCAAATAAAAAAATATATTATTCTGAGGTGTACACTCGCAAAATATGCTGAAAAATGCTAACATTTGTCAATTAATAAAATATTTGACTTTGATGTTGAAACCTAAAATATGTCTACCATGCTAACATTGGCATGCTAATCAAATACCCAAATATATGACTCCAAGGTGTACACTCGCAAAATATACTGAAATAATGCTAACATTCGTCAAGTAATAAAATATTTGATGTTGAAGTTTATACTAAAAATATGTGCAAAATAAGCTAGCATGCTAAATTTAGCATGCATTAATACTAAAATATATGACTCCGAGGTGTACGCTTGCAAAATATGCTGAAAAAATGCTAACATTTGTCAAGTAATAAAATATTTGACTTTGAGGTTTATACCTAAAACATGTGCAAAAAAAAAAGGTAGAGGCTAAAATTAGCATGCATAAAAAAATACCAAAATAAACTGGATTACTCCGAGGTGTAAAATCGCAAAATATGCTGAAAGAAATGCTAACATTTGTCAGGTATTAGAATATTTTTCATTGAGGTTTGTACCTAAAATATGTGCAAAAAAAGCTAGCATGCTAAAATTAGCATGCATCAAATATCAAAAATATATTACTACGAGGTGTACATTCGCAAAATATGCTGAAAAAATGCTAACTTTTGTCAGGTAACAAAATAGTTTCTGTTGAGGTTTACACCTAAAATATTTACAAAAAAAAGGTAAGATGCTAAAATTAGCATGCATCAAATATCAAAATAAACTGGATTACAAAATCGCAAAATATGCTGAAAAAAAATGCTAACAATTGTCAAGTAATAAAATGTATGATGTTGAGGTTTAAACCTAAAATATGTGCAAAAATACTAGCATGCTAAAATTAGCATGCATCAATACTAAAATATATGACTCCGAGGTGTACACTTGCAAAATCTGCTGAAGAAATGCTAACATTTGTCAAGTAATAAAATATTTGACGTTGAGGTTTATACCTAAAATATGTTAAAAAAAAAAGCTAGCATGCTAACCAATGTGCCCCTGCCCTATGGAATATTTAGTGTGTTTTTCCCACTTACCGTGCCATTCGTCCACCCATGCCACGGCTTGCCTGTGGCCCACCAGGAGGATGTCCCGGATGTTCTGCAAATGACGACAGGAATCAAAATTTTCAATCTGTGTTTTGGTTTTAGCGTAGCAGCCCATTTACGTTACACAGGGTTAATGGAGGCGACCTCAGCTGCCAAATTTGAGGGAGCCAAACCTTAGCATGTCAGCTTTTTTCAAGTAAATTTAGCAGGTATAGAACTTGGAGTCATATGTTTTGGTACTTGATGGATGCTAATGTTAGCCCACTAGCTTTTTTCATGTTAATTTAGCAGGTATACAACTTGAAGTCATATGTTTTGGTACTTGAGAGATGCTAATGTTAGCATTCAAGCTTTTTTCAAGTTAATTTAGCAGGCATACAACTTGGAGTCAAATGTTTTGGTACTTGATGGATGCTAATGTTAGCGCTCTAACTTTTTTCAAGTTATTTTAGCAGGTTTATAAATTGGACTCTTATGTTTTGGTACTTGATGAACGGTAATGTTAGCGTTCTAGCTTTTTTAAGTTAATTTAGCAGGTATACAACCTGGAGTCATATGTTTATGTACTTGATGGACGCTAATGTTAGCGTGCTAGCTTTTTCCAAGTTAATTTAGCAGGTATAGAACTTGGAGTAATATCTTTTGGTACTTGATGGATGCTAAAGCTAGCGTGCTAGCTTTTTTCAAGTTAATTTAGCAGGTATAAAGCTCAGAGTCATATGTTTTGGTACTTGATGAATGTTAATGTTAGCATGCTACCTTTTTTCCAAGTTAATTTAGCAGGTATACAACTTGGAGTCACATGTTTTGGTATTTGATGGATGCTAATGTTAGCATGTTAGCTTTTTTCAATTTAATTTAGCAGGTACACAACTTGGAGTCATATGTTTTGGTACTTGATGGATGCTAATGTCAGCCCGATAGCTTTTTTCATGTTAATTTAGCAGGTATACAACTTGGAGTCATATATTTTGGTACTTGATGGATGCTAATGTTAGCGTGCTAGCTTTTTCGAAGTTAATTTAGCAGGTATAGAACTTGGAGTAATATCTTTTGGTACTTGATGGATGCTAAAGCTAGCGTGCTAGCTTTTTTCAAGTTAATTTAGCAGGTATAAAGCTCAGAGTCATATGTTTTGGTACTTGATGAATGTTAATGTTAGCATGCTACCTTTTTTCCAAGTTAATTTAGCAGGTATACAACTTGGAGTCATATGTTTTGGTATTTGATGGATGCTAATGTTAGCGTGCTAGCTTTTTTAAAGTAAATTTAGCAGGTATACAACTTGGAGTCATATGTTTTGGTACTTGATGGATGCTAATGATAGCCCGCTAGCTTTTTTCAAGGTAATTTAGCAGGTATACAACTTGGAGTCATATGTTTTGGTATTTGATGGATGCTAATGTTAGCCTACTAGCTTTTTTCAAGTTAATTTAGCAGGTATACAACTTGGAGTCATATGTTTTGGTACTTGATGGATGCTAATATTAGCCCGCTTGCTTGTTTCAAGTTAATTTAGCAGGTATACAACTTAGAGTCATATGTTTCGGTACTTGAGAGATGCTAATGTTGGCATTAAAGCTTTTTTCAAGTTAATTTAGCAGGCATACAACTTGGAGTCATATGTTTTGGTACTTGATGGATGCTAATGTTAGCGCTCTAACTTTTTTCAAGTTATTTTAGCAGGTTTATAAATTGGACTCTTATGTTTTGGTACTTGATGAACGCTAATGTTAGCGTGCTAGCTTTTTAAAGTTAATTTAGCAGGTATACAACTTGGAGTCATTCAATCCCTGTATGACAATCCTTATCAACCCATATTCAATTGAATGCACTACAAAGACAACATATTTGATGTTCAAACTCATAAACTTTTTTATTTTTTGCAGATAATAATCAACTTATAATTTCATGGCTGCAACACGTGCCAAAGTAGTTGGGAAAGGGCATGTTCACCACTGTGTTGCATCACCTTTTCTTTTAACAACACTCAATAAACGTTTGGGAACTGAGGACACTAATTGTTGAAGCTTTGAAAGTGGAATTCTTTTCCATTCTTGTTTTATGTAGAGCTTCAGTCGTTCAACAGTCCAGGGTCTCCGCTGTCGTATTTTACGCTTCATAATGCGCCACACATTTTCGATGGGAGACAGGTCTGGACTGAAGGCGGGCCAGGAAAGTACCCGCACTCTTTTACTACGAAACCACGCTGTTGTAACACGTGGCTTGGCATTGTCTTGCTGAAATAAGCAGGGGCGTCCATGATAACATTGCTTGGATGACAACATATGTTGCTCCAAAACCTGTATGGACCATTCAGCATTAATGGTGCCTTCACAGATGTGTAAGTCACCCATGCCTTGGGCACCAATACACCCCCATACCATCACACATGCTGGCTTTTCAAGTTTGCGCCTATAACAATCCGGATGGTTATTTTCCTCCTTGTTCCGGAGGACACCACGTCCACAGTTTCCAAATATAATTTGAAATGTGGACTCGTCAGACCACAGAACACCTTTCCACTTTGCATCAGTCCATCTTAGATGAGCTCGGGCCCAGCGAAGCCGGCGGCGTTCCCAGGTGTTTTTGATAAATGGGTTTTGCTTTGCATAGCAGAGTCTTAACTTGCACTTACAGATGTAGCGACCAACTGTAGTTACTGACAGTGGTTTTATGAAGTGTTCCTGAGCCAATGTGGTGATATCCTTTACACACTGATGGAGGGATCAAAGGTCCGTAATATCATTGCTTACGTGCAGTGATTTCTCCAGATTCTCTGAACCTTTTGATGATTTTACGTACCGTAGATGGTAAAATCCCTAAATTCCTTGCAATAGCTCGTTGAGAAATGTTGTTCTAAAACTGTTTGACAATTTGCTTAGAAATTGGTGACCCTCACCCCATTCTTGTTTGGGAATTACTTAGCATTTAATGGAAGCTGCTTTTAAACCCAATCATGGCCCCCACCTGTTCCCAATTAGCCTGCACACCTGTGGGATGTTCCAAATAAGTGTTTGATGAGCATTCCTCAACTTTATCAGTATTTATTGCCACCTTTCCCAACTCCTTTGTCACGTGTTGCTGGCATTAAATTTTACAGTTAATGATTATTTGCAACAAAAAAGAATGTTTATCAGTTTGAACATCAAATATGTTGTCTTTGTAGCATATTCAACTGAATATGGGTTGAAAATGATTTGCAAATCATTGTATTCTGTTTATATTTACACCTAACACAATTTCCCAACTCATATGGAAACGGGGTTTGTATGTTTTGGTACTTGATGGATGCTAATGTTACTGAATGGAGTATTTAACGTACGTTTAAATGCACTAAAGAAAACCAAATTATTACCCCAAAACAGTTGAACTTGATCCCGTTTTCTTTTCAAAAATGGGATTAAACCACCCAGTTTTTGCTCACCCTGTGGATGAACTCCTCGGTCTTGGTCTGGAGGCCGAACACCTCGAAGCTGCACCGCACCCTCTTGTAGGAGCACATGATGGGCCTGTGCTGGTCCTTCCAGCCGACCTCCAGGGGCCCCCGCTCGGTTTTAGCGGACTGCCAGCGAGACAGGTCCTGCGCACAACAAACACAGCGCGCTCCTAAAGCAGATAAAGTTGCAGAGTGTGCGGAAAAAAGAGGTCCCGCCGGAGGCACCGGGGGAGGAGATGTAGGAGCGCCGTGGCAGCGCTCACAGCGGACAGAAGGCTGATTAAAAAGCTCTCCAGGGCGTATGTTGGATGTCATGACGATGGATTCTGATGCGTCATCTATATTGATGCTCCTCGATCTTAGCGCTGTTTTCGATACCGTTGATCATAATATTTTATTAGAGCGTATAAAAACACGTATTGGTATGTCAGACTTAGCCTTGTCTTGGTTGAACTCTTATCTTACTGACAGGATGCAGTGCGTCTCCCATAATGTGACCTCGGACTATGTTAAAGTGACATGTGGAGTTCCCCAGGGTTCGGTCCTTGGCCCTGCACTCTTTAGTATTTACATGCTGCCGCTAGGTGACATCATACACAAATACGGTATTAGCTTTCACTGCTATGCTGATGACACCCAACTCTACATGCTCCTAAAGCTGACCAACACGCCAGATTGTAGTCAGCTGGAGGCGTGTCTTAATGAAATCAAACAGTGGATGTCCGCTAACTTTTTGCAACTCAACGCCAAAAAAACAGAAATGCTGATTATCGGTCCTGCTAGACACCGACCTCTATTTAATAATACAACTTTAACATTTGACAACCAAACAATTAAACAAGGCGACTCGGTAAAGAATCTGGGTATTATCTTCCACCCAACTCTCTCCTTTGAGGCACACATTAAAAGCGTTACTAAACGGCCTTCTTTCATCTCCGTAATATCGCTAAAATTCGCTCCATTTTGTCCACTAGCGACGCTGAGATCATTATCCATGCCTTTGTTACGTCTCGTCTCGATTACTGTAACGTATTATTTTCGGGTCTCCCCATGTCTAGCATTAAAAGATTACAGTTGGTACAAAATGCGGCTGCTAGACTTTTGACAAGAACAAGAAAGTTTGATCACATTACGCCTGTACTGGCTCACCTGCACTGGCTTCCTGTGCACTTAAGTTGTGACTTTAAGGTTTTACTACTTACGTATAAAATACTACACGGTCTAGCTCCATCCTATCTTGCCGATTGTATTGTACCATATGTCCCGGCAAGACATCTGCGTTCAAAGGACTCCGGCTTATTAGTGATTCCCAAAGCCCAAAAAAAGTCTGCGTGCGTTTTCCATTCGGGCTCCAGTACTCTGGAATGCCCTCCCGGTAACAGTTCGAGATGCCACCTCAGTAGAAGCATTCAAGTCTCACCTTAAAACTCATTTGTATACTCTAGCCTTTAAATAGACTCCCTATTTAGACCAGTTGATCTACCGTTTCTTTTCTTTTTCTCCTCTGTCCCACTCTCCCTTGTGGAGGGGGTCCGGTCCGGTGGCCATGGATGAAGTACTGGCTGTCCAGAGTCGGGACCCAGGATGGACCGCTCGCCCAGAGCCTGGACCCAGGATGGACCGCTCGCCTGTGTATCAGCTGGGGACATCTCTGCGCTGCTGATCCGCCTCCGCTAGGGATGGTTTCCTGTTGGCTCCACTGTGGACGGGACTCTCGCTACTGTGTTGGATCCACTTTGGACTGGACTCTCACGGCTGTGTTGGATCCACTTTGGACTGAACTCTCGCGGCTGTGTTAGATCCACTTTGGACTGGACTCTCGCGGCTGTGTTGGATCCACTTTGGACTGGACTCTCGCGGCTGTGTTGGATCCACTATGGATTGAACTTTCACAATATCATGTTAGACCCGCTCGACATCCATTGCTTTCAGTTCCCCTAGGGGGAGGGGGGTTGCCCACATATGCGGTCCTCTCCAAGGTTCTCATAGTCATCATTGTCACCGACGTCCCACTGGGTGTGAGTTTTTCCTTGCCCTTATGTGGGCTCTACCGAGGATGTCGTTGTGGTTTGTGTTGTGGTTTGTGCAGCCCTTTGAGACACTAGTGATTTACGGCTATATAAATAATCATTGATTGATTAATGTTGGATGTTGAGGACAAAAAAACGTTAATCTTATCAGTGTAGACTAAGTTGTCGTCAATTACCTATTTTTCTTGGACTCGAATAGGAGGATTACTGGTAATAAGGGTAAGGGAAGTACAAAATGAGGTAAATTAAGTGTAAAAAAAAGGTAATATTGGTGGTAAAAATGGTAGAAGAAGTTGAATAAAAGGTAAAAGAAGGTAAATGGAAGGTGAAAGAAGGTAAATAAAGTATAAGAAGGTAAACAAAGGTGAATACGAGATAAATAGAAGGTAAAGGAAAGTACATTGAAGGTGAAGAGAATATAAATAACTAAAATAGGTCAGGAAAGGTAATATAGAAATGGTAAATGAAAGGTTAATAAAAGTTAAAAGGTAAATAGGAGGTAAGGTAAATAAAGGGTTAAAAAAGGTAATACAATATGAAAAAAAAAGCCTAAGAAGTTGAATAAAAGGTAAAAGAAGGTACATTAAAGGTGAACAAAGTACAAGAAGGTAAACAAAGGTGGATAGAAGGTAAGGAAAAGGTAAAGAAAAGTAAATAGGGGGTAGGGAAGTTAAAAGGTAAGAGAAGGTGAATGGAAGGTAAATAAATGTAAATAACAGGTATGGTAAATAGAGCATAAAAAAAGGTAACATAGGTGGTTAAAAAAGATTCAAGAGGTTGAATATAAGGTAAAAGAAGGTACATGGAAGATAGAGGAAGGTCAACAAAAGCAAAAGGGAGGAAATGAAGTTAAACTGTAAGAGAAGGTAATAGGAAGGTAAAGAAAGGTAAAAAGGAGATACAAATAAAGTAAAAAGAGGGTAAAAAATGATTCTTTGTGGTAAAAAAGTACAAGAAGTTGAATAAAATGAAAAAGAAGGTTAATGGAAGGTAAAGGAAGATAAACAAAGTACACGAAAGTAAACAAAGGTGAATAGAAGATAAATAAAAGGTAAATAAAAGTAAATTAAAGGTGAAGAGATATAGGTCAGGAAAGATAACGCCATGGTAAATGAAGGGAAATGAAAGGTAAATAGGAGGTAAAAAAATAAGGAAAATAGAGAATAAAAAGGTATTACAGGTTGTGAAAAAGGCACAAGAAGTTGAATTTAAAGTAAAAGAATGTACATGGAAGGTCAACAAAGTACAAGAAGGTAAACAAAGGTGGTTAGAAGGTAAGGAAAAGGTAAAGAAAAGCAAATAGGAGGTAATGAAGTTAAAAGGAAAGGGGAGGTGAATGGAAGGTAAAGAGATGTAAATAGCAGGTAAGGTAAATAGAGGGTAAAAAAAGTAATATAAGTGGTACAAAAAGATACAAGAAGTTGAATAAAAGGTAAAACATGGAAGGCAAAGGAAGGTAAACATTGGTAAATAAAAGCAAACAGGAGGTGATGAAGTTAAACTGTAAGAGAAGGTAATTAGATGGTAAAGAATGGTAAAAAGGAGATTAAAAAAAGTAAATAGAGGGTAAAAAAATGTATTATATGTGGTAAAAAGGTACAAGAAGTTGAATAAAATGAAGAAGATAGTTAATGGAAGGTAAAGGAAGGTAAACAAAGTACACAAAAGTAAACAAAGGTGAATATAATATAAATAAAAGGTAAATAAAAGTAAATTGAAGGTAAAGAGAAGGTAAAAAAGGTAAATGGAAGGTAAAACATCAAGGTAAATAGAGTGTAAAACGAGTAATATAGGTGGTGAAAAAGGTACAAGAAGTTGAATAAAAGGTAAAAGAAGGTAAACGGAAGGAAAAGGAAAGTAAACAAAGTTCAGGAAGGTAAATGAAGGTGAAAAGAAGATAAATAGAAGGTAAAGAACAGTAAAGTGGAATAGGTAAGGGAAAGTAACATACACATGGTAAATAAAGGTAAATAAAAAGTAAGAGAAGGTAAATGGAAGGTAAAGAAAGGTAAATAGGTTAAAAAAGGTAAAATAGGTGCTAAAAAAGGTACAAGAAGTTGAATTTGGTAAAAGAAGGTGAATGGCAGGTAACGGAAGGTTAAAAAGCGCAAGAAAGTAGAAAAAGGTGAATAGAACGTTGCAAGGGTAAAGGAAGTTAAATAGATGGTAAATACTAGCTTACAATAAGGTAAAAGAAGGTAATTAGGTGGTACGCAAGATAAATTGGAAGTATATGAAGGTAATATAGGAGGTAAAAAGGTAGAGGGAGGTAGATTAAAGGTAAAATACGGTAAAGTAGGGTAAATAAAAGGTTAAAAAGGCGCAAGAAGGTAAAATACGGTCAATAGAAGGTAAACAATAGGTAAATTAAGATCAAGGAGGGTAAATAAAAGAAAATAAAGAAAGTAGACAAAGGTGAATAGAAGGTTGCAAGGGTAAAGGAAGGTGAATATAAGGTAAATACTAGCTTACAATAATGTAAAAGAAGGTAATTAGGTAAGTACGCAAGATAAATTGGAAGTATATGAAGGTAATATAGGAGGTAAAAAGGAAGAGGGAGTTAAATTGAAGGTAAAATAAGGTAAAGTAGGGTAAATAAAAGGTTAAAAAGGTACAAGAAGGTAAAATAGAATGTAAATAGAAGTTAAATGAAGATAAAAATAATCTGAAGAAAGGTAGATTAGACGGTAAATAAAAGCTAAATAGAAGGTAATGAAATCTATGGCGACTACAACAATTATTATTTCAAACATTTTCCCTATGAAGTGTGTTTTATCTGACGACTATATATTACTCCCCGAGCACTGAGTGGAGCACCAGTGAGCGGCCTCAGACGTGCACCCTGGGGCCACACCAGCGGCACACCCGTCTGCATTGTCATACCTTATTCTTATAATCACATGACAGCAGTCATTTTCACCAGATTTGTTACCACAAATACGTGATTTGGCCAACTTACAATGGGATCCACAAAACAATCCTGTTTTCCTTGAGCTGTGCACCAGTATTTGACGTCTGCAGCCCACACATTTGCTTCCCCTTAAAACAGGGGTGTCCAAAGTGCGGCCCGGGGGCCATTTTTTAATGGCCCCACAGTACATTTTAAAAATACGATTGAAAAATTTTCAAAACGTAAAAAGTGATATAAAAGAGAAAACGGGTGAAATGTAACAAGAAAATATTGCAATGTTTACTCTAATAACACCAAGCTTTAAAAAATAATAATGAATCAAAATCAATGTCATTATGAATTATTGACCTATTCCGTTTAAATTTTCCACTTTGAGATATTTTTTGGGGGAAAATGTTGCATATTTTGTGTTTGCCATATAAAAAACCAAACTGTTTTTTTTAAAGAAGGGCCTAAAATGAATAAACAAAAAACATAAACAACAATTGACGGATAGAGCTGAAGTTAATCTCGACATTATTGTTTTAAAAGTAAAGAGTAAAAAAAAAATTACAATTTATTTTCCAACACTTTAATGAGTAGGACCCCTTTTGGATCCCCAATAATTTTAGTGTGATTTTTTGCTCAAAAATACTAATTAATTAAAATCAATGTTTTGAGTTATTAACCTTTTTAATGCTCCAATTATTATACAATCTCAAATATTCCACCCCAAAAATTATTGGGTCAAAATATTGCATATTTTGTGATTTTCCCCCCCAAAACGTTTTTTTTTTGTGAAAAAAAAAAGAGCATGCAACTTAAATCTTTAAAATCATTATATTGACAGAAAGACCAAATGTTGATCTAGAGATTTAAAACTTGAATAATAATTAAAAAATAATACTAATGACACATTTTTAATATTTTTTGGATCAAAAACCTTTGGGATCCCTGAGATCTGTCAGGCTTGCCATTGACAGTTTGTTTGTGTTTTTGTTTCTCCTCTGTGTGTTTAGTATTTCCTGTCCTTAGTGCCTGTCTAGTGCTCTTATTTTGTCAGCTTCCTGTCTTGTTCCCTGAGTGCTGTGTTCCTCCTCAGCTGCGGCTGATTGGCACATGGCCACACCCGTTGCCAATCAGCCCGCTCCTATTCGTACCAGCTTTTTCTTGCGTCAGTTGCTGGATCATTGTATTGTCATTTGTATTGTCGGTGCCTCGTGTCACTCTTGTGTCTTGGCTACCTGTCGCGCTACATCTTGTCCTGGTCGTCGTAGCGGTAAGTTTGTTTTTGTTAGCCATTAGCTATTTCCAGTTTTTCTGTTTGTTATGCTCTAGCTTCCATGCTAAAGTTCCTTTTTGTTTCTTGTTAGCTTCTATGCTAAAGGCCTTTTGTTTATTATCCGCCCACGTGCACGCATTTGGTTTGAACCCTTTATTTGATTTTATCTTAGTATCTTTATTAAATCATGTTTGTTCACTCCATGCCTGCCTCCATCTCTGCATCTCGGGGTTCGACACCAAATAACCCTGACAAGCCTGAGTGGAGGCTGAAATGTATATTTTTTATACATATATTGTACTGTTTTTTTAAAATAAAAAATATCAAAGTGGCCTGCACTTGCTTCGATTTTTCAGTTTGCGGCTCTCAGTGGATAAAGTTTGGACACCCCCACCTTAAAACATTCCCATTTAGCACAATGAGATGTAAGAATGGAATAAAGTGGATATTTCTGTACCTTCCCGTTTATATAACATTTTTTTTCATGAGCATTTCTCTCATCTAATTGGATTTAATGATCAATATCAACAAATGGACATTTTTGATAAGTGACAGTAGAATAAGCAGAGTGGTGTTGGAGTGGTCCGACTTTTTGTGTGGCCATGAACGCATCATTGGCTAAGTGCCATGCCTGTTTGTGTTCAAAATTCAATTAAATTCAGGCAAATACTGAAAAGTATTTTGAATCACAGAACAATTTAGACTTATGTGCCTTATTGTGGAGTAAATAAATACGACATGCTGGGGTTGCCTACAGCCACACCTGTCAATGCCACTCAATGTTTTTTTGGCCCAGTTCTAACTGACACCCCACTTTTTTATATCAGTCTTCAAATAGAAGACATGTGGATCCGGCCATTCTGAAATTGAGTAGAAATACATTTCCCTGCCCAAAAATGAGCGTAGGCAGATCAAATGAGATGTGTATGATTAGCATGAACCGCACAGAGCAAAAAAAAAAAGAAAAGAAAAAAAAGGCAGCTTTATTTTAAAGCACGCCGGCGATCATTCTGAGGCCTTTGTTGAAGTTGCCGTGATAAAAGTGTCATTTTTAATTGGCTGTTTGATCCCTGGGAGCGCGACACTGGTGGTCATGGAGACGGCCTTTTTTGAACTTTAAAAAGTGAGGAGATAAAGATGGCCAGATTAGATGAGACTCTTTTTTCCCCCCTATCTCACACACACACACACACAAGAAGACGTCGCTTTTACGGGTGTTGTTCACAAGATTAGGTGGTTCTGCACGCTTTACTACTGACTTGTCGCCAAAAGAAATAAAATGGGAAATCAATTGGTTTGTAAAAGCATTAACATTACACACACTCTTTGTGGCTTTTTGTGTGTGCATATAAAACACACACACACACACACACACACACACACACACACACACACACACACACACACACACACACACACACACACACACACACACACACACACACACACACACATATATATGTGTGTATATATATATATATATTTATGGGTGTGCGGATGTATATATATACATATATGTATATATATGCATACATTATGAATATATATATATATATATACATGTATAAATATATATACAAAAATATAAAGATATACACGTATATACAATTTTTTGTATTTACATATACATATATATACATACATATATACATACATATATACATACATATATACATATATACATACATACATATATATTTACATACAGAGATACATAAATATATACAGTATAAATACAGAAAAATACATATATATACTGTAAATACATGTACACACAAATGCATACATACATACACAGATATGCAGATATACATACATATACATATATACCTGTATATATTTATACATGCATATACACTCATAAATACATATACACACATGTATACACACACATATACATATATGCATATATATAAATGCACACTTATACATATGTGTGCATTTATATATACAGTATGTGTATATATATATACAGTATGTGTATATATATATATATATATACATATATATATATATATATATGTATATATATATATATATATATACATATATATATACATATATATATATATATATATGTATATATATATGTATATATATATATATATATATATATATATATATATATATATATATATATAACATCGCAAAATTATTTTTGTTTCTGTGTGTTTTTTGTGTGTGCATATAAAACATATACATGGATAAACATATGTATATATATATATACAGTATTTATGTGTATAAATATATATACTATATAAATACACAAATATAAATATATACACATTACACATATACATACGTGTATATATATACATATATATATATATATATATATATATATATATATATATATATACATATATATATATACATACACATATACACATATATATACATACATATACACAAATATGTATACAAATGCATACATATATACACATATGCATGTATATATATATATGTATATATATATATATATATATATATATATATATACATATACACACACACATACATACAGTATGTGTGCATTTATATATATGTATAAATATATATACAAATGAATATAAAAAAATATATGTATATATACATACATACACATATATATATATATATATATATATATGTATATATATATATATATATATATATATATATATATATACACACACATACATATATATGTGTATACATATATATCCATATATATAAAAATACATGTATATATACATATCCATATATACATATATAAATACATATACACAGATATACATTTTGATATGCATATAAATTACAGCTGTCAAAGTTAACGCCATAACGCGTTAACTAAATTTCCCTTTAACGGCAGTAATATTCGTAATGCATCTTTTCTGATCCTCACTCCATCCCGTAGCGTGGGTAAATTCAGCTCCATCTACCATCTAACTGCGATTAATTGCGATCCTTTCCGAGTTGACCGCCAACACGATGCGACCGACTGCGATTAGAGTGTTTGGCGTGAGTACGAGAGCACTCAGGACCCACCTCTGACTCTTTGTAGTGCTTCTCTGGGATGGGGTCACTCAGGATATCCAGGAAATTGACATTCTCCGCCGGCGTGGGAGTGTCTCCAAATACCTGTGTTGCAAACAGACATGCAGGCTCCATCATGAAGTGGACCAGACCACAGACCGAAACGACTCAGGGTGTCTCGGAATAGTCCACTAATAGACCGTTCCGTTCGGGGGACTGTTAAGTCCTCGGGCATTGAACCCCCGGCGGTGTAGCTTTGACCGGTTCCCCGACAAAAGGTAACCATCCTGCCCGCGGAGACCTTGTTACAGCCTTTATGTTCCCTACATCAAGTGTGTCAAACGCGATCCCACACGGGGCCAAAATACTCACTTTAGATGATGTTCTGTTGTAACGCGGTTAAATCTACTGAAGGTATTTCTGGTCTTGTCGCACCACCGTGCGACTCGATCAAAAGAGACGCTTTGCTGAACAAAAAGTTGTTTTATTACAAGCGAATGTCCTTAAACAGGTCTGCAGTACACAGAGGAGCCTAAGTAAAAAAAATAAATGAAGAACTCCTAACTTGGAGATGCATAAACATCAGTTTTACATACCTACTTCCTGTGTGTGTGTGTGTGTGTGTGTGTGTGTGTGTGTGGTCAGTCAGGAGAGTACATCATGACCATAAAAGGAGATGTTTGTGTGTAAGTGTGTGGAAAACAACTGCTTTAAAGTTAAAGTACCAATGATGTTCACACACACACTAGGCGTGGTGAAATTTGTCCTCTGCATTTGACCCATTGCCCTTGATCACCACCTGGGAAGTGAGGGGAGCAGTGGGCAGCAGCGGTGCCGCGCCCGGGAATTATTTATGGTGATTTAACCCCCAATTAGTCATAAGTCAAATGTTGGCGTTGGAATATGTTGAAGGTGGAATGGTTTAAATGGGTTGAAAATGTGGAAATGGCGTGGTGCGGGTTGGGGGAGTGGCCATGCCAGCAACCTGAGGGATCCTGGTTCGATCCCCACCCTCTACCAAGCTTGCCACGTCCATGATGGGAATTTTTTTTTAAATGGTAAAATACTTGAATGCTCTAAGTGAGTTGAAATATTAAAATCAATTGAGAAATGTTTTAATTGAGAAATTATATTAAGGAATTTCGGGAAAACCAGGAAATTTTTACGTTTTAAACAAACAATTTTTTTCCCCCCGATTAAGAGGAATGTTTTGACAGGGGAACACTTGAAGTTCTGTGTTGGAGCCACTATGGATTGAACTTTCACAGTATCATGTTGGACCCGCTCGACATCCATTGCTTTCGGTCCCCTAGAGGGGGGAGGGGGGGTTGGGGGTTGCCCACATCTGAGGTCCTCTCCAAGGTTTCTCATAGTCAGCATTGTCACTGGCGTCCCACTGGATGTGAATTCTCCCTGCCCACTGGGTGTGAGTTTTCCTTGCCCTTTTGTGGGTTCTTCCGAGGATGTTGTAGTCGTAATGATTTGTGCAGTCCTTTGAGACATTTGTGATTTGGGGCTATATAAATAAACATTGATTGATTGATTGATTGATTGAAGTGGGTTGAAAAATGTAGAAGGAGTAGTCACCAGAAAAAAGGGTCAAAAAAGGGATGGAAAAAGCAAATTCCTGGACATTTTTTGGAATTTGGAAAAATGATAGTGGGAATTTCCCGACTAGTGGAATATGTTGAAAGTGGAATGGTTTAAATGGGTTGAAAATGTGGAAATGGTGGAAGGGTTGGGAGAGTGGCCGTGCCAGCAACCTGAGGGTTCCTGGTTCAATCCCCACCTTCTACCAACCTAGTCACGCCCATTGTGTCCACTTCACCCTTGCTCCTGATGGGTGATGGTTAGGGCCTTGTGTGGCAGCTCCCCCCATCAGTGTGTGAATGTTTTTGTGAATGGGTAGAAAAGCGTATAACCCATAATCCATTTGAAAAATGCCTAAAAATGGCTACCGAATTTCCTTAAATTGCCGCCGGGCAAAATATTATTTTTATTAGTGCATGTCTAGAATTTCCGCCAGGTCAAACTCATTCGGAAAATAATTAGCATATGCCTAGAATTTCCACCGGGTCAAACTCGTCACGTCACGAGTGACACTTCCCCTGTCATCATTTTCAAAATGGAGGAGGCTGATTTTAATCATTTGAAATCGCATAAAGGGAAGAAGATTAAGAGCTATCAAGTAGGATTTGAGGTCCAAACTATTGAACATGCTAAAAAGAACAGTAAGCAACTATGTTTTATTAATATACCGTAGCTGCGTGTGTCAAATATGAGTCATTAAATGACTCCCGCCTCCTGGTGGTAGAGGGCGCTAGTGATCCTTCTTGCGACTACTCGGCTGCAGAAGAAGTGACAACAAGCAGCAAGAGTGAGCAGCGTGTTCATTTTTTTCTCTAGCTTGCACTTTTAACATGGAAGATTATATATCCAAAATAAAACAGCTTTCTAAACTGGACTTTCAATCGAAGCAGGAGGTAATAAAGGAAGATCTCCATCGAGACAGAGAGACTTTTAAAACTGAAGAAAGATAAGGAAGACTTCTATGAACAAGTTATCGATGCTTTTGATCAGAAGGAGCTGTACATGGACTTCATTTATAAGTAAAGGTAAGACCATTATAAAAAAAATATTAATTAAATGTGCTTTTCATGATGGTATCCTTACATCACACTCAAATTTATAGGCGCAGGCCTAAATTTACCGCATGCCTTTGGTAAGCGCCAGAGTGAGAAGATGTTTTAAAATAATTAGCGCATGCTTGCCGTTACCGCATGCCTTTGGTAAACGCCGGAGTGAGATGAGGTTTTAAATTAATTTGGGCCCCGGTGTTAATTCAAAGAAATACAGTAATTAATTTTGAATTCCGGAAAACCTGGAATTCTGGGAAATGTGGGAATATTTGGAATTTGTCAAAGGAAAGCCCACATGTTGAAGTTAGAACGGCCTGAATCGGTTGAAAAATCTGTAGAAGAAGACGAAGTTGAAATTCCGTCCATCCATCTTCTTCCGCTTATCCGAGGTCGGGTTGCGGGGGCAGCAGCCTAAGCAGGGAAGCCCAGACTTCCCTCTCCCCAGCCACTTGGTCCAGCTCTTCCCGGGGGATCCCGAGGCGTTCCCAGGCCAGCCGGGAGACATAGTCTTCCCAACGTGTCCTGGGTCTTCCCCGTGGACTCGTGGGGCAAGTTGATATTTTTTCATTTTCAAAGCCATTGCAATATACACTTTTTTTTTTAATTGTTGGGGCTCCCTCAAGTTAGGTCTTAAGGACCCAGAAGGGTTTCAGTCTTAAACAAGGTTCAAAATAAATCATATATCATTTTTTTCATAAAACCCTTGAATCTCTAATTTTACTTCATTATTTGTTGAACTTTTTCCGAGCTTTTTGTCGAAACCCTATTTTTTGAGGCAAAATACAAAATATTAAATATTTTTCCGAAAAATATTTTCAAAGTGAAATATTTAATGTGAAGTAGTTGGATCCCTAAATAGGTCAATAATTCATAGCAAAATTTATTTGAATGTATAATTTTTTTATTTTTAAATTTTTTTTTTTAGCAAATAAAGTTATTAAATTCCACTAAAATCCTTAGGGATCCAAAAGTGCCCCACTCATAAAAAGGTCATGCTTTTTTTAATTATTTTTTTTATTTTTAATTCAACACTTAAATCTCTACATCAGCTTCAGATAATATATTGTAATTGGTTTAGTATATTTATAATAACAATCAATAGGATAATTAGTATAATTAGTATGCCCCCCGCAACCCCAAAGGGAATAAGTTGTCAGGCTTTCCCCTGAAAGTTTGTCTATGTTTTAGTTTTCCTCTGCATTTGTCTGTTTCCTCTGTGTTTAGTATCTCCTGTCTTTAGTTCCTGTCTACTGCTCTTGTTTTGTCAGCTTCCTGTCTTGTTCCCTGAGTGCTGTGTTCCTCCTCAGCTGCGGCTGATTGGCACCTGGCCACACCTGTTGCCAATCAGCCCGCTCCTATTTGTACCCTTTTCGTCTTGTGTCAGTTGCTGGATCATTCTGTCACAGTTATTTGATGACGAACCCCAAGATGCAGAGATGGAGGCAGGCATGGAGTGAGCAAACATGATTTTAATATAAATACTAAGACAAAACCAAACAAACGGTTCAAACCAAAAGCGCGCAGGTGGGCGGATAAAAAACATAAGGCCTTAGCATAGAAACTAACAAGAAACAAAAAAGAACTTTAGCATGGAAGCTAGAGGATAACAAACAGAAAAACTGTAAATAGCCAATGGCTAACAAAAACAGCTTACCGCTACGACGACCAGGACAAAATGTAGCATGACAGGTAGTAGCTGTAACAAAACGACACGACAGGTAGCACGACAAGAGTGATATGTGGCAACGACAATACAATGATCCAGTAACTGACACAAGACGAAGAGGGTACAAATAGGAGCGGGCTGATTGGCAACAGGTGTGGCCAGGTGCCAATCAGCCGCAGCTGAGGAGGAACACAGCACTCAGGGAACAAGACAGGAAGCTGCCAAAATAAGAGCACTAGACGAAACTAAAGACAGGAGATACTAAACACAGAGGAAACAGACAAATGCAGAGGAAAACTAAAACATAGACAAACTGTCAGGGGAAAGCCTGACATAAGCGGTAGATAATGGATGGATGGATATAATTAGTATGGACATTTTTTTTCAAATTTTCATATTTTTATGTTTGTTGTATTTATGTCCTTTTTGTCCTTGAAACAATCAATAGTTTATAGCAACATTGATTTTCATTCATTATTATTTTTTTGAGAAATTATTTAAAAAATGGTGTTATTAGAGTCAACAATGCAACTTTTTCTCTTTGCATTTCACCTATTTGCTCTTTTATTCCACTTTTTAATGTTTAAAAAATATATATATATTTTAGTATTTTAGAATGAAGTGCTGGGGGCCGTAAATGGCCCCCGGGCCACACTTTGGACACCCCTGGTGTAGAGAATGGAGATGATACCAGTAGGAGGTGATACTGGGAGCTAGAAACATCCTCAACTGTACATTCCGATGTGAAGAGGAAAACGGTGTAAATAGAACCCCCCCGGGAACAATAAAAAGGTAAAAAAAAAAAAAGATCTGAAGGCTGTGTTACTTTTAGCTGATCTTGTTTCAAACGAGCTCTAATGCCCCGCCGAGTTTGTTCACGTGGCTGCCAAAAACCAACAAATAGTCAAATAAAAAGCCATCAGGGCGCCGTACTCGCCCTTGGTGCTTTTTTATTTATTTTATTTATTTTTTTACAAGTGCTGCATGTGCACTTTTCTCGCCGTGCCTCACTAAACCTATGGAAGCTGAGGAAACTTGCATTAAAATGTCAACGTTTTTTTTATATGAAATGTAACTTTTTTCTGATTATAATCAAAGCAGAGGAGGACACAAGCGTGCAAAACAACGTCAACAAAATAGGGAAATCGCGTTGAACACTTAACGGTCATGAATTCGCACAAAACCCCCAAAGCGGTAAAGTTGTCGCTTTGTGTAAATGGTAAATATAAACAAAATACAATGATTTGCAAATCCTTTTCAATGTCAAACTGGGACTTGGGCGTAGGATTGTTTTTCCGAGGCAAAGGAAAGTTGGCACGAGCAAGACGTGAGTGTAAGTACATATTTATTTTAATACTATAACCAAAAAAAAGGCAAACAAAAGGTGCGCACCAGGGCGGAGAACAAACTTGACTAGAAAACAAAACTAGCAGTATGGCATGATTATAGACAAAAGAACAAAACTCAACAACTGTGAAAGAAAAAAAAACAAAAAACTGACATGGCATGAGCAAAAGGGAAACTATGGACAGAGTGATTAGCAGGCATGGCATGGCATGAAGGGAGTCGGGGTAAAGTCGCCAGGCTGACTTCCTGGCAACTTCCGGTTTAAATAATAGACGTGATAATTGCAAACAGGTGTGAGACATGAGGACAGGGGCGTGACATGAGGACAAGGTGAAAACTAATGAGTTGGCATGGTAACAAAGCAAACAAGAAAGTGCAGGAACAGGAACAGAGTGAACAAAAAAACAAAACCGAACATGACCAAAACAAAACATGACCCCATAGACGTGATATTCTACATATATTCCATTAAATACACTTCAACGACAAGATATTTCATGTTCACACTTAGAAACTTTGTTATTTTCGGCAAATATTAGCTCATTTGGAATTGGATGCCTGCGGCGTGTTTCAAAAAAGCTGGCTCAAGTGGCAAAAAAGAGTGAGAAAGTTGAGGAACGCTCATCAAAGACTTATTCGGAACATCCCACAGGTGAACATGGCTAATTGTGAACAGGTGGGCGCCATGATTGGGTATAAAAGCTCCTTTCATGAAATGCTCACAAGGATGAGGCGAGGGTCACCGCTTTGTCAACAAATGTGAGCAAATTGTTTAAGAAAAACATTTCTCAAGCAGCTATTGCAAGGAATTTAGGGATTTCACCATCTACACTCCGTAATATCATCAAAAGATTCATAGAATCCGTAGAAATCACTGCACATAAGCCATGATATTACACACCTTCGATCCCTCAGGCGGTACTGCATCAAAAAGCCACATCAGTGTGTAAAGGACATCACCACATGGGCTCAGGAACACTTCATAAAACCACTCTCAGTAACTACAGTTTGTTGCTACATCTGTAAGTGCAAGTTAAAACTGTACTATGCAAAGCCAATGCAATTTATCAACAACACCCGGGAACGCCGCCGGCTTCGCCGGGCCCAAGCTCACCTAAGATGGACTGATGCAAAGTGGAAAACTGTTCCGTGGTCGGATTAGTCCACATTTCAACTTTTTTTTTGAAACTGTGGACATTGTGTCCTCTGGACCAAAGAGGAAGAGAACCTTTCGGATTGTTCTAGGGTCAATGTGTAAAAGTCAGCATCTGTGATGGTATGAGGGGGTATTAGCGACCAAGACTTGGGTAACTTACACATCTGTGAAGGCACCATTAATGCTGAAAGGTACGTACAGGTTTTGGAACAACATCCAAGCGCCGTCTTTTTCATGGACGCCCCTGCTTATTTCAGCAAAACAATGCCGGCACGTGTTACAACAGCGAGGCTTCTTAAAAAAAGAGTGCGTGTACTTTCCTATGCTGAAAGATACAAACAGGTTTTGGAGCAACATATGTTGCCATGCAAGCAACGTTATCATGGACGCCCCTGCTTATTTCCGCAAGACGACGCCAAGCCAGGTGTTACAACAGCGTGGCTTCGTAGTGAAAGAGTGCAGGTTTTAGATGGGGACTGTTGAACAACTTAAGATGCACATCAAGCAAGAATGGGAAAGAATTCCACTTCAAAAATGTGTCTCCTCAGTTCCTAAACCTTTACCGGGTGTCGTTTAAAGAAAAGGCCATGTAACACACTGGTAAAAAGGCCTTTTTTTTGCCATTAAATTCCAAGTTCATGATTATTTGCTCAGTGTGAACATGAAATATCTTGTCTTTGAAGTCTATTCAATTGAATATAAGTTGAAAAGGATTTGTTGTATTCTCTTTTTATTTAGCATAACAAGGTGACAACTTCACTGCTTTTGGGGGCTTTTGTACGTTTGTATGGTTTTTCGTCCCCAAAAGTGCCAAAGTGTACCTCTCCACTCACGTTGTCGTTGCTGCCGTTGTTGTTCTCGAATCGCGTCTCGATGCGGACGCTGAACCTGGGGAGGAAGGACACCTGCCGAGCAGAAAAAGTGAGAAGGGAGCGTTTTGCGGATGAGGAAATGACGAGGGAGATGACTTACTGAGTATTCTGCGGCGCCCGCGGTGATCGATATCAGGTGTGGCGGGGGGGGGGGGGGAGAAAAAAAAGAAGCGGTGTTATGCATGCATGTAAACACACGCTACTGCAGAGAAATGAATATTTGATGCTACTCGGGGGAGGAAAAACGTGAGTACAGAGTAAACACCATGCAAGGTGAAAGTGATATTTGATACCTGTGATGGTGAACGGGTAGAAATTCCAGGCCTTTTCCGTCACGTAGCAGAAGTCCGGGACCAGGGCCTTGGCCCATGATGGCAGTTTACTGAAAGCAACACCGGGAAATTACAAAAAAATATATATATAGGGAAGGGAGTGGAAATAATTGCCGGGTTACCTGAAGGCAACTTTGCTAACCCGCAGCCATCATGTCATTATTCACCGCTAACAATGTTTATTGTTGACGTTCTGGTCGCACCAGGAAGAACGGAACCAAGTACAGTAGCTAGATGGAGTTACATAGCTAGCTGAGGTTACGTAGCTAGATGGAGTTCTGTAGCTAGATGGAGTTACGTAGCTAGCTGAGTTTACGTAGCTAGATGGAGGTCTGTAGCTAGATGGAGTTACGTAGCTAGCTGACGTTACGTAGCTGGATGGAGTTCTGTAGCTAGATGGAGTTACATAGCTAGCTGAGGTTACGTAGCTGGATGGAGTTCTGTAGCTAGATGGAGTTACATAGCTAGATGGAGTTACGTAGCTAGATGGAGTTACGTAGCTAGATGGAGTTATGTAGCTAACTGCGGTTACGTAGCTAGATGGAGTTCTGTAGCTAGATGGAGTTCTGTAGCCAGATGGAGTTACGTAGCTAGATGGAGTTCTGTAGCTAGATGGAGTTACGTAACTAGCTGAAGTTACGTAGCCAGATTAAGTTCTGTAGCCTGATGGAGTTACGTAGCCAACTGGAGTTACATAGCCAGATTGAGTTCTGTAGCTAGATAGAGTTACGTGGCTAGCTGAAGTTACGTAGCCAGATGGAGTTCTGTAGCTAGATGGAGTTACGTAGCTAGCTGAAGTTACGTAGCCAGATTAAGTTTTGTAGCTAGATGGAGTTACGTAGCTAGCTGAGGTTACGTAGTTAGATGGAGTTCTGTAGCTAGATGGAGTTCTGTAGCTAGCTGAAGTTACGTAGCTACATGGAGTTCTGTAGCTAGATGGAGTTCTGTAGCTAGATGGAGTTACGTAGCTAGCTGAAGTTACGTAGCTAGATGGAGTTCTGTAGCTAGATGGAGTTCTGTACCCAGATGGAAATCTGTAGCTAGATGGAGTTACGTAGCTAGATGGAGTTCTGTAGCTAGTCGAAGTTACGTAGCTAGATGGAGTTCTGTAGCTAGATGGAGTTACGTAGCTAGATGGAGTTACATAGCCAGATGGAGTTTTGTAGCTAGATGGAGTTACGTAGCTAGATGGAGTTCTGTAGCTAGATGGAGTTACGTAGCTAGCTGAAGTTACGTAGCTAGATGGAGTTCTGTAGCTAGATGGAGTTCTGTAGCCAGATGGAGTTACGTAGCTAGATGGAGTTCTGTAGCTAGATGGAGTTACGTAACTCGCTGAAGTTACGTTGCCAGATGGAGTTCTGTAGCTAGATAGAGTTACGTAACTAGCTGAAGTTACGTAGCCAGATTAAGTTCTGTAGCTAGATGGAGTTACATAGCTAGCTGGAATTACATAGCCAGATTGAGTTCTGTAGCTAGATAGAGTTACGTGGCTAGCTGAAGTTATGTAGCCTGATGGAGTTCTGTAGCAAGATGGAGTTACGTAGCTAGCTGAGGTTACGTAGCTAGATGGAGTTCTGTAGCTAGATGGAGTTACGTAGCTAGCTGAAGTTACGTAGCCAGATGGAGTTCTGTAGCTAGATGGAGTTACATAGCTAGCTGAAGTTACGTAGCTAGATGGAGTTCTGTAGCTAGATGGAGTTACGTAGGTAGCTGAAGTTACGTAACTAGATGGAGTTCTGTAGCTAGATGGAGTTCTGTAGCTAGATGGAAATCTGTAGCTAGATTGAGTTACGTAGCTAGATGGAGTTCTGTAGCTAGCTGAAGTTACGTAGCTAGATGGAGTTCTGTAGCTAGATGGAGTTACGTAGCTAGATGGAGTTACATAGCCAGATGGAGTTCTGTAGCCAGATGGAGTTATGTAGCTAGATGGAATTACATAGCCAGATGGAGTTCTGTAGCTAGATGGAGTTACGTAGCTAGATGGAGTTATGTAGCTGGCTGCGGTTACATAGCTAGATAGAGTTCTGTAGCTAGATGGAGTTACGTAGCTAGCTGAGTTTACGTAGCTAGATGGAGTTCTGTAGCTAGATGGAGTTAAGTAGCTATCTGACGTTACGTAGCTAGATGGAATTCTGTAACTAGATGGAGTTACGAAGCTAGCTGAAGTCACGTAGCCAGATGGAGTTCTGTAGCTAGATGGAGTTCTGTAGCTAGCTGAAGTTACGTAGCTAGATGGAGTTCTGTTGCTAGATAGAGTTACATAGCTAGATGGAGTTACATAACCAGATGGAGTTCTGTAGCTAGATGGAGTTCTGTTGCTAGATGGAGTTATGTAGCCAGATGGAGTTATGTAGCTAGATGGAAGTAAATACCCAGCTAGAGCCACGTGGCCTGCCGGAGTTACATAGCTAACTAGTGCTTCGTAGCTAGCTGGAGTTACAAAGCTAGATGGAGTTCTGTAGCAAGCTCGAGTCCTGTAGCTAGTTGGATTTACGTAGCGGACTAGATTTATGTAGCAAGCTGGAGTTACATAGCGAGCTAGAGTTACGTAGCTAGCTGGAGTTATGTAGCTTGCAGGAGTTACATAGCGAGCTGGAGTTACGTAGCTAGCTGGAGTTACATAGCTAGCTGGAGTTACGTAGATAGATAGTGTTACGTAGCTAGCTGGAGTTACAAAGCTGGCTGGAGTTACGCAGCTAGCAATAGTTATGTAACTAACTGGAGTTATGTCGCTGAATGAAGTCAATCTATAGTTAGGTAGCTAGCTGGAGTTACAGAGCCAGCTAGAGTAACTTACCCAGTTAAAGTTACGTAGCTAGCTAGAGTTATGTAGCTAGTTAGAGTTACATAGCCAGCTGGAGTTACTAAGCTAACTGGAGTTATGTAGCCAACTGGCGTTACGTGGCAATCAAGAGTTACTAAGCTAACTGGAGTTATGTGGAAATCAAGAGTTAAGTAGCTAGTTGTGGATGCAAAGCTAGCTGGAGTTACTTAGCCAGCTAAAGTTACGTAGCCAGCTAGAGTGACGTAGCCAGCTGGAGTCACTAAGCTAACTGGAGTCACGTGGCAAGCTAGCGTTACTCCAGCCAGCTAGAGTTAAGTAGATAGCCGGAGTTATGTAGCTAGATTGATTGATTGATTAAAAATTTTATTAGTAGATTGCACAGTTCAGTACATATTCCGTACAATTGACCACTAAATTTTGTTTAAGTCAGGGTTTATGTTTAGCAATTCATGGTAGCTAACTTGAGTAACTGAGCCAGTTAAAGTTACGTAGCTAGCGAGAGGGACGTAATGAGCTAGGGTTACGTGGAAGCAAGAGTTACTAAGCTAACTGGAGTTTCGTAGCCAGCTGGAGTTATGTGGTAAGCAAGAGTCAAGTAGCTTGCTGTTGATGCATAGCTAGCTGGAGTCACTTAACCATCTAAAGCTACGTAGCCAGCCGGAGTTACTAAGCTGGCTGGAGTAACGTAGCAAGCTAGAGTCACTCCAGCCAGCTAGAGTTAAGTAGATAGCTGGTGTTATGTAGCTAGTTCGAGTAACCTGGCTAAGTAATGATACGTAGCTAGCTAGAGTTGAGTAGATAGCTGGAGTTACTATGCTAACTGGAGTTACGTAGTAAGCTGGAGTTATGTGGCAAGCAAGAGTCAAGTATCTAGCTGTGGATGCATAGCTAGCTGGAGTAACTTAGCCAGGTAAAGTTACATAGCTAGTTAGAGTCAAGTAGACAGCTGGAGTTAAGTAGCTAACTAAAGTTACGTAGCCAGCTGGAGATACGTGGCAAGCAAGAGTCAAGTAGCTAGCTGTGGATGCATAACTACCTGGAGTAACTTAGCCAGCTAAAGTTAAGTAGCCAGTTAGAGTGACGTAGCCAGCCGGAGTCACTCAAGATAGCGTTACTCCAGCCAGCTAGAGTTTAGTAAATAGCTGGCGTTATGTAGCTAGCTCGAGTAACTTAGCCAGGTAAAGTTACGTAGCTAGCTGAAATGACGTAACTAGATAGAGTTATGTAGTTAGCTAGAGTTGCATAACCAGCCGGAGTAACTTAGCCAGCTAAAATGATGTAGCCAGCCGGAGTTACTAAGCTAGCTGGAGTAACGTAGCAAGCTCAAGTCACTCCAGCCAGTTAGAGTTAAGTAGATAGCTGGCGTTATGTAGCTGGCTCGAGTAACTTAGCCAGGTAAAGTTACATAGTTAGTTACAGTTAAGTAGACAGCTGGAGATACGTGGCAAGCAAGAGTCAAGTAGCTAGCTGTAGATGCATAGCGAGCTGGAGTAACTTAGTCAGCTAAAATTAAGTAGCCAGTTAGAGTGACGTAGCCAGCCGGAGTCACTCAAGATAGCGTTACTCCAGCCAGCTAGAGTTTATTAAATAGCTGTCGTTATGTAGCTAGCTGAAGTAACTTAGCCAGGTATAGTTACGTAGCTAGCTGGAGTGACGTAACTAGATAGAGTTATGTAGTTAGCTAGAGTTGCATAACCAGCCGGAGTAACTTAGCCAGCTAAAGTGATGTAGCCAGCCGCAGTTACTAAGCTAGCTGGAGTAATGTAGCAAGCTCAAGTCACTCCAGCCAGCTAGAGTAAAGTAGATAGCTGGCGTTATGTAGCTGGCTCGAGTAACTTAGCCAGGTAAAGTTACATAGTTAGTTACAGTTAAGTAGACAGATGGAGATACGTGGCAAGCAAGAGTCAAGTAGCTAGCTGTAATTCATAGAGAGCTGGAGTAACTTAGCCAGCTAAAGTTAAGTAGCCAGTTAGAGTGACGTAGCCAGCCGGAGTCACTCAAGATAGCGTTACTCCAGCCAGCTAGAGTTTAGTAAATAGCTGGCGTTATGTAGCTAGCTCGAGTAACTTAGCAAGTTAAAGTTACATAGCTAGTTCGAGTTAAGTAGCTAACTGGAGTTACTTAGTGTGTCACTTATCAGATACAGAATGTGTGTTTTTTATTCCTAAACACGTTGGGATTGTAGTCATTAGGAGACGGTTACTGGTGACATACCAACAAGCAGATAAACAACCTAAGTTACTATTGACAACACTAGGGAGCGTTTTCTGGTAGGACCAGAATCCTTTCCAGTACGGGCCTCAACATGTTTCTGCCTCTTGGACTTTTGCCTGCAGGGTCAACTGCGGTGTCTTGTTGTCACAGGTTCGATACTCGGAAACTCCAAACGGTTGGACGGGGAAAGAGCGGAACGGGACAAACGCGGTTACAGAAAACCATGGCGCGGGGGAAGGGGAGGCGTTTGGGGGGTTTGGTTGATTCTGCCTACCTGCTGAGGTAGATCCGCTTCTCCGTCACCTGTCCCGGACCGTGTTGGGGGTGCGTGTCCAACTGGTTCCTCACGACCACCACACCTTCTCCCCCGCCGCTCTGCTCGCAGCTGTGCCTGCTGATCATGTACAGCTGCCCGATCCTGTACTGGAACCAAGGCAAGACACGGAACTCAGAGACCAGCGCCGGGACTTTAAATGGTACTTGTTACAACTACGGAGTCCTGATCAGGGATCAAGTTTGTTGCAAGATCAGCAAAAAAAAAAAAAAATAGAAGGTGACTGACTAACAATGCGGCTAATGAGAGTACATTCAAATATATCCAAAAACCGCCAACAAAACTCCATTTATATCTGGGGACAATAAAATTAACCCAAAATTAAACAAAATAAACCAAAATTATCGAAATCAACCAAAAATAAATAAATTAACCAAAAAATTTACCATAAAAGTTAACCAACAAAAATGTTACTTTTTTTTTTTTTTTTTACCAAATCAACCAAATCAACCAAATTATCCAAATTACCCAAAATGTACCACATTAACCAGAAAATTCACCCCCAATTTTTTTTGTGCCAAATGAACCAAATTAACCAGATTAACCAACACCATTTACCAAATTAACACAAAATAACCAAATCAACCAAAAAATTACAAAAACTTAAGATAAAACTTAACATAAAAATGAACCAAACTAACCAAATTAACCAAAATGTACCCAAATTAACCAAATCAACCAAACCAAATTAACCCAAAATAATTTTTTTTAAACCAATTAACCAAAATCAACCAAATTAACCCCAAAAAATCACCCCCAAAAAATACAAAAAATTGTTTGACCAAATTAACTACCTTAACCAATTTAAACAAATTAACAACAAAAAATAAATAACAATTATTTTGACCAAATTAACCTAATTTACCAACCAAATTAACCCAATTTACCAAATTAACAAAAATGTGTCAAATTAACCAAAAAACACGAAAATTACCAAAAAATATTATTTACATTTTTAACAAATTAACCAAATCAACCAAAATTAACCGAATTATCGAAATAGACCAAACAAAATTCCATCCATCCATTTATTTTCAAACAAAATTAACCCCAAAAAATTTCCGGAAAATTGACCATTTTTTAATACCAAATTGACCTAATTATTCAAACCAACCAAAATGTAAACCACAAAAATTTACCAAATCAACCAAAAAAAAATCAACCAAAAAAATAACCAATTAATTTACCATTTTTTTAACCAAATTAGCCAAATCAACCTAAACTAACCAAATGAACAAAAAAAATTCCCCCCAAAACAACCCAAAAAATTACTCAATCCAGATGAACAAAAACAACAAAATTAACCAAAATTAACCCAAGTTTCAGCAGTATTTTTGTTATGAACTATTTCTAGTGGAGACATGATCTGGGAGAGCTAACTAGCTTACGCTGCTGTATTGACATATTGATCTGCTGCATCGCCTCTGAGTTGGTGAAAGTTAATTCCGGGTTATAAATCGTGCCTCTCACCTGGATAGTCGAAGGTTGTGGACGTAAACCCACAAATTGGTATACTTTGACATTCAACTTGGACCCGGAGATTAAAATAAATAAATAAATCAAAATGACACGAAAATATGCTTGTTTGCGTTACTTTTTAAACCCTTTTTTATGATGAATTCTTTACCTAAACTGGAAGTGAAGTGAATTGTATTTATATAGTGCTTTTCTCTAGTGACTCAAATTTCTTTACATAGTGAAAGCCAATATCTAAGTTCCATTTAAAGCAGTGTGGGTGGCACTGGGAGCAGGTGAGTAAAGTGTTTTGCCCAAGGACACAATGGCAGTGACTATGATGGCAAAAGTGGGACTCGAACTTGGAACCCTCAGGTTGCTGGCACGGCCACTCTACCAAACGAGCTATACCGCCCCAAGTTCGGAGTGCCTTATTTTTGACTTAACCTCCTCCAGGTACTGCAGACCTGTATAATGATGCTTGCATGTAATAAAGCAACTTTTTGTTTAGTCTCTTTGGATCCATCTGTCTGGACGAGTTTGACAAAACCATGTTTCCGCCTCTAAGTTCCCTATTAGATTCTTGGCATGGCAGTGTGAATTTTTCAACATACGTCGCTTTGTGGGTTTGAGCGTACGGCAATTATTACTAAAAATAAAAGAACTCCAGACAGCTCTTAATTCAAGAGGCCTCTGGTGACCTGTTCAAAAACGGTGTTTTGCATTTGACTTGAAAAGTCTTTGTAGTTGGCGCACAATAATATCCTGCTGAATTTAAACTTTCCCTTTGTTTTGCGTAACTTGTACTCAAAGAAAATGTTTTATTGTTCTGACTGTTTGACTCAAGCTTTGAAATGTCCCCTCCTCCATCTTTAGTTTGGCCTCGCCTTCAAGTAGGCTTTGTCAGTCTAAGCTCATGGAGTTAGATTGGTCTGATCTAGTCTTAGACTTAGATACGGTCAGGGGGTTCTGGCACCAGCCTCTAGACTAAATCTGACCAATCTAAGTCTAAGACTAGATCTGACCAATCTAAGTCCAAGACTAGATGTGACCAATCTAAGTCTGACACTAGATTTGACCAATCTAAGTCTAAAACTAGATGTGACCAATGTAAGTCAAAGACGTAATGTGACCAATCTAATTCTAAGACTAACTCTGACCATTATAAGTCTAAGACTAGATATGACCGATCTAAGTCTGACACTAGATGTGACCAATCTAAGTCTAAATCTAGATGTGACCAATGTAAGTCAAAGACTTAATGTGACCAATCTAAGTCTAAGACTAGATGTGACGGATCTAAGTTTGAGACTAAATATGATCAATCTGAGTCTAAGACTACAAGTGACCAATCTAAGTCTGACACAAGATGTGACCAATCTAAGTCCAAGACTAGATTTGACCAATCTAAGTCGAACACTAGATGTGACCAAACTAAGTCAAGACTAAATCTGACCAATCTAAGTCCAAGGATAGATCTCACCAATCTAAATCCGACTAAATCGGACCAATCTAAGTCTAACACTAAATGTGACCAATCTAAGTCTAAGACTAAATGTGACTAATCTAAGTCTAAGACTCGATCTGACCAATCTAAGTTCAACAATAGATCTGAACAATCTAAATCTCGAACTAACTCTGACCATTCTCAGTCTAAGACTAAAACTGACCAATCTAAGTCAAAGACCTTATCTGACCAATCTAAGTGTAAGACTAGATATGACCAATCTATGCCTAAAACGAGATCTGACCAATCTAAGCCTAAGACTAGGTCTGACCAATCTAAGTCTAGGACTTAATGTGACCAATCTAAGTCCAAGACTAGATGTGACCAATCTAAGTCTAAGACTAGATGTGACCAACCTTAGTCAAAGACTCGATCCGAACAATCTTAGTCTAAGACTAGATGTGACCAATCTAAGTTCAAGACTCGATCTGAACAATCAAAGTCCAAGACTGGGTGTTACAGATCTAAGTCTAAGACTGGACATTACAGATCTAAGTCTGAGACTAGATGTGACCAATCTAAGTCTAAGACTATATGTGACAAATCTAAGTCCAAGACGATATCTGACCAATCTAAGTCTAAGACTAGGTCTGACCAATCTAAGTCTAAGATTTAATGTGACCAATCTAAGTCCAAGACTAGATGTGACCAATCTAAGTCTAAGACTAGATTTGACCAAACTTAGTCGAAGACTCGATCTGAACAATCTAAGTCTAGGACTAGATGTGACCAATCTAAGTCTAAGACTCGATCTGAATGATCAAAGTCTAAGACTAGATGTGACCAATCTAAGTCTAAGACTAGATGTTACAGATCTAAGTCTGAGACTAGATGTGACCAATCTAAGACTCGATCTGAACGATCAAAGTGTAAGACTAGATGTGACCAACCTAAGTCTAAGACTGGATGTGACAGATCTAAGTCTGAGACTAGATGTGACCAATCTAAGTCTAAGACTAGATGGAACCAATCTAAGTCTGAGACTAGATGTGATCAATCCAAGTCTAAGACTCGATCTGAACGATTTAAGTCTACGACGAGATGTGACCAACCTAAGTTCAGACTGGAAATGACCGATCTTTGTCTAAGACTAGATGTGACCAATCTAAATCTAAGACTGTATGTGACCAATCAAAGTCTAAGACTAGATGTGACCAATCTAAGTCTAAGACTTGATCTGAACGATCAAAGTCTAAGACTAGATGTGACCAACCTAAGTCTAAGACTAGATGTGACCAACCTTAGTCGAAGACTCGATCGAACAATCTAAGTCTAAGACTAGATGTGACCAATCTAAGTCAAATACTAGATGTGACCAATATAAGTCTAAGACTCGATCTGAACCATCAAAGTGTAAGACTGGATGTGACCAACCTAAGTCTAAGACTGGATGCGACAGATCTAAGTCTGAGACTAGATGTGACCAATCTAAGTCTAAGACTAGTTGTGACCAATGTAAGTCTGAGACTAGATGTGACCAATCTAAGTCTAAGACTAGATGTGACCAACCTAGGTCTAAGACTGGATGTGACAGATCTAAGTCTGAGACTAAATCTGACCAATCTAAGTCAAATACTAGATGTGACCAATCTAAGTCTAAGACTCGATCTGAACAATTAAAGTCTAAGACTAGATGTGATCAACCTAAGTCTAAGATTAAATGTGACCAATCTAAGTCAAATACTAGATGTGACCAATCTAAGTCAAAGACTCGATCCAAACGATGAAAGTCTAAGATTAGACGTGACCAACCTAACTCTAAGACTGGATGTGACAGATCTAAGTCTGAGACTAGATGTGACCAATCTAAGTCTAAGACTAGATGTGACCAACCTAAGTCTAAGACTGGATGTGACAGATCTAAGTCTGAGACTAGATGTGACCAATCTAAGTCCAAGACTAAATCTGACCAATCTAAGTCAAATACTAGATGTGACCAATCTAAGTCTAAGACTAAATCTGACCAATCGAAGTCAAATACTAGATGTAACCAATCTAAGTCTAAGACTAAATCTGACCAATCGAAGTCAAATACTAGATGTAACCAATCTAACTCTAAGACTCGATCTGAACGATCAAAGTCAAAGACTAGATGTGACCAACCTAAGTCTAAGACTGGATGTGACAGATCTAAGTCTGAGACTAGATACGACCAATCTAAGTCTAAGACTAGATGTGACCAATCTAAGTCTAAGACTAGATGTGACCAATCTAAGTCTAAGACTAGATCTGTCCAATCTAAGTCTTAGACAAGAAGTGACCAATCTAAGTCTAAGCCTCGATCTGAACAATCTAAGTCTAACACTCGATCTGAACGATCTAAGTCCAAGACATGTTCAGGGGACATCAGGAAGTCCACTTTTGACACGTTGACATGTTGTCCCCTAATCCTCCGTCTTAATCTGTGCTCATCAACGCGAGTCCAGTCTGAGAGAAACGATGACTCAATGAAGTAAAAACACTATTGTTTCTGCGGTTGTCGATCAGGTGAGGCATGGTTGCGATGACAAAGCAGCGGTGAGGTGAAGAGGACATACCCACACCCCATCCTTCACCGCTGACATTACCCAAAGCCGTCCTCCTCCTAATTATCCCAGAGTGCAAACACTGACTCGGCGTCTATTCATCACAACAATGTGGCAGCTGCGTTGTGTTTGCTATCTGCGGGACAATCAGTTTCAGGATGACAAAGTACAAAGTACAGTAAGTAACATTCTGTAAACGCATCTCGTTATCGGCTTAAGAGGCTCTGATAACCCCGGGCAAAAATGTTCCATTATGCAATAATAATTACAGCTATAACGTGTGTCAGGGCTTATAAATGATTGTTCCTGAAAGTAAACAAACACCATGGGTGTGTCAGGCTTGCCCCTGACAGTTTATTTGTGTTTTCGTTTTTCCTCTGTGTGTGTAGTATTTTCTGTCTTTAGTTCCTGTCAGCGCTCTTATTTTGTCTGTTTCCTGTGTTTCTCCCTGGGCGCTGTTTCACCTCAGCTGCGGCTGATTGGCACCTGGCCACACCTGGGGTCAATCAGCCCGCTCCTATTTGAACCTGTTTTGTCCTCCAGTCGAGTGCTGGATTATTGTCATGTATTGTCGCTTCTGTATTGTCGCTCCTGTCGTGTCGTGTCTTTGCAGCGTAGCGGTAAGCTATATTTGTTAGATGTTTGTAGCTTACTGTTTTTTGTTCCCTGCTTCCAGTTTGTTTTCATATTACAACTTCTGTTTTTCTTCTCGCTACCCGCTAGCTTCCACGCTAGGCCCTTTTGTTTGTGCTAGCCTCCATCCTAAGCCCTATTTGTTTGCTAGTTCCCATGCTAGCTCTTTAAGTTTGTTATCCGCCTTGTGCGCACCTTTTGTTTCGTACCCTTTTGTT
>NC_084621.1:19677830-19687830 GCF_033978795.1 Nerophis ophidion
CCTCATCGCAGGGCCAACACAGATAGACAGACAACATTCACACTCACATTCACACACTACGGCCAATTTAGTGTTGCCAATCAACCTATCCCCAGGTGCGTGTCTTTGGAAGTGGGACGAAGCCGGAGTACCCGGAGGGAACCCACGCATTCACGGGGAGAACATGCAAACTCCACACAGGAAGATCCCGAGCCTGGATTTGAACCCAGGACTGCAGGAACTTCGTATTGTGAGGCAGACGCACTAACCCCTCCGCCACCGTGGCCAAAATTAATCAAAAAGTAAAAACAAATAAATAAATATGTGTATAGAGACACACTGTAATAATTTGAAGTAAATAATGAAGATTGAAAAACAATTAAAAACAAAAATAAATGACCTAAAATCAGTCTTTTTCTCACAATGTGTCGACTTTTTTCTCATAAAATTGGGAAAATTTTCTCATAATTTTTCTGTTTCTGTAATATCGCAATATTTTCTCTTAAAATTATTACTTTTTTATGTAAAATTTGTCATTTCTAATGCAAAATGGCGACATTTGACTTATAAAATTCCGACTTTTATCACAATATTGCCGTTTCTTTTGTCGTTCTTGTAAAACAGTGACATTTTTGAATAAAATGATGACTTTTGTCATGATTTTGCCGAGTAAAATCTTCATTATTATTATAATATTGCCAACATTCTGAAGTTTTCTTATAAAATTGTGACTTTTGTCAGGTAAAATCATCACTTTTTTCATAAAATTGCCAACATTTTAAGCTTTTTCTTGCAAAACTGCGACTTTTATCATAACATTGTACGAATGTTCAGTTTTTCTTGTACAACTTTGACATGCGTCGAGTAAAATTACGACTTTTATTATAACTCTGCTAAAATTCTTCTTGCGAAAATGCGACCTTTTTCTTGTGAAAAGTACAACTCCTTTTTCACAACAAGCTTTTTTTATATTTTCATAGTATGTATATATTATTCATGTTGTAAATACACTTCTTTATATATCTAGAAAGGCTGGTCCTCACGAGGGAGGCATTTTTCTCAGGTCTCCGGAAGGTCAGAACTACACAAGTGTGTGTGTGTGTGTGCTCTCTTATTTCTGCCCTTCTTGAGACATCAACAAGGAAAAATATCTTCCATATGAGGAGGTGTGAACAAGTGATGACACTTTTAAAAGTGCTTCCCCTCTGGTCAACATATGAAATAACAAGTGTGCGTTAGAAATTGAAATGCGCCTCCTTTGGCCAAAATTAATTTAAAAAACTAAATAAATATGTATACAGAGACATAATGTAATAACTTGAAATAAATAATGAAGATTAAAAAACTATTAAAAACAAAAATAAATTATCTAAAATTAGTCTTTTTCTCACATTGTGTCGACTTTTTTCTCATAAAATTGGAATAATTTTGTCATGATCCATGTCTTGGATCATGACATATTCTGGTTTTGGTTCTATTTGTTATCACATTCTGTCTTGTATTTGTCTTCCTCAGTTCTTTGTGGCACTTCCTGGTTTTTGTCTGTTGTCCAATAACGCACTTGTGTCACCTGCCTTCAGTTTAATCACGCACACCTGCCTCATGATTTATATCCTTATTTAAGACCGCCTTTGTTGGAAATTCATTCTTGGACTCTTGTTTGCTCCCACGCAACAGATGACGTCGCATTCCAGCATAGTGGTAACTATTAGCGCTGGATTAGCTTCCACGCTATTTTGTTTGTTCTTTTCCCTAGTTCTCACGCTAGCGCTTTCTGTTCTTTCTAGCTTCCACGCTAGTTCTGTTGTTTTGTTTGTTAGTGCCTTCGTGCAAAGTGTTTTGTTTCTTAATCTGTTTTATAGTGTTCTTTCTAGCTTCCACGCTAGTTCTGTTGTTTTGTTTGTTAGTGCCTTCGTGCAAAGTGTTTTGTTTCTTAGTCTGTTTTATAGTGTTCTTTCTAGCTTCCACGCTAGTTCTGTTGTTTTGTTTTTTGGTGACTTTGTGCAAAGTGTTTTATTTTTTAGTCTGTTTTATAGTGTTCTTTCTAGCTTCCACGCTAGCTCTGTTGTTTTTTCTGTTAGTGCCTTTGTGCAAAGTGTTTTATTTTTTAGTCTGTTTTATAGTGTTCTTTCTACCTTCCACGCTAGTTCTGTTGTTTTGTCTGTTAGTGCCTTTGTGCAAAGTGTTTTGTTTCTTAGTCTGTTTTATAGTGTTCTTTCTAGCTTCCACGCTAGTTGTTGTTTTGTTTTTTAGTGCCTTCGTGCAAAGTGTTTTGTTTCTTAGTCTGTTTTATAGTGGTCTTTAGTGTGTAATCATTATCCTTACCCTCACGCTGTGTTCCATCTTCACTGCACCCACGAGAGAACAACTGGTCACCACAATGCCACGAGACATCACAAATTTCTCATATTATTTCTGTTTCTGTAATATTGCGATATTTTCTCGTAAAATTATTACTTTTTTTTTTATGTAAAATTAGTCATTTCTAATGCAAAACGGCAACATTTGACTTATAAAATTCTGACATTTATCCCAATATTGCCATTTTTTTTTGTCGTTCTTGTAAAACAGTGACATTTTTTGAGTAGAATTATGACTTTAGTCATAATTTTGCCAAGTAAAATTCTCATTATTATTATAATATTGCCAACATTCTAAAGTTGTCATATAAAATTGTGACTTTTGTCAGGTAAAATAACAGCTTTTTTCATAAAATTGCCAACATTTTAAGCTTTTTCTTGCAAAACTGCTACCGTTAGAGTAAAATTCCAACTTTTATCATAACATTGCACGAATGTTCAGTCTTTCTTGTACAACTTTGACATGCGTCGAGTAAAATGACGGACTTTTATTATAACACTGCCAAAATTCTGCGTTCTTCTTGCGAAATTGCGACCCTTTTCTTGTGAAAAGTCCAACTCCTTTTTCACAACAAGCTTTTTTTATATTTTCACAGTATGTATATCTTATTAATGCTGTAAATATACTTCTTTATATATCTAGAAAGGCAGATCCTCACGAGGGAGGCATTTTTCTCAGGTCTCCAGAAGGTCAGAACTACACGAGTGTGTGTGTGTGTGTGTGTGTGTGTGTGTGTGTGTGTGTTCTCTTATTTCTGCCCTTCTTGAGATATCAACAAGGAAAAGTATCTTCCATATGAGGAGGTGTGAACAAGTGATAACACTTTTAAAAGTGCTTCCACTCTGGTCAACATATAAAATAACAAGTGTGTGTTAGAAATTGAAATGCGCCCCCTTTGGCCAAAATTAATTTAAAAAAATAAATAAATATGTATATAGAGACATACTATAATAACTTGAAGTAAATAATGAAGAATAAATTAACAATTAAAAACAAATATAAATGACCTAAAATCAGTCTTTTTCTCACAATGTGTCGACTTTTTTCTCATAAAATTGGGAACAATTTCTCATATTTTTTCTGTTTCTGTAATATCGCGATATTCTCGTAAAATTATTACTTTTTTAATGTAAAATTAGTCATTTCTAATGCAAAATAGCGACATTTGACTTATAAAATTCCGACTATTATCACAATATTGCCATTTTTTTTGTTGTTCTTGTAAAACAGTGACACTTTTGAGTAAAATTATGACTTTTGTCGTAATTTTGCAAAGTAAAATTCTCATTATTATTATAATATTGACAACATTCTAAAGTTTTCTTATAAAAATGGTGTCTTTTGCCGGGTAAAATTACGACTCTTTCCATAAAATTGCCAACATTTTAAGCTTTTTCTTGCAAAACTGCGACTGTTATTGAGTAAAATTCAAACTTTTATCATAACATTGCACAAATGTTCAGTTTTTCTTGTACAACTTTGACTTGCGTCGAGTTAAATGACGACTTTTATTAGAACACCGCCAAAATTCTGCGTACTTCTTGCAAAATTGCAACCTTTTTTTTTTTGTGAAATTCCAACTTATTTTTCACAACAAGCTTTTTTTAATTTTTGCACAGTATGTATATATTATTAATGTTGTAAATACACTTCTTTATATATCTAGAAAGGCTGGTCCTCACGAGGGAGGCATTTTTCTCAGGTCTCCAGAAGGTCAGAACTACACAAGTGCGCGCGTGTGTGTGTGTGTGTGTGTGTGTGTGTGTGTGTGTGTGTGTGTGTGTGTATGTTCTCTTATTTCTGCCCTTCTTTAGACATCAACAAGGAAATGTATCTTCCATATGAGAAGGTGTGAAAAAGTGATGACACTTTTAAAAGTGCTTCCCCTCTGGTCAACATATGAAATAACAAGTGTGTGTTAGAAATTGAAATGCCCCCCTCTTGCCAAAATTATTAAAAAAATAAAAACAAATAAATAAATATGTGTATAGATACACACTGTAATAACTTGAAATAAACAATGAAGAATAAAAAACAAATAAAAACAAAAATAAATGACCTAAAATCAGTCTTTTTCTCTCAATGTGTCGACTTTTTTCTCATAAATTTGGGAACAATTTCTCATATTCTTTCTGTTTCTGTAATACTGCGATATTTTTTTTTGTAAAATTATTACTTTTTCTTATGTAAAATTAGTCATTTGTAATGCAAAATAGCGACATGCGTCTTATAAAATTCAGACCTTTATCACACTATTGCCATTTTTTGGGCCGTTCTTGTAAAACAGTGACATTTTTGAGTAAAATTACGACTTTTGTCATAATTTTGCCGAGTAAAATTCTCATTATTATTATAATATTGCCAACATTCTAAAATGTATTATAAAATTGCAACTTTTTTTCAGGTAAAATAACCACTTTTTTCATAAAATTGCCAACATTTGAAGCTTTTTCTTGCAAAACTGCGACCGTTTTCGTAAAATTCCAACTTTTATTATAAGATTGTGTGTGTGTGTGTGTTCTCTTATTTCTGCCCTTCTTGAGATATCAACAAGGAAAAGTATCTTCCATATGAGGAGGTGTGAACAAGTGATGCCACTTTTAAAAGTGCTTCCCCTCTGGTCAACATATGAAATAACAAGTGTGTGTTAGAAATTGAAATGCGCCCCCTTTGGCCAAAATTAATAAAAAAATAAAAACAAATAAATATGTATATAGAGACACACTGTAAAAACTTGAAGTAATTAATGAAGATTTAAAAAAAATTAAAAACAAAAATAAATGACCTAAAATCAGTCTTTTGTGTCGACTTTTTTCTCATAAATTTGGGAACAATTTCTCATATTCTTTCTGTTTCTGTAATATTGCGATTTTTTTTTCCGTAAAATTATTACTTTTTTAATGTGAAATTAGTCATTTCTAATGCAAAATGGCGACATTTGACTTTTATCACAATATTGCCATTTTTTTGTCTTTCTTGTAAAACAGTGACATTTTTTGAGTAAAATTATGACTTCTGTCATAATTTTGCCTTGTAAAATTCTCATTATTATTATAATATTGCCAACATTCTAAAGTTTTCTTATAAAAATTGTGTCTTTTGCCGGGTAAAATTACGACTCTTTCCATAAAATTGCCAACATTTTAAGCTTTTTCTTGCAAAACTGCGACTGTTATTGAGTAAAATTCAAACTTTTATCATAACATTGCACAAATGTTCAGTTTTTCTTGTACAACTTTGACTTGCGTCGAGTTAAATGACGACTTTTATTAGAACACCGCCAAAATTCTGCGTACTTCTTGCGAAATTGCAACCTTTTTTTTTGTGAAATTCCAACTTATTTTTCACAAGAAGCTTTTTTTTATTTTTACACAGTATATATATATTATTAATGTTGTAAATACACTTCTATATATATCTAGAAAGGCTGGTCCTCACGAGGGAGGCATTTTTCTCAGGTCTCCAGAAGGTCGGAACTACCCAAGTGTGTGTGTGTGTGTGTGTGTGTGTGTGTGTGTGTGTGTGTGTGGCAGACAAACGGACTTACCTCATCCACAGTGAGCGGCATACATATTCGGTACTCTTTCGTCAACATGCTGCAGGGTTGTTTGTGTGGCTTGCATGCAGACACACACACATGCATACATACACACACACACACACGCCCACACACTCTCAGGTAACAACTTCTTGTTTTGTCAGCCGCGCCGCCTTCCTTTGTTTTGCCGATGTCAGCGCCCGGTGCACTCTGTCTGTCAATGTTGACAAAATCCCCACGGACTCGCCAGGTCTTCCGAAGCTTCTTTCGCTTTCTGGTTTGTTGGCGGAGCGAAAGCGACTCTACCTGTCGGACGCCCTCGTCACGCGCCGCCGTGCTTTGTTTGGGTTCCAGCGGCCGCGGCCTTCCCCGTCCCCTCCCTCCCTCCCTAACCTTTCCCCATGTGTGTCAGTCGGCATACATTCCTTTGCCCTATCGTATTCCGCCGCACGCTCCCACCCACTGTACTGCTCACCTGTGGCTCCTCCCACTTGTTGTGCTCGCCTGCCAAGTTCGTGCTGCACTGGACTTGGACGCCGTTCCCCTCCCCCTCCCCCCTACCTTCCCCTGGCCTGACCCGTTGAACCCAGACACACTTTTTGTCGTCCCGTGCTGTTCAGACTACAGTCCAGCCCCATTCCTGGGTGGATCTCGCGTGGGAGGAAGAGGCAATATACCGGTATTAGTACAGTACCACGAAGCTATTTCAGTTCCATACCGCCTTTAAAAAGTACCGGTCCCCCAAAACCCCCGTCATCATTGTCACATTCCTGCTTTTACGAGCATGTTCGGCAGCGCACGCGCACAGAGTACTTACAAGCAGACACAGCGTGTACACCAGAGGTCACCAGGTCGCCCGTAAGGACCAGATGAGTCGCCCGCTGGCCTGTTCTAAAAATAGCTCAAATAGCAGCACTTACCAGTGAGCTGCCTCTATTTTTAAAAGATATATTTATTTACTATCAAGCTGGTTGTTGCGATCTGCTGCTCAGATCTACACTATTTATTTTTCCATTTTGTATATTTCTCCGACTCCTTATTTCCTGTTTGCTTTGTCACCATGGTCACTCATCAGTCCACCTGCTAGTCTCGCCCCGCACACCTGCCACTAATTATCACCCTTCTATTTAAGCCAGTCTTCTCTGTTCATTCGGTCTGGGTTCATGATTTGCTTTTCACGCGACAAATTACGCCTGCAATACTCTCAAGTATATATATTCTCGCTAAGCTTTTCACGCTAGCCATTCATTGTTCATTCCAGTTCTCATGCTGAAGTTTTTGTTTTACTGTTTTATGTGCCTACGTGCCAGTTTATTTCTCATTGTTGTATATCCTAACTTTGATGCTAGCGTCCTTTGTTTGTTTCATTCTACTAGCTCTAGCATTTTTGTTATATAGCTCTTTTTGTTATTTAAATAAATTGTAAATATCTTACCTTTGCTGTGTTCACTTGACGCATCCTCGAGGGAATCGAACCCGGCATCACAATGCCGAACCGGCGTAAACATTTTTGATTCTAAGAGTGACAAAACTCAAATAGAATTTGAAAATCCAAGAAAATTGTCGCGATCTGCTTTTCGGATCCCTACAAATTATTGTTTACTGCTCCATTTTTGTGTCACTCTCCGTCGTTCCACCTGCTTAGTTCATACCACGAATTGATTAACGTGGACCCCGACTTAAACAAGTTGAAAAACTTATTCGGGTGTTACCATTTAGTGGTCAATTGTACGGAATAGGTACTGAACTGTGCAATCTACTAATAAAAGTATCAATCAATCAATCAAAAAAATGTTTAGTCCGTCACCATGGTTTCTCGTGAGTTTCAGCCGCTACTCTCGGTTCCCGCACACCTGTCACATTTTGATTACTGCCTCTTTTGTTGTTCATCCTGGGACTCTAATTTGCCTACGTGCAACAAGTGACAACTGACCACTACCACTCGCTAACTTTTCACGCTACGCTTTAGCTTCTATTCCAGCTCTCATGCTGATGATTTGTTTTTCCCTTTTGTGTGCCTTTGTGCCAGTTCTAGTTTTTCTTTTTGCTATTCCTTGCTTTTATGCTAGCGCCCTTGTTTTTTTTTGTCTGTTAGCACCGGTGTCTTTGTTTCTAGCCTGTTTTTTGTTACATTAATAAATCTTTATATCTTATACCTTATGCTGTGTTCATGTCGACGCATCGACGAGGGCACAAATTTGCAATCCAGTCGTTACAAAAATATTTTAAAGACTTGGTCTTCACTTGTTTGAATAAATTCATTTATTTTTTTACTTTGCTTCTTAAAACTTTCAGAAAGACAATTTTAGAGAAAAAAAAATACAACCTTAAACATTATTTTAGGATATTTAAACACATATACCTTTTTATCTTTTAAATTCCTTCCTCTTCTTTCCTGACAATTTAAATCAAAGTTCAAGTAAAGAATAATAAATACATTTTAATTTAATTCTTCATTTTAGCTTCGTTTTTTTCAACGAAGAATATTTGTGAAATATTTCTTTAAACTTAATATGATTAAAATTCAAAAAAATTATTCTGGCAAATCTAGAAAATCTTTAGAATTAAATTTAATTCTTATTTCAAAGTCTTTTGAATTTCTTTTAAAATTTTTGGTCTGGAAAATCTAGAAGAAATAATGATTTGTCTTTGTTAGAAATATAGCTTGGTCCAATTTGTTATATATTCTAACAAAGCGCAGATTAGACTTTAACCTATTTAAAATATGTCATCAAAGTTCTAAAATTAATCTTAATCAGGAAAAATGACTAATGATGTTGCATAAATATTTTTTTAAATTTTTTCAAAAAGATTCGAAATAGCAAGTTTTTATCTTATTTTTTTCGGTTGAATTTTGAATTTTAAAGAGTCAAAATTGAAGATAAACTATGTTTCAAATTTTAATTTTCATTTTTTTCCTGTTTTCGCCTACTTTTAAACTGTTCAATTAAGTGTTTTTTTTTCATCATTTATTCTCTACAAAAAAACTTTCCTTAAAAGGAAAAAAAATGTACGACGAAATGACAGACAAAAATAGCCATTTATATATATATATATATATATATATATATATATATATATATATATATATATATATATATATATATATATATATATATATATATATATATAAAAGGTAAATTGAGCAAATTGGCTGTTTCTGGCAATTTATTTAAGTGTGTATCAAACTGGTAGCCCTTCGCATTAATCAGTACCCAAGAAGTAGCTCTTGGTTTCAAAAAGGTTGGTGACCCCTGCTGTAGACAGAAAAGGGAGAATGAAGGAATTTTAGTCTAAAAAGTAAAGATAAAGGTGCAGTTATGACACTAAAACACCCTCAGGAAGAACTGCTTCAAGACATGCTAAATTTAGCTACTTCTGAATCACTAATCGGGCCCTGCGATGAGGTGGCGACTTGTCCAGGGTGTACACCGCCTTCTGCCCGATTGTAGCTAAGAGAGGCGCCAGCGCCCCCCGCGAGCCCTAAAGGGAATAAGCGGTAGTAAATGGATGGATGAATCACTAATCCTCGCTTCCGTGGCGACAAATACAGTAAGTTTCTTACAAGTAACATTATCACTGGAGGACGAGGTGAACATGCGTCACTCCACACCGGCGTCACAATGTAAACAAACGCCATGGGTGGATCTGCACCTGTCATCCACTGTAATGATGCCAAGTACAGAAGCCTATCTAGTCGATACTACTATGATTACATCGATATTTTTTGGCATCACACCATTTTCTTTCTGTTAATTTTTTTTTTTATATTCTATTTATAAACCTAACAAATACGACCCTGGACAAATGAGGACTTCGGAATAAAACCAATGGATGATCCTGTAATTACTTGGTATCGGATCGATACCTACATTTGTGGTATCATCCAAAACTAATGTTTGTGTGCACGTTTTTTTTTACACACGCTCAAATCGAAATACTGACGCACAAATTAGAAGACCTGCACACGCAAATCTGATTACAGACGCACAGATTGAGATACAGACACACAAATTAGTACTTGGGAACGTGAATTGGGTTACAGACACACATATTGGGATACAGACACACAAATTAGTACACAGAAACAGGAATTGGGTTACAGACGCACAGATTGAGATG